>NC_134687.1:120964731-121280356 GCF_050947455.1 Rhinoderma darwinii
AAACGAGACATGGCACTGAAAACCAATCCAGCAAAATCTGCACTCCAAAATCCAAATGGCGCTCCTTCCCTTCTGAGCCCTGCAATGGGTCCAAACAGCAGTTTATTACCACATATGGGGTATTTCCGTAGTCGGGAGAAGATGCTTTTCAAATGTTGGGGTGCATTTTTTTCTTTATTCCTTGTAAATATTTCAATTTTCTATGTTTTTTCAGAAAAAAAGGAGATTTTCATTTTCACAGACTAACTCCAATAAATATAGCAAAATACCTGTGAGGTCAAAATGCTAACTATACCCAGTTTCCACTGTTTTGACACCACAAGACCTCTTCAAACCTGATATGGTGCCTAAAATACAATCTAAAAGAAAGCAGGCCCCAAAATACTGTAGGTGCTCTTTTGCTTCTGAGGCTGGTGCTTCAGTCCATTACCACACTAGTGCCACATGTGGGATATTCCTAAAAACTGCAGAATCTGGGCAATAAATATTGATTTAGTTTCTCTGGTAAAACCTTCTGTGTTACAGATTTTTTTTTATTACAAACGAACTTTGGCAAAAAAAAACTACATTTGTAAATTTCCCCTCTACATTCCTTTATTTCTTGTGAAATGCCTAAAGGGTTAAGAAACTTTCTGAATGCTGGTTTGAATACTTTGAGGGGTGCAGTTTTTAAAATGGGCTGACTTATTGGGGATTGTATTATATAAGGCCCTCAAAACCACTTAAGAACTAAACTGGTACCTGTAAAAATAGCCTTTTGAATTTTTCTTGAAAATGTAAGAAATTACTGCTAAAGTTCTAAACCTTGTAGCGTCCTAGAAAAATAAAAGGACGTTAAAAAAACGCTGAGAACATAAAGTAGACATATGGGTAATGTTAATTAGTGACTATTTTGTGTGGTATTACTATCTGTTTTACAAGCAGATTCATTTACATTTAGAAAAATACACATTTTTACAAATTTTCTCAAAATTTTGGTGTTTTTCACTAATAAATATAGAATTTATCGACCAAATTTTTCCACTAACATAAAGTACGATATGTCATGAGAAAACAATTTCAGAATCGGTTGGATAGGTAAAAGCATTACCGAGTTATTACCACACAAAGTTCCACAAGGCCAAAACAGGCTGCGTCCGAAAGGGGTTAAAAGGGTAGTCCAGTAAATAAAAATTATTTTTAAAATGGCTCACAATGGTGTACTTACATTAAAAAAAGACATACTCACCGATGTACTTCGTTGCTGCCTAATCTCTCATCCGTCTGAACTCCCTGCTGCAACGATGATGCGCCGACAAAAGGGCATGTGACCGCTACAGCCAATTACTGGCCGTAGCAGTGACCGTTTACAACCCCTTTTTGCACCATGACAAAACTGTACCTGAGGAAGAAGTATGGAGCTGAGCCTGCTCCATACGCTGTGGGTGTGGGCTGTGTATTAAAGGACATGTGTTGCCAGCAAAACATGTTTTTTTTTTTTTAGTTAAACAGTTAGTGTATAGGTGATTAAACATTGTTCAAATTTTTTTATTTATTTTTTCACGAGTCAGGAAATATTATAAATTGGATTCAATTTATAATATTTCCCAGCACTGGTCACTAGATGGAGCCATTCCCAAAATTGCAGCATTGCATGTGGTAAAGCAACCACATTGCTTTATGCTGCAAAATTGGGTAAAAATCCCTCGCTCTAGTGAGCTCTCAGAATCCCCCCCTCCTTTATCCTGGCTAGTGCCGGGAGAAATGAGGGGTTTGAACGGTCTGACCTACTACACTGTGTGTCGCCATTTTTTGAGCTAACACACAGTGTAGAAGGTTAACATACAGTAGTAAACACACTGAAACACGAACATACATAGAAATAACTTACCTGCTCCAGTCGCCGCCGCTCCCTCCGGTCCATCCGCTCCGTCTGCTGCCGCTGCTCCATGTGCACAAGTCCGGAAGCCGCGACCGGAAGTAGTAATCTTACTGTCCGGCCGCGACTTCCGGTCCACAGTAAAATGGCGCCGGACGGCGCGCATTTCAAATTGAACTGTGTGGGAGCGGCGCATGCGCCGTTCCCACACAGCGGCGTACACGATAGTGGATGGAACGGGCCCCGTTCGCAGTCCCTATGGGACTGGAGCTGCCGTATTCCATGTCTGTATGTGTCGTTAATCGACACATACAGAAATGGAAAAAAAAATGGCAGCCCCCATAGGGAAGAAAAAGTGTTAAAATAAAAAAAAGTAACACACAAACACACAAATTAATCCAAACGTTTTTAATAAAGCACTAACATCTTTAACATATTAAAAAAAAAATTGTGGTGACACTGTTCCTTTAAAGCTGACCCTTCGCACATCTATTTTAATATAATGTGCTTTAACACGCAATGTGAACACCTTAAAAAAAAATATATAAAATTCCAGAATTGCAGTTTTTTGGTCACCTTAGCTCGTCCAATTAATGGAATAAAAAGTGATCAAAAAGTACCCCGAAATGGTACCAACAAAAACTACATAACAGTTTGCAGAAAACAATTCCTTACACCCCTCAATTGACAGAAAACGTAAAAAGCTACGGCTCTCGGAATATGGCGGGACAAAACAATTTTTTGTTTTTAACAAATAGCTTTTTTCTGTAAAAGTAGTAAGTCTTAAAAAAAATATTTAAATTTTGTATAGACATGCAGAATAATGTTAATGTGTTGTTTTTACCGTATGGTAAACGCTGTAAAAACCAGTGGCGTAACTACCTCTGTACAACGGGATAGGGGATACATGTGTGATCGCTGGGGGTCTGACCACTGTGACCTCTAGTGATAAGGAGAACAGGGTAGTGAAAGTCCCCGAAGTGCTCCATGAGAAACCTTGGACCTCCGGGGTCTGTGTCCGGCAGCTCCGTAGAAATGAATGGAGCGCCGGTCGCCCTTGTGCGCTCCTTTCATTTTTATTGAGCTGCTGGACACAGACCCGGAAGTCCAAGGTTTCTCATGGAGCACTTCTGGGGACTTTCGGTCCCCCATTCTCCTTATAGCTGGGGGTCCCAGCGGTCGGACCCCCAGCTATCACACATGTATACCTCATCCTGTGGCTAGGGGATACATGTGTTTTGTGGGACAACCCATAGGCTACAGGCCGTTTTTTTTTGTTTCTTTTTTTTGGGGGGTGTTGGGGCTATATGGCGTTATCTACAGGGCGGTGTAAAGGATCTGCCAGGCACAGCTTCGGGGTTAACTCCCTTAATTAATCAGTCAGCACCTGAATCTACATCCCTGAGACTGACTCCAGCTTCCACCACTCAGGCTGGCAGGCTTAGGAGTGGGAGAGCCTATCGCAGCCTGGCCAGACTCAGCTAGCTCCCGCCCTCTGTCTATTTATACCTGCATTTCCTGTTCCTCCTTGCTTGTTATTCTTTTTCGTGTGGTTTCCTGGCCCAGCTACAGCTCCTTCTATTTTGTTCCTGCTCCATACAGACCCTGGCTTACTGACTACTCTTCTGCTCTTCGTTTGGTACCTCGCACTCTCCTGGCTTGACTCGGCTCGTTCACCACTCTGGTTGCTCACGGTGTTGCCGTGGGCAACTGCCCCTTTCTCTTGCTTGTATTCCCTTGTATGTTTGTCGTGTTTGTCGTGCACTTACTGAGTGCAGGGACTGCCGCCCAGTTGTACCCCGTCGCCTAGGGCGGGTCGTTGCAAGTAGGCAGGGACAGAGTGGCGGGTAGATTAGGGCTCACTTGTCCGTTTCCCTACCCCCCGGTCATTACATAATAACAAGCCTAATAACCGGGCCCCAACCAAATGGAGCCATTTATCGTGGAAGTTGACGCATCTGAGGTGGGAGTGGGGGCTGTCTTGTCCCAGGGTACCAGGTCCCTCACCCATCTCCGTCCCTGTGCCTACTTCTCCAGGAAGTTTTCGCCAACTGAGAGTAACTATGATATTGGCAACCGCGAACTCTTAGCCATTAAATGGGCATTTGAAGAGTGGTGCCACTTCCTGGAGGGGGCTAGACACCAGGTAACGGTCCTTACCGACCACAAGAATCTGGTTTTCCTAGAATGTGCCCGGAGGCTAAACCCGAGACAAGCTTGATGGGCGTTATTTTTTACCAGATTAAATTTTTTGGTTACCTATAGGGCTGGGTCTAAAAATATTAAGGCTGATGCACTGTCGCGTAGCTTCATGGCCAGCCCTCCTTCGGAGGAAGATCCTGCTTGTATTTTGCCTCCAGGTATAATCATTTCCTCGATCGATTCTGATTTAGTCTCTGAAATTGCTGCTGATCAAGGTTCAGCTCCCGGGAACCTTCCTGAGAACAAGCTGTTTGTTCCCCTGCAATTCCGGCTAAGGGTACTTAGGGAAAATCATGACTCCGCACTATCTGGTCATCCAGGCATCCTGGGTACCAAACACCTCATTACTAGAAATTATTGGTGGCCTGGGTTGCCTAAAGACGTTAAGGCCTACGTCGCCGCTTGTGAGGTTTGTGCTAGGTCCAAGACTCCCAGGTCCCGACCAGCGGGCTTACTGCGTTCGTTGCCCATTCCCCAGAGACCTTGGACACATATCTCCATGGATTTTATCACCGATTTGCCTCCATCCCAAGGCAAGTCGGTGGTGTGGGTGGGTGGTAGACCGCTTCAGTAAGATGTGCCACTTTGTGCCCCTCAAGAAACTACCCAACGCCAAGACGTTGGCTACCTTGTTTGTCAAACACATCCTGCGTCTCCATGGGGTCCCTGTCAATATTGTTTCGGACAGAGGGGTACAATTTGTTTCATTGTTTTGGAGAGCCTTCTGTATGAAGTTGGGGATTGATCTGTCCTTCTCCTCTGCCTTCCATCCTGAAACCAATGGTCAAACGGAGAGGACTAATCAATCTCTAGAACAATACTTAAGGTGTTTTATCTCTGACTGTCAATATGATTGGGTCTCATTCATTCCCCTCGCCGAATTTTCCCTTAATAACCGGGTCAGTAACTCGTCAGGGGTCTCTCCCTTTTTCTGTAATTTTGGGTTTAATCCACGGTTCTCCTCCGTTTCACCTGGTAGTTCCAACAATCCCGAGGTATAGGTCGTTCATCGGGAACTGTGCACAGTCTGGGCCCAGGTTCAGAAGAACCTAGAGGCGTCCCAGAGCGTACAAAAAACTCAGGCTGATAGAAAACGTTCTGCTAACCCCCTGTTTATGGTCGGGGATCTGGTGTGGTTGTCATCTAGGAACTTGCGTCTCAAGGTTCCGTCCAAGAAGTTTGCTCCCCGGTTTATTGGGCCGTATAAGGTCATTGAGGTCCTCAATCCTGTCTCCTTCCGGCTAGAGTTACCCCCGTCTTTTCGTATACACGACGTGTTTCATGCCTCCCTCCTTAAACGCTGCTCCCCGTCCTTGGCTCCCTCGAGGAGACCTCCTGTTCCCGTCCTCACCCCTGAGGGGGTGGAATTCGAGGTGGCCAGGATTGTGGACAGCAAGATGGTCCAAGGCTCCCTCCAGTACCTGGTCCATTGGAGAGGTTACGGGCCCGAGGAGAGGACTTGGGTACCCGCCCGGGATGTTCACGCTGGGGTATTGGTCAGGAGGTTCCACCTGCGTTTCCCCAGTAAGCCAGGTCCACTTAGAAAGGGTCCGGTGGCCCCTCATAAAAGGGGGGGTACTGTAAAGGATCTGCCAGGCACAGCTTCGGGGTTAACTCCCTTAATTAATCAGTCAGCACCTGAATCTACATCCCTGAGACTGACTCCAGCTTCCACCACTCAGGCTGGCAGGCTTAGGAGTGGGAGAGCCTATCGCAGCCTGGCCAGACTCAGCTAGCTCCCGCCCTCTGTCTATTTATACCTGCATTTCCTGTTCCTCCTTGCTTGTTATTCTTTTTCGTGTGGTTTCCTGGCCCAGCTACAGCTCCTTCTATTTTGTTCCTGCTCCATACAGACCCTGGCTTACTGACTACTCTTCTGCTCTTCGTTTGGTACCTCGCACAATCCTGGCTTGACTCGGCTCGTTCACCACTCTGGTTGCTCACGGTGTTGCCGTGGGCAACTGCCCCTTTCCCTTGCTTGTATTCCCTTGTATGTTTGTCGTGTTTGTCGTGCACTTACTGAGTGCAGGGACCGCCGCCCAGTTGTACCCCGTCGCCTAGGGCGGGTCGTTGCAAGTAGGCAGGGACAGAGTGGCGGGTAGATTAGGGCTCACTTGTCCGTTTCCCTACGCTGTATGGCGTTATCTACAGGGGGGACTGTATGGAGCTATGTACAGGGAGGGGGCTGTGTGGTGTTGGCCTTATCTACTGGGGGGCTGTATGGTGCTATCTACAGGGGGACTGTATGGCGCTATCTAGAGGGGGGCTGTATGGCGCTATCTAGAGAGGGCTGTATGGTGCTAGCTACAAGGACGGGACTGTATGGCCCTATCTACAGGGGGGCTGTATGGTTCTATATACAGAGGGGCTGTATGGCGCTATCTACAGGGGGGGTTGTATGGTGCTCTCTACAGGGGTGCTGTATGGCACTATCTACAGGGGGCTGTATGGCACAGTCTACAGGGGGGCTGTATGGCGCTATCTGCAGGGGGGCTGCGTGGTGCTATCTATAGAGAGGCTGTATGGCGCGATCTACAGCCGGGCTGTATGATGTTATCTACAGAGGGGCTCTATGGCGCTATATACAGGGAGGACGCTGTATGGAGCTATCTACAGTGGGGGCTGTTTGGCGCTATCTACAGGGGGCTGTATGTCGCTATCTATGGGGGGGCTGTATAGTGATACCTACAGGGGGCTGTATGGTGCTCTCTACGGGGGGCTGTATGTCGCTATCTACAAGGGGGCTGTATGGCGCTATCTACAGGGGGGGCTGTATGGCGCTATATACAGGGGGCTGTATGGCGATATGTACAGGGGGCTGTATGGCGCTATCTACAGGGGCTGTATGGCGCTATCTACAGGGGGGGCTGTATGGCGCTATATACAGGGGGGGCTGTATGGCGATATGTACAGGGGGCTGTATGGCGCTATCTACAGGGGCTGTATGGCGCTATCTACAGGGGCTGTATGGCGCTATCTACAGGGGCTGTGTGGTGCTACCTACAGGGAGGCTGTATGGCGCTATCTACAGCCGGGCTGTATGATGCTGTCTACAGGGGGGCTGTATGGCGCTAAATACATGGAGGGCGCTGTATGGCGCTATCTACAGTGGGGGCTGTTTGGCGCTATCTACAGGGGCTGTATGGCGCTATTTATGGGGGGGGCTGTATGGCGCTCTCTACGGGGGGGCTGTATGTCGCTATCTACAAGGGGGGCTGTATGTCGCTATCTACAAGGGGGGCTGTATGGCACTATCTACAGGGGGGCTGTTTGGCGCTATCTACAGGGGGCTGTATGGCGCTATCTACAAGGGGGCTGTATGTCGCTATCTACAAGGGGGGCTGTATGGCACTATCTACAGGGGGGGCTGTTTGGCGCTATCTACAGGGGGCTGTATGGCGCTATCTATGGGGGCGCTGTATAGTGCTATCTACAGGGGGCTGTATGGTGCTCTGTACGGGGGGGGCTGTATGGCGATATGTACAGGGTGGCTGGAGCTATCTACAGGGCTGTATGATGCTATCTAGAGGGGGCTGTATGGCGCTATCTAGAGGGGGCTGTATGGCGCTATCTACAGGGGCTGTATAGTGCTATCTACAGGGGGGCTGTATGGCGCTATCTGCAGGGGGGGCTGTGTGGCGCTATCTACAGGCTGTATGATGCTATCTACAGGAGGCTATATGGCGCTATATACAGGGAGGGCGCTGTATGGCACTATCAACAGGGGGCTGTATGGCGCTATCTACAGTGGGGGTTGTTTGGCGCTATCTACAGGGGGCTGTATGGTGCTATCTATGGAGGGGCTGTATAGTGCTATTTACAGGGGGCTGTATGGCGCTCTCTACGGGGGGAATGTATGGCGCTATCTATGAGGGGGCTGTATTTCGCTATCTACGAGGGGGGGCTGTATGGCGCTATCTACACGGGGCTGTATGGCGCTATCTACAGGGGGCTGTATGGCGCTATCTACAGGGGGTTGTATGGCGCTATCTACAGGGGGCTGTATGGCGCTATCTACAGGGGTGCTGTATGGCGCTATGTACAGGGAGGGGGCTGCTCTATGGCCCTATCTACAGTGGGGCTGTATGGTGCTATCTACAGTGGGGCTGTATGGTGCTATCTACAGTGGGGCTGTATGGCGCTATCTACAGTGGGGCTGTATGGCACTATCTACAGGGGGGCTGTATGGCGCAGTCTACAGGGGGGCTGTATGGCGCTATCTACAGGCAGGCTGTATGGCGCTATCTACACGTGGGCTGTATGATGCTATCTACAGGGGGGCTGTATGGTGTATGGAGGGCGCTGTATGGCACTATCTACAGGAGGGCTGTATGGCGCTATCTACAGGGGGGCTGTATGGCGCTATCTACAGGGAGGAGACTGTATGGCGCTATCTACAGGCAGGCTGTATGGCGCTATCTACACTTGGGCTGTATGATGCTATCTACAGGGGGGGCTGTATGGTGTATGGAGGGCGCTGTATGGCACTATCTACAGGAGGGCTGTATGGAGCTATCTACAGTGGGGGCTATATGGCGCTATCTACAGTGGGGGCTGTATGGCGCTATCTACAGGGGGCTGTATGGCGCTATCTACAGGGGGCTGTATGGCGCTATCTTACAGGGGGGCTGTATGGCGCTAGCTACAGGGGGGCTGTATGGCGCTAGCTACGGGCTGTATGGCGCTATCTACAGGGGGGCTGTATGGCGCTATCTACAGGGAGGAGACTGTATGGCGCTATCTACAGGCAGGCTGTATGGCGCTATCTACACTTGGGCTGTATGATGCTATCTACAGGGGGGCTGTATGGTGTATGGAGGGCGCTGTATGGCACTATCTACAGGAGGGCTGTATGGCGCTATCTACAGGGGGCTGTCTGGCGCTATCTACAGGGGTGCTGTATGGCACTATCTGCAGGGGGGCTTTATGGCGCAATCTACAGGGGGGCTGTATGATATCTACAGGGGGGCTGTATGGTGTATGGAGGGCGCTGTATGGGGCTATCTACAGGAGGGCTGTATGGGGCTATCTACAGGAGGGCTGTATGGGGCTATCTACAGGGGGCTGTATGGCGCTATCTACAGGGGGGCTGTATGGGGCTATCTACAGGGGGCTGTATGGCGCTATCTACAGGGGGGCTGTATGGCGCTATCTACAGGGAGGGGACTGTATGGCGCTATCTACAGGCAGGCTGTATGGTGCTATCTACACGTGGGCTGTATGATGCTATCTACAGGGGGCTGTATGGTGTATGGAGGGCGCTGTATGGCACTATCTACAGGAGGGCTGTATGGAGCTATCTACAGTGGGGGCTGTCTGGCGCTATCTACAGGGGGCTGTCTGGCACTATCTACAGGGGGGCTTTATGGCGCAGTCTACAGGGGGGCTGTATGATATCTACAGGGGGGGCTGTATGGTGTATGGAGGGCGCTGTATGGCACTATCTACAGGAGGGCTGTATGGGGCTATCTACAGTGGGGGCTGTTTGGCGCTATCTACAGGGGGCTGTATGGCGCTATCTATGGAGGGGCTGTATAGTGCTATCTACAGGAGGGCTGTATGTACCTTTCTACGGGGGGGTCTGTATGGCGCTATCTATGGGGGGGCTGTATGGCGCTATCTATGGGGGGGCTGTATGGCGCCATCTACGAGGTGGGGCTGTATGACCCTATCTACAGAGGGGGTTGTGTGGCACCCAGGGGAGGGGGACCCTGTTAAGTTTGCTATGGGGCCCATTCTTTCCTAGTTACGCCCCTTGTAAAAAAACAATGGCTTTTTTTTATATTCCACTTATTTTTTTCAGCTTTTCAGTAAGTTATATGGTACAATAAATGCTGCTGTTAAAAACTACAGCTCGTCCTTGAAAATAAAAACAAGCCCTAAAACAATAAATGACCTGGTTCTGTATCATTTAAAGAAATACTCCGAGCAAAAATGATATACACTGTGTTATGGCTAGGGAGGGCCCCGAGGAGAGATGCATATCAACATATCAGTCCCTGCACCAGGAATATTTCCCGGAGTGTTCCTTTAAATGGGTTGTGTCTTTACAGATAACCACTTTCATATGGGAGTCGGGAGCTGTGATAAAGGGACGTCTCAAGTCTTACTTGAGGCTTATAGAGGGGGAACCGCCCATATGTGCATAAGGACAGGGGTTGTCTTTATGAATCTCATTCTATTTCACATTATTTGAAAATAGTTTACATACATGTGGCTCTACAGGATCATACTACACAACAACAAAGTATGCAGACCTAGTATTCTTTACAAAGTGTGGACACGCCTGGGTTTTAATCTTTACACTTTGACACATGAACAACAGTGGCAAATGAACAATTATGTCAATGTAATAGCTACAGTTAATCTACGGATTGAGGACAGCTCAGAACTGGAAAGCCCAGATCCCGGAATTCATAGTTTTGTACAGCTTGTACATTATGACTGTTATTTTGTTTCCATGTAGATACTTGTAATTCCGTTTTTTTTAACCCCTTCCCGACATCTGCAGCATATATACGGCACTGCCGGGAAGGGGTTCCCGCAAAACGCAGTAAGTTACGTTGTGGTTATAGTGCGAGCTCAGGAGCTAAGCCCGCACCATCACTGCCGGGTGTCAGCTGTATGTTGCAGCTGACACCCTGCTGTAACGGCCAGGACTGGAGCTAGTCTCCGATCAGGCCATTTAACCCTTCAGATGCTACGCTCAATAGAGATCGCAGCATCTGAGGGGTTTTTAGCCACCGGCATACCAGCTTTGCGATCGCTGGGCTGCCAATAACTACAATAGTAACCGGAGACCTAATACTGGCCTCCCGGTTTTTCGGCTACGGAAGCCTCCTACGACCCGCCCGGAGGCAGGGCCTAAAAGGCTTCCGTAGCCGATGGCAAGATGGCGCCGGCTCAGGAGCTGAGCCAGCGTCATTAGTGGTGGATGTCAGCTGTATGTTACAGCAGACACCCGGCAGGAACTGGAGCTAGCTCCGATTCCTGGCATTAATCCCTAAGATGCAGCAATCGAAAGCGATCGCTGCATCTTAGTGGTTTGTAGCAAATCAACAGCCCTGCAATACGATCACAGGGCTGCCGACTTCTACTATGGCAACAGGAGGCCTAACAATGGTCTCCTGCTCTGCCGATTACGGAAGTCGATTAAGCCCCGTCCGGAGGCGGGGCCTAATCGGTTTATTGTCGGAGAACGACTGACAGTTCTAAAACAATGCACTACGTAGGTAGTGCAATGTATTGGAACAGCAATCAAACAGTTGGACCTTCAAGTCCCCTGGTGGGACTAAAAAAAAAGTGTAAAAAATAGAATAAAAGTTTCAAGTAATAAAATAAAACACAATTGCCCTTTTTCCCTTATCAAGTCCTTTATTATCGAAAAAAAACTAAATAAACGATTCATATTTGGTATCGCCGCGTCCTTAACGGCCTGAACTATAAAAATATTATGTTATTTATCCACGTGCGGTGAACGCCGTTAAAAAAAAAACTAAAAAAACAATGCCAGAATTACTGTCTTTTGGTCATTTTGGCTTCCAAAAATTGGAATAAAAAGTGATCAAACAGCTGCACGATCCAAAAATGATACCTATAAAAACTATAGCTTGTTTCGCAACAAGCACTCATACAGCTCCATCAACAACAAAAAATAAAGAGTTATGGCTCTCAGAACATGGCGAAAGAAAAAATACATTCTTTTTACAAAAGTAATTTTATTGTGAAAAAAGTTGTAAAACATAAAAATGTGCTATAGATTTGGTATCGCCAGAATCGTACTGACTCGCAGAATAAAGTTAACATGTAATTTATAACGCATGATGAATGCTGTATATAAAAACCCTACAAAAACGATGCCAGAATTGACCTAAAATTAGGGAACCAGGAAGGGGAGGGCCCAAACCTATCTGATGAAAGCGAGGGCGCACATATTATACCAGGACAACACTTTCCCAGCAAAATTCCACAAACTAAAAAAGGTGTAGCGTGTGTACCATAATGCCACGTTCAGATGTGGCGGAATTGCTGTTGAATTCCGCTGCGGACGGTCCGCAGTGGAATTCTGCAGCAGCCGTTTTTGACATTTTGTTTCTATAAATTTTTAGGAAACTTAGTTCGGACGGTGCGGAAATTAACTGTGCGGAAATTAGGCTGCGTGCAGAATTTCCCCTCCGCATCATGCACATTATGTTGCGGAGAAGCAGCGGAATTTCACTGCGTATTTCAGCCTTTGAAATGCAAAAACTGAAATCTGTGGCAAGTCCGCTGTGATATCTGCAACGTCTGAATTATCTGTCAAATATGCAAATGTGGGTGCAGATTCGTTGCATAATTGCCCCAAATCTGCACCAACATTTGCAGCAGAAAAATTCAGCCACGTGTGAACGTGGCCTAAGGGGGATAAGAAAGGACACCATTTATCAGTATGGCACTCGCCTGTGCATAAATGATTCACAGCGTAACACACATGTATGGATTATTTTATTGTTTGTTTTTTTTACCCTATTATTATACCACCTGACTATGCCCTGATGTACTTTTTCCAGCTTACATATGCCCCCACATTATAAACTGAAACACCTGTAAAACTCTAAACAAAACTACTACCAAGCAAAATATGTGCTCCAATAGCCAAATGGCGCTCCCTCCGTTCTGAGCCCTACTGCATGCCCAAACAGCAGTTTACTTCCACATATATGGCGTTGCCAAACCAGGGACAACCCTTTTAATAATTAATGGGGTGTGTGTCTCCAGTGGCACAAGCTGGGCACGACATATTTGCCACTGAAATTTCATATCTAGGGAGAAATTGCAATTAGTATTTTGCAGCATCCGCAACACATTAATTTATGGAAATGACCTGTGGGGTGAAAATGCTCACTACACCCCTTAATAAATGCCTTGAGGGGTGTAGTTTCCAAAATGGGTTCACTTCTCAGGGGTTTCTTTTATTATTTCACATCAGAGGCTCTGCAATTGTGAACCAATACTTTGTAAGACGCCAAATTAAAGAGACCCTGTCACCAGATTATAATTGCCCTATCTCCTACATAATGTGATTGGCGCTGTAATGTAGATAACAACAGTGGTTTTTATTTTGATAAAAGATCATTTTTGAGCAAGTTGTGAGCAATTTTAGATTTATGCTAATTAGTTTCTTAATAGACAACTGGACGTGTTTTTACTTTTTACCAACTGGGCATTGTACAGAGGAGTGTATGACACTGACCAATCAGTGACCAATCAGCATCATACACTTCTCATTGTTACAGCGTGATTGTGCAGTGAAAGAAGCTGGGCTGGAACAATGAGAAGTGTATGACGCTGATTGGTCACTAATTGGTCAGCGTCATACACTCCTCTGTACAACGCCCAATTGGTAAAAAGTAAAAACACGCCCAGTTGTCTATTAACTAATTAGCATAAATCTAAAATAAAGCTCAAAAATTATCGTTTTTCAAAATAAAAACCACTGTTGTTCTCTACATTACAGCGCCGATCAGATTATATAGGAGATGGGGCACTTATAATCTGGTGACAGAGCCTCTTTAAGCCTCAATTTCGCATGGTACTCTTTCACTCCTGAGCCCTGTCAATCGTCCAGTCAAAATATTAGGGCCACATGTAGGGTGTTTCTAAAACCGGGAAACACAGCATATTAATTAGAAAGCTGTATTTTCATGGTGGCTCAACCTGGGCACCACATATTGGCATATCTATAGAAAAATTGCCATTTTCACTCTGCAATATCGAGTGTACACTCATTTCTGGAAAACACATGCGAGGTTAACATGCTCACTACACCGCTAGGTGAATACCTTAAGGGGTGTAGTTTCCAAAATGAGGTCACTTCAGGGAGGTTTCCACTGTTTTGGTCCCACAAGGGCTTTGCAAATGCGACATAGTGCCCTGAAACCAATCTAGCAAAATCTCCACTCCAAAAGCCAAATGGCGCTCCTTCCCTTCTGAGCCCTAACAGCAGTTTATGACCACATATTGGCTATTGCCGTACTCGGGAGAAATTGCTTTACAAAAGTTGGGGGACTTTTTCTTCTTATATTTGTTGAGAAAATGAAAAAATTTGAGCTAAAGCTACGTCTTATTGGGGAAAAAAATAGCAGCAGTGTGGGTGAGATTTCAACAAATCTGGTCCCCACATTGCAGAAAAATACAGTAGAAGAAAACGCACATAAATTGACCTGTGGTGCGGTTTCCTCAACTGCAGCATGTTAATGCTGCAGCTCTTCCATTGCGGGTTTTCACATTGAATGCAATGGGTGTGGTGCGTGCTGCGATATTTGCGGCAAAATCACAGTGATTCTGCCGAAAAAACCCCAAGTAAGAAAAAGTTAAAATAAAGTTATACTTAGGCTTTATTCAGACGAACGGGAAAAACGTCCGTGCAACGCGCGTGATTTGCACGCGTGTTGCACGGACCTATATTAGTCTATGGGGCCGTGCAGACATGTCCGTGATTTTTACTCAGCGTGAGTGCGCTGAAAAAAAGTCACGACATGTCCGTTCTTTGGGCGTTTTGCGCGAATCACGCACCATTGAAGTCAATGGGTGCGTGAAAACAACGCATGCCGCACGCAAGCACTTCCGTGCGAACTGCGTGATTCGCGCAACAGCTGTCAAAAGGATGAATAAACAGAAAAGCACCACGTGCTTTTCTGTTTACAAACATCCAAACGGAGTGTCATAATGATGGGCGCAAAAATCACGCAGCCGCGCATCATATGCTGATGACACACGGAGCTGTTAAGTGGCTTTTGCGCACGCAAAACGCCGCGTTTTTGTGTGCGCAAAAACGCCACGCTCGTGTGAACCCAGCCTTACCCAGATTTCCCTGCTTCTTCTCCAGTCCAGCCTCCCTGGATGACGTTGCAGGCCATGTGACCGCTGCAGCCAATCACAGGCTGCAGCGGTCACGTGGCCTGCAACGTCATCCAGGGAAGTCAGAACGGATATCAGAGGAGGGATGGGGTAAGTATGTGCGATAATTTACACAGCAGAATTTATGCCCGAAAAAATGCACAACAGTGTGGTGTGGGATTTCAGACGGCATTCCCTGCGGTGTTCAGGGCGAATACGCTGCGCAGCTTGAAGGAGTGTATCCGCCTTGAATACGCTGTGTGTGTTCCTAGCATAAGGGCGGATTCACACGAACGTGAGCGTTTTGCGCGCGCAAAAAACGCTGCGGTTTGCGCGCGTGGCAGCAGCGTGACAGCTCCTTGTGTCATGTTCATATGGATGCGCGGCTACGTGCTTTTTGCACAGCCGCCATCATTATGACACTCCGTTTGGATGTTTGTAAACAGAAAATCACTCGCTTTTCTGTTTACATTCATTCTTTTACTGCTGTTGCGCGAATCACGCGCTTCCCACGGAAGTGCTTCCATGTGGTGCGCGTGATTTTCACGCACCCATTGACTTCAATGGGTGCGTGATGCGCGAAAAACGCCAAAATATAGAACATGTCGTGAGTTTTATGCAGCGGACTCACTCTGCGCAAAACTCACGGACAGTCTGCACTGCCCCATAGACTTGCATAGGTCCGTGCGACCCGCGTGAAAACCACGCGGGCTGCACGGACGCAAATCACGTTCGTGTGAATCCCCCCTAAGGGTGTAGTCACACGTGGCAGATTTTTTACAGAAATTTCTGCAACTGTCAATTTTATCTTAACGGGTTTGCAGAAACAACCTCATTTAGATGTATGGAATGGATTTTTCAGTCGCAGGAATTTCTGCAAAGAATCTATGGCATCTGAACATACCCTAACGCCTTGTTCACACAGTGCAGATTTTCTGCAGATTTCAGAGCTGGCCAAAACCAGAATTGGATCCAAGAAAGCAGACCTATGAGGCCTTTCTTTATATATGTTTAGGTTCCGTTCCTGGTTTTGGCTTAAAAAATACTGGTAAACTCTGCAGCAAATCTGCATTGTGTGAATAAGGCCTAAGGGTGCATTCTCGCAGTGCAAAAACGCATGTGGATTAACCAACCATGTGAATACACCCAAAAGGTTACTGGACAATCACTGTGTAGACAAATAACATAAAATGTTCATTTTGAAACTCCTATACAAACTGAAGTTCCACTTGTTATGAATGTTTAGTGAATCTCTCAGAATCTTTAAAACAAATGGGCCTCATTTATCAAAACTGTCTAACAAAAAAAACCTGTCCTTGTAGCCCATGGCAACCAAAGTTCAGCTCTCATTTTACCAGATAAGTATAGGAAACATAAGCTGAGCTTTGAGTGGTTTGCTGTAGGCAAGGTCAGTTTTCATGTGAGACGTGTTGAGCTGGATTCACACGAGCATGTCCGGTCCGTAAAGGACGGAACGTATTTCGGCCGCAAATCCCGGGCCGAACACACTGCAGGGAGCCGGGCTCCTATCATCATAGTTTTGTATGACGCTAGGAGTCCCTGCCTCGCTGCGGGACAACTGTCCCGTACTGTAATCATGTTTTCAGTACGGGACAGTAGTTCCACGGAGAGGCAGGGATTCCTAGCGTCGTACATAACTATGATGCTAGGAGCCCGGCTCCCTGCAGTGTGTTCGGCCCGGGATTTGCGGCCGAAATACGTTCCGTCCTTTACGGACCGAACATGCTCGTGTGAATCCAGCCTTAGGTCTCTTTTAAACGTCAGTATTTGGAAGCCAAAACCAGGAAGTCCATAACACGGAAGAGGGGCAAATCTTTCCAATATATTATTCTCTGTTTATGTCTTCTGGTTTTGGCTTCCAATTCCTAAAGCAAAATACTGCCATGTGAAAGAGGCATAAGGCTGGATTCACACACACACAACGTTTTGCTGCATTTTTGTTTGCTTTTCGTGGTATTTTAATAACTTTTTTATGTGATGTTACATTAAGGGCTCATTTACACGAGCGTGCTATACGTCCGTACAACGCACGTGATTTTCACGCGCGTCGCACAGACCTATATTCGTCTATGGGGCCGTTCAGACAGGTGCGTGATTTTTACGCAGCGTGAGTCCGCTGCGAAAAACTCACGACATGTTCTATATTTGTGCGCTGTCACTGTGAAGTCAATGGGTGTGTGAAAACCACGCATGTCACATGGAAGCACTTCCGTGGGACAGGCGTGATTCGCACAACAGCACTGAAAAGGATGAATGAAAACAGAAAAGCACCACGTGCTTTTCTGTTTACAAGCATCCAAACGGAGTGTCCTAATGATGGCGGCTGCGCGAAAATCACGCAGCCGCGCATCATACGGGGCTGACACACGGAGCTGTTAAGTGCCTTTTGCGCATGCAAAACGCCGTGTTTTTTGCGTGCGCAAAACGCAAACGCTCGTGTAAACCCGGCCTTAAGTCTATAATAAAATATATAATGCACTACGTACAACTGCGTTTTGATTTGTGGCCTTTTTGTTGCCTATTAGGGCTTATCCGCATGTAACAGATTTGCTGCAGAAAATTTGCACCATTTCATGCTTTTTTTTTTACTGTGGAAAATAGTGCTGATTTTGCGGCGTTTTTTTCCAAGGTTGTGTGATATTTCTTCAGAAAAACACAGGAATTCAGTCCACTTTCCGCACCAGTAATTGACATGATGCCGAACTAAAATTACGCACCGCAGGTGAATTTCTGGACTGGACTTTTCCGCAGCGGGTGAATGACATTTGTTCAATCACCCCCGCTTTGCTGCTACTGTATTCCGCTGCATATTTTCCATCCACAATTCCGGACAGAAAATACGCAGCAAATGCGTTACGGGTAGACAAGCCCTTTATGGCTCTTTACAATTTGATGCTTATACGAGCCGCAATGTCTATGAGGCCTAATAGAACTATTACAATTCCCTATCTACACTTTTTTAGGCAAAGTACATAAAATTATGTTTTATCTATGTGTAACTGGTTGCTTATTGGTTTGTATCGTTGACTATCATGTTGAGAGCCTATTAGGTAATAAGGTGAGTGTCCATACAAAATCATTTGGATCCAAAACAATCCCTAAAACTGAAAGCGAGCCTCTAATTTTTCCCGTCTAAAGCCTCTCCTCCTCTATGTGTATACTTAGCATTCTTAAGATTGTCTTTTAGAGCTTTTTGAAGGCATCATCATAGCTGTTGCTTGTCCTGCCATGCCAGACGCCGGGAAGGAAGTATCCAGTTAAACATCTTTTCTCTTTGATGAGTAAGAACAATTATATATTATAGCAAGACGTAACCTGGAAAGTCAGGAAATTGGGCCATAAACATGTCAATTGACAAAGCACGGAACAGTGTGAAAGGTGTATGTTCTCTGCTTGGTTTTATGCTGGGAGTAGGGATCATTTCTTACCAAGTAGGCGTTAGAAGGTAAGCTTTTGTGATGCCTTGTTGAGATAGCACAAAAAAGCCTGGCTAATGGCTGATGACAGCGCGCTGGCAGGCACTAAGGGAAAAGCTGTCTGTATACAAGTGGATAAAGGATCAAGTTCTCTTTTCTCTGGGCCTCAATGGCTCAGTCATTTTTCAGGTAAGATGAATGTGTCATCCCATCTATCAT
Source organism: Rhinoderma darwinii (assembly GCF_050947455.1). Classification (NCBI taxonomy): domain Eukaryota; kingdom Metazoa; phylum Chordata; class Amphibia; order Anura; family Rhinodermatidae; genus Rhinoderma; species Rhinoderma darwinii. The sequence goes on from NC_134687.1 coordinate 120,983,326, forward strand.
TACTTGCAGACTCTCTGGGAAGTTGAAGCCCTGTGGGTTAGTAGTGCATTTACTTGGCTGACGATGTTATTAGCTGCCGAATAAGAAGCTTTGTTGACAAGACAGAGCTGCCCCTTTGTGAGCTTTGTTCCTGGGGTTTATTCATTTACATAATGGATTAACATGTATCAAAATGCACTTTAACGGATTACTCCATTTTTCCTGCTTGCCTTTTTGATGGATTTAAGAATATGGTACAACTGTATTCGCTCACGACTACTACCTTAATATATAATGTAGGAATAATACGTACCTGGTAAGGAGAGCGCCGCCATTGTTACATCTTTACTAGGGGAAATAAAAAGGCTATATTACTTATACATGTAATAATATTGTATATCTTCTCAAGGTGTCAAATAATGTGTCCAGCACTATCCCGTAGTATTCTATTTAACATACAAATACTAGTAGCATTCACACTAGTAGATGTCCTCTTCACTTGTCAGGGGTCTTTTGATGACATTTTTGATATGTAATTATTATTTGAGTAAAGTACTGTTCGTTCCATAGTTATAAGACCTCCTTCACACACAGAACATTTCTGGCATTTTAAACTGCATCAAACAAGCTTCTAAAAACGCTAGGGTTATTAAAATAATGTTTTTTTTAAGCCGTTTTTAGTGGCGTTTTTGAATCGGTGTCCTTTTGTAAATGCTTTTTTTTCTGGCGTTTTTGAAGTCCTATAGAGAAGCTTTTGGGAAACAGATCTGAAAAAAAAGCCGGATCCATGCTGCTTTTTGAAAAAACTTCACTGACCACAAAATTGCCTCAAAAGGCCACAAATTAAAACATTGTTTTATGTAGTGCATTTTATATTTTACTGTAGACTATAGCGTAACATCTGGCCGCACTTAAAACTACATGAAAAACCTCCGCCAAAAACACCATTAAAAATGCCATTCAAAATGCTGTGTGTGAATCCAGCCTAACACTTCCCATGTTTGGCATCGCAACTTGTAACATTTGTAACAAACATGCACACTTAACATAAAACACACGTCATTTTTTTAACCCTGTGTTGGTAACTAAGTCGACCTGTGTTGTGGGCTTGGAATAGAATTTAGAAATCAGAAATTGGTCACTTGTCTTTTATGATGGCCTAAAAAGCATCGATTGGCGCTGGTTTTTACCAATTAAAATTACCCTTACACTTCTTAATGCACTGGGCTCCTGAGTGAACTTTATTAAAATAAGACATATGAAATGAAAAACATAGGAATTATAATACAAATAATTTATTTTTATATTGTTTGTTTAATTATAGACGTATTCACAATTTTTGTTCCACACTTTTTTCCACTTTTTTCTTCAGAGCAGCCACTTGTCTTTACAACTGGGTGCTATTACTACCATACAAAGACTCTTGCAGTTTAAAGTTGGCTACTACTGAAGCGTTACTATCTTATTCTAGTCACATCTTCACAATGCACTGATCAGCGAACACCGGGATCATCCCTTTTATTAGACGTTTTGTGGAATTTGTCTTTAAATGGATACAATAGTACAGACACACAACAGTAGCACTGTATCTTTCAAACAGCAGACGTTGATAGGACGTTGAAACAAGATAGGACAGAGCATTAAAAAGGATATTCAGATGATAATTTTAGTTTTCAGGCCTAGCAATAACCTGAAATAATACATTTGTATGCTAAGAATTAAAAACATTTCATGAACAAGAATTTTTAGATCTAAAGTAATTCATATTTTAAATTGATTTCAGTAATTTCAGTACGGGTTGAATAATTACAATAAAAAAAAAAATCCTACAGAGATTGATAGTAAGTATCCATGTATAAATGTGTTTTACTACTAATATGCTACTCCTACCTCTACAACATTTTCAGATGTTTCTTGATCTATTGGTTATGGAGCTCTTTAAAAAAAAACATCTGAAGATGTTAATTCTGCACTTAGAAGCACAATTTTGTTTTGTAGCATATTATTTATTCATTAAAAATAGTATGTTCCATTGTATACAATATCTCTAAATATTGTATATTGCTTTATTATGTACGTGTGGAACAACTTAACTAATGTTGAAAATATACAAGTCGTAGCATGTACTGCAATAATTCATTATTATTTTTTTTATATATTTGTATTATTTTTTGGAAAAAAAATTGTATTACACTACGGAATATGTTGATGGACCCCTTCAAAATTTTAACTGTCGTTTTTAAATTAAAAAAATAAAACCAAGACTAAGATAAAATAGTCATAATATTAAAAGCTCATATGTATTTTTTTTGGAGTGTTTTTTTCTTGTATTAAATATTTTTAATAGAATGCCACGAAGGGTGACTCCCACATTAGTTTTGACCAATGCTTTCAGACTATTCTCAAGAGATTCTCCCCCATGTGCCTAACAAAAACCACAGATTAGCATGAAAGACAACACAGTAGTTAATACGTGCCTTGCACTGCTCAAGGTGAGCATCATGAAATCCCTTCTGGTAGGACTGATGGTCTTCATCTTTGAAAAAATCTTCATTTTTGCAAACTTAAAGAAGTTTAGACTGGCAAAGAGGAAAATTGGAGCAAGATGTGCTATTGAGATTTGCACTCTGAAGAGAGGGGACTTATTGCAAGTCCCCAGGACTCTGTTTGTTCACTTTGGGATCTACTTGGGAAATAACAAGGTTGCCCATCTGATGCCTGATATCCTCCCTGCTATTTCGGACGACAAGTGTCTGACTGGAAAACTTGTCACCAACAAAAGGCTTATCCTGGGCGTCTTGGCTAAGGTGGCCAGTATCAGGGTGGACACTGTGCAGGACTTTGCCTATGGTGGAAGTATAATAGTTAATCACATGGACAAATGTTTCAAGACAAAACCTCTTTCTAATGAAGAAGTGGCTCAGAGGGCTGAGAAACTGGTGGGGGCCACATCATACAGTCTGCTGTGGGATAACTGCGAGCACTTTGTCACTTATTGTAGATACGGGTCTCCTGTAAGCTTTCAGACTGATAAGGTAAACTCAGCTTAATAGGATTTGTGCACACTGTTATTTGTAGAATTCTTCATGTATATTACAATTTTATCATAGTGTATAATGCATTATATGCATGAAAATGGAATCATGTATTTAATTTATTGATATTAACTTGAAATGAAAGCAACTTGTATCCATTTTATTTAGGCTTTATTCACTTTTAGAACTGCAAGAATTGTGTACAAACTTCAACAACAAAACATATTAATAATGTTAAGATCTATTCTAACATAAAATTAGAGGTTTGTATATAGGTGCCACATAATCGACTTGTACATTCATGGTTATTGAGATTTCTTCTTTATGAGGTTGTATGTCTGTACTTGACCAGTATAATAACACTCTGTAATTACAACTCCTTCAGTGCCGCAATTTCATTTACACATAAAACGGGTGGAAGTATCAAGTACAAAGTCACTTTCTTCTTTTCCTTTAAAGCTGGATTTTATACCCCTTTATTGCTGGGCGACGTATACCTGGTATTGTGGATGGGCCTGGAACAATTCACTTTAATTGTTAATAACCTTTAACCTTTCTAATAGTTAAATAGTTCCTGTAGTAACAGCAGACATAAAACCTTGTCTGGGCCTTGTGGTATCTGCTAAGAGTCTGTGAAGGTGTTACTTCCCTATAATTGTCCAATAAAATAATTCATGGGGTTTTATTCCTTGCTTTACTATGTGGAACAAATGCTTGTGTTATATGTATCATGGATATGTATCATATATATTACATGGAATAGACAACACATCTACATTCATTCATTTTCTCTATATATGTTCTGCCAGACCACTATTGTCAGAAATATTTATATTCTTGGATAATTACATTATTCTCCTTCATTGCAACCAATGTTTTGTTTTTTTAGCTTTTCATACTAAATGTATTATGTTTAATTCTGAACTTTCCAAGAAATATTGATAAAAATCAATAAAATCGACATTATTTCCAGTGCTTTTGTAATAAACTTCTTTGTCTTATATAGTATACAATACGATTTACACAATTACAAGTCTTACACTTTGTTACTGCTTGTTAAACTTATAGAGCCCCTAATGTTACGTAGCATGTAATTTGCGTTATTTGCTATAAAGGTGCATTTTACTGTTTTATTTGATTTCCGTTGGATAGCTTAAAAATAAAGTTAAGACTATAGCACAACTGTATGACTATGCTGTATATAGTTTCTTTCTCTCCTTTTATTTATATATATATATATATATATATATATATATATATATACACACACAAGTATATGTATATATACATGTATATATACATATATGTATATATACATACATATATGTATATATATATACATGTATGTATACATACATATTTATATATATACATATATATATACATATATATATACTCATTCAGTATGTTTGTCATAAAGGTGAATATTATTTTCACGCTGATGACATCATTGTATTTAATTTTCTATACTTACCATTCATTTCTTTTACTTTTCTTTTCATTTCAGTTTTGTGATATCGTGAAGAAGATCATTCGAGACCAAAGAAGTGTTGTAATTTCTGCTGCCGTAGGGATGGCATTGACGCTTGGTGTGGGAGTAGGCCCATTCACCGCCCTTCCCAGTTTTCTTATTACCTTCACCCTCTGGATGGCTAGCTGAGCTGGGACACGTGTGACAAGACATTGAATGACCAAATCTGCTATGTGCCTTCAAAATGTGCAACATGAGCTTTAGGCAATGTTCATAGAAATGAAAAGTATTGGCCAAACCCACGAGTAAGAATACTGGAGATCACTAGGTTTTGGATATTGTAGTTTGTAGCATACTTATGAGAAGACTAAAACGTTTTAATTTGTAACTCTATAATTATTTTTTTTTAAAGATAGAGTTACAATTTCTTACAATGAGAAGTATTACTATTTTAGTACAATGTAGTAATGCAGAGTATTGAGGCCACAATCCATAGATGCATAACTATGGCTATGTCACATGATCTCACGTTTCTTGGGAAATAGCTGTCTGTGCCAATTCTCTTCCTACTTGCTGAGCTTTCATTCACAATATATTTATTTCATTGTTACTAACTGAATTACCAGATTGAAGTTGCTTGTGTAGGGTTTCGACTATATTCACAACCATGTCACATAGCAGCCGTGTGCACAGAGGTTCAGTTAATCTACCAACTACATTTGCCATAAACATACCAGTTATCCTGCTCCGATATTTATCACAACTGATACACTACATGTAAATTGTGTTCTATGCCGTATTACTCGCACTTTTTAACAGTTGCTCTGTTTCTAAGTAGAGAGACGACAATTTTGATGGAAAAACTATGGAAATCCGTTTGATAACATAGATGTGTATGAACTATATTTATATTTCATTCTATCTAGCAGTAGTATATATTGTATATATATTTTTACTAATTATCTTTCAATTTATACTCTACACTCATACAGTTTGATTATTTTTTTAGTTATTCTATTCTACCTAGGTTTTTGTTTTAATTTTAAATGGCTGCAAAGATGCCTAAAACAGTAAAATAATAAGCATAACTTTTTAGGCAGCTTGCATCTATTTAGGTAATCCTAGAAAACCCCTTTAAATACGTAAATACTTCTACAGAAGTAAATGGTAGACTTTACACCTAACTCTACTTAAAAACTAAGGAGGGCTATAGATGGGGTCCTCAACCTGCAGGGGCTCTTCAGGGTTATATCATATATTCACTGTCAGTGAATAAGAATATTCCAGTTTCTAGTCAGAGGTTGAAAACCCATACAAAGCTAATACTCTGTGAACTAAAGACGTCAGTAGCGCAAATCTCTCCTGTCCTGATAGCTTGCTACAATGTATCAGTGTAGGTAAAATATTGACCAGGCTGATAATATCGCAAAAGTTTGACTAGACTGGATACAATTGTAGCAAACTGTTACATAACTATTTAATGTGCAGTAACTAAGTTTAATTTACATAAGAGCGGAAAACCTCTTATTTCGCCTAGGCAGATTTAATACACGCGTAACATGATTGCGCCTTGTATGTGATTTACCACTGTAATATTATGTTGTATGATATTCCATCTACTGTAATACGTAATAAAAAAATGTTTTACTAACAATGGTAATACGTTGTAATATATGTATTTTATTATGATAGTTATTTAGCCCACACCGATACTAAAAGCAAATGTGAAACATGTTGTAAACACTAGTGAGGGGCACTGTTTTTTTGACATTATTAGACAATGTGGTCAACACATGTGTTTAGTTATTTATATAAAAAGACGGAAAATCAATGTGTTCCCTGTTTTTTGTTATTTTGTTATCATTTATATGGTACCAACAAATTCCATGACTCTCAACACAGATTGTAATCTTTCACTCATCAGTTCCTGTCCCCAGTGGTGCTTACAATATAATCTCCTTATAGACAAACCCCACGGCCAGTCTTTTAGAGAAAGCCTATCAGTCTGTTTTTGGAAAGTAGGAGAAAACCTAGGTAGCCATAGGAAACCAATGGAGACATAGATCGAGTATGTCAACTCCATTCAGATGTGGCCTTAGTCAGATTTGAATTCATGACCCATATACTGCAAATCAGCAGCCACCATCAAAAAAATCTAATAAAAATTGGAAAAAACACATATTAGTACAGTGATTTGCGATCAATTATGTGCATTGGATAAACTTGGCACTAGATCCATAAAATATGAAAGAACACTTTTACATTGTATTTAACAGGCTTTTTTCTTGGTGTCAGGGGCACGACCTTTCTTCAGACAGAACAGTAGTCAATAGCTGATGGACAGCACAACACTCAGTGCAAGAGAGATCACAGTCAGCTGCACAGAACATGGTAATCTTTAACATATTAGGTGGTCCCACTTATTTTTTTAACTTGGAATTTTAAACAAAAACATCTGTTTTGTATGTCACATTATCCCGTATTGCCCATTGTCCTTCTCAAGTCTATGGAGCATAGTGTGGAGAGACCTTCTAAGCATAGGTCTGGTTAAAGTTTAACCTCAGCCATTTATGTCTATGCCCTGCAGAATGATTATGTTTTAAATGAATATGACGCCTCCTATTTGTCAAAGTCAAATGGCGTCTACTGGAGAGAAAGTAAAATGCATAGTGTTGTGTTTTCCCTTCTTGGGTATAATAAAAGCTCATGATCTTTATAATGCCCTGGCAGGTGGTTTTAGCAGTTGGCATAAATAAGATACAATGTTATTGTGAATATTTTCACATACATAGATGTACCACTGCTCAATATGTCACATTTACATGATATTTCTTAGGGAATCGCTTTCACTAGAGTTCTGCTCTATAGGCAAACTATTGGCAGTTTGTAATTTGCAGTTTAAAGGTTATAAAAAAATACTTATTTTTTATTCAAGATTGTCGAGCAGTGCTGCTCTTGTCTATGTCAGGCCTGATTTACACAACGTTTTAACCCTTCCATCAAAGGTATACGGTGTAAGGTATTCGCGAGAAGTCCCGACATATACCTTTGACAAAAGGTAGTGACATATGCCACTGTATAGTTATACAGTGGGAAACGTCACCAGAACTCCCCGGCACAGCGCTACTTGGTAAGCTCCTGACATCACTGTCCATATAGTGGACACAGTGGCATCCGTCAAACATAGGCTCCCATGTTAAAAAAAAAACGTATACCACATGTTATACTTTTTTTTAGCAGGATCCCTCAAGATGGAATAGCTCAGTCTACTACGTTATTCCAACATCCAAAAATAAAGTATTTTTGTCCTTTGGGACATTGGGAACAGGGACTATTCCTGAACCAACTTGAGAATCCACTGCCTTTATTGGTGCCGTGTTTTTCATTTCCTAAGGCCTTATTCACACGAACGTCTCCATTTTGCGCGCGTAAAAAATGCATCGTTTTTATTGCGTTGCAGTTACGTGTGACGTACGTGCATGGTGCGTGTCTGCGGTTTTTACGCGCGTATGTTTTTTCGTATGTCACAAGTTTTTAACGTCAGCAAAATAAACTGAAGGAGGTGTTTTTCTTTTTCTCATCATTTCTTTAGCAACTGTTGCGTGAATCACGGACAGACCACGGATGAACGTCCGTGTGCTGTCCGTGATTTTCACGCACCCATTGACTTTAATGCATGCCCCTCGCAAAGCACACTGATGCATAACGCAACACACATTTTTCACGCGATATTACATCTCAGCCCTATTATCTTGCATGGGGATGAACTGAAACAACTAACACATCTTATAGACAACAGTGGTGCTGTTTGTGTAAAAAAAAAAAAAGCAGACCATTTTTTCTAATCCAGGACAACGCCTTTATATTCTGCCTTCCTGCAGAATTTTTTCTGCTCATAGCAGGAACAAATATTCACAAACGCATGTTAGGGAATTGCAGACAATTCAGACTTGTGCATCTCAAAACTGGAGGCACACCTAAGGGAAGACCTGAGACTTGTTTCACAATTCCGAACTAAGCATATGGTAATTTAGAAGACATAATATCACGATAATTGTCAAATTTTTCCATCTTCTGTATGGGCTGTCAGAGCCTTAAACACTTCTACAGTAGGGACAACCATCACTCAGTATGGAGTCATAGAACCAGTGTAGTCACGGAGAGGTGCTATGCGTAGTCATAGAGGGGAGGGGAGTTGTAGAATATGTGAACTGTAGCAGCAGGGAGGTCTGTTAGGGTATATTGCGCTGATTTTATATTAGAAAATTGCTGTTACAGACCATTGTATGGCTTTGTACTACAGTCACACACTGGATTTAATTTGGCCGTGACAAGATCAGTTATTGGACAAATCAGCATCTTTTCAGTTAGGGGATACATTTTCTAGCCCTCTTTTGTGAGTAGGACTTGTTACTGTGACCACCCATAAACATTCAATCCTATAAGAACTTCAGTCTCAATAGGTATTGTGTCCGCTGTCACCATTAGTATTCATTTACAGTCATGTACTAGATATCTAACTCTGTCTTACTATTCTAGAACTGATCACATATGTCTAATCAGCGTGTATTTACTGTTTTGTCTGCAAGCAAGTATAAGAGATTAAATATACATTTACCCAGGTACCAGGTTCTCTGATTTAGACCCACAACCATGGTATATGATGCTCAGTGTCTGCTGATCACTTTCTCTGTGTGTCTGATTTCATCTTTAATTTGGCCTTCCTGTGAGGACTTTAACCATATGCCTTGAAGGCCCCTCAGTCATTGATAGCGGTTAACCCTGGGGTCAGATGATCCCTGTCTTATCCTAATCAATGCTGACGTCTAGAATTTGAAGGGAAGCTCTCATCATCAACCTCTTCTGATCAACTCCCTGAAGGGCAGCAAGATCTTTGAAATGTACACCATGCCAGGATGAGCAGGTCTGTCACCATTAAAGACATGTCAACACATCTGTTTTGATTCAGCTTAAGTTGTTTATAATATATAAGTGCTGCAAATACTATATAATAGTAATGGTCTCAAAGATTGTTTTATATACAATGTATAGAAAATATATAGATTATATATTACCATATACAGTGCCTTGCAAAAGTATTCAACCCCCCTAAAAAGTCAATTTATCGGAATTACAAACTACATCTTCTTGAAATCTTAAAATTCCAGTTCATAAGCAACAGCCAACCAGCCTTGAAGTGTACCTCCACTTTCAGTGAAGATCGATTATAGTGCAGCACTGTACACTGTAATCATTTTTACGGACTGTGTAAAGTCCATGATGCCGGCTGCTCATAACTGTGCATTTAAAGACAGAGCGTCCTGCTCGTCTCCTTGGCTCCCATATCCAGAACTGCCACCAATACTGTAGAATGCTATAGCACTAACGGCTCTGTCCCTAACTGTATAATTATGAGCAGCCGCAAGCACAGACTTTAGACAGTCCATGCTGCTGCTAAAAGCAAGATAGCTAATATATGGATGGCCCTCTCTCCACTGGTCACCGCCTGGAATCTGCAGCCAGAGCTGGGACCCGCATCTGTCAGACATTTATAGCATATCCTCTGGATATGCTATAAATGTATAAGTTGTTAATAGCATTTAATGAGCATAATATACTGGTTTGCAATAATAATAATTTAAAAAAAATACTGAGTGAAGCAGTCTTGTAACCCAGATACATCTGTTGACTTTTAAGTGTAGACTTGAGTCTATGGAGAGATCCATGAAAATGTAAGAAAATAGGACATGTTCTATTTTTCAACAGGCCCTTCACACAGTCCATTGAAACAATGGTATTTCTTGCTGATGTTCTTCTCTTTCTGATGAAATAAAGAATTTTTTCTTAAAAAAGGAAATTTTTAAGGGCACCTGTAAAATCCTGAACTACAGAAACACCAAACCAATGCCCTGCACAATTGGACAGCCTTTGGCCAGTTTTACATGAGCCGGTGTGATTGCCTGAACTAACAACATCATAGAGCCTACACGAACTAAAAACATCATAGAGCCTACGTGAACTAACATAATCATAGAGCCTACGTGAACTAACATCATCATAGAGCCTACGTGAACTATCATCATAAAGCCTATGTGAACTAACATCATCATAAAGCCTACGTGAACTTACGACATCATAGAGCCTATGTGAACTAACATCATCATAGAGCCTAAGTGAACTAACAACATCATAGAGCCTACGTGAACTATCGTCAAAGAGCATACGTGAACTAACATCATCATAGAGCCTACATGAGCTAACATCACCATAGAGCAGGGGTCTCAAACTCGGCAGGGTAAGTGGGCCGCATATAGAAAAAATGGGAAGTTGACGGGCCGCATTGCTTTCAAATTTGATACAACACAAAATATAATATATAATATATACATTACTATAAAATGAATACTACATTACTATAATAATAGCGTTAGGTTTAAAATTTGAGATATTTCTCCACGTGCTTATTTCAACAATCCAGTTTTCCAGTCGCTCAGTTGGCAGCGTTTGGCAGACACACGTCAAGATTGGGCAGCCCCTTTTTAGATGCTGCCGCAGTGCCCTCCGTGGATGCTGCCACAGTGCCCTCCGTGGATGATGCCGCAGTGCCCTCCGTGGATGCTGCCACAGTGCCCTCCGTGGATGATGCCGCAGTGCCCTCCGTGGATGATGCCGCAGTGCCCTCCGTGGATTCTGCCGCAGTGCCCTCCGTGGATGCTGCCGCAGTGCCCTCAGTGGATGCTGCCGCAGAGTCCTCCGTGGATACTGGGACTCCAGCTGTGGTCCTGACATCACTGGGACTCCTGCTCTGGGGAAGCCCCTAACATCATTGTCGATGTATGGACAGTGATGTCAGGGAATTCCACAGAGTCCCGGAGCAGAGCCTGTACTAGCGCTCTACTCGGGACTCCACTCTGGGGAAGACCTTGACACACTGTCCATATATGGACAGCGATGTCAGGGAATTCCACAGAGTCCCAGAGCAGAGCCTGTACTAGCGCTCTGCTCGGGACTCCGCTCTGGGGAAGAGCCTGACACACTGTCCATATATGGACAGCGATGTCAGGGAATTCCACAGAGTCCCGGAGCAGAGCCTGTACTAGCGTTCTACTCGGGACTCCACTCTGGGGAAGACCCTGACACACTGTCCATATATGGACAGCGATGTCAAGGAATTCCACAGAGTCCCGGAGCAGATACTGTACTAGCGCTCTACTCGGGACTCCACTCTGGGGAAGACCCTGACACACTGTCCATGTATGGACAGCGATGTCAGGGAATTCCACAGAGTCCCGGACCAGAGCCTTTACTAGCGCTCTGCTCGGGACTCCGCTCTGGGGAAGACCTTGACACACTGTCCATATATGGACAGCGATGTCAGGGAATTCCACAGAGTCCTAGAGGAGAGCCGATACTAGCGCTCTGCACGGGACTCCGGCTCTGGGGAAGCCCCAGACATCGCTGTTCATATGTGGACAGCGATGTCAGGGAATTCCAGAGTCTCGGAGCAGAGCCGCGGGCCGCGTGCTTGAGACCCCTGCCATAGAGCCCACGTGAACTAAGAACATCATAGAGCCTACGTGATCTAACATCATAGAGCCTATGTGAACTAACATCATCATAAAGCATACGTAAACTAACAACATCATAGAGGCTGCGCGAACTAACATCATCATAGAGCCTAAGTGAACTAACAACATCATAGAGTCGACGTGAACTAACAACATCATAGAGCCTACGTGGACTAACAACATCGTAGAGCCTAAGTGAACTAACAACATCATAGAGTCGACGGGAACTAATAACATCATAGAGCCTACATAAACTAACAACATCATAGAGCCTGCGTGAACTAACATCATCATAGAGCCTAAGTGAACTAACAACATCATAGAGTCGACGTGAACTAACAACATCATAGAGCCTACGTGGACTAACAACATCGTAGAGCCTAAGTGAACTAACAGCATCATAGAGTCGACGGGAACTAACAACACCATAGAGCCTACGTGAACTAAAATCATCATAGAGCCTACGTGAACTCGCAAAATCAGAGAGCCTACGTGAACTAACATTATAGAGCCTACATGAACTAACATCATAGAGCCTATGTGAACTAAAAACATCATAGAGCCTACATGAACTAACATCATCATAGAGCCTACATAAACTAATAACATCATAGAGCCTACGTGAACTAACATAATAGAGCCTACGTGAACTAACATCATAGAGCCTACGTGAACTAACATCATCATAGAGCCTACGTGAACTAACATCATCATAGAGCCTACGTGAACTAACAACATCATAGAGCCTAAGTAAACTAACAGCATCATAGAGCCTACATGAACTAACAACATCATAGAGCCTATGTGAACTACCATCATAGAGCCTACGTGAACTAAAAACATCATAGAGCCTACATGAACTAACAACATCATAGAGCCTACATAAACTAACAACATCATAGAGACGGCGTGAACTAACATCATCATAGAGCCTAAGTGAACTAAAAACATCATAGAGTCGACGTGAACTAACAACATCATAGAGCCTACGTGGACTAACAACATCATAGAGCCTAAGTGAACTAACAACATCATAGAGTCGACGGGAACTAACAACATCATAGAGCTTACGTGAACTAAAATCATCATAGAGCCTACGTGAACTCACAACATCAGAGAGCCTACGTGAACTAACATTATAGAGCCTACATGAACTAACATCATAGAGCCTATGTGAACTACCATCATAAAGCCTATGTGCACTAAAAACATCATAGAGCCTACATGAACTAACAACATCATAGAGCCTACATAAACTAACGACATCATAGAGCCTACGTGAACTAACATCATAGAGCCTACGTGAACTAACATCATAGAGCCTACGTGAACTAACATCATAGAGCCTACGTGAAACAACATCATAGAGCCTACGTGAAACAACATCATCATAGAGCCTATGTAAACTGACAACATCATAGAGCCCACGTGTACTAACAACATCATAAAGCCTACATGAGCTCACATCATAGAGCCTACGTGAACTAACATCATCATAGAGCCTACGTGAACTAATAACATAAGTGAGCCTACGTGAAGTAACATCATAGAGCCTATGTGAACTAAAAACATCATAGAGCCTACATAAACTAACATCATAGAGGCTACGTGAACTAACATCATCATAGAGCCTAAGTGAACGAACAACATCATAGAGTCGACGTGAACTAACATCATAGAGCCTACGCGGACTAACAACATCATAGAGCCTAAGTGAATGGACAACATCATAGAGCATACGTGAACTAACATCATAATAGAGCCTATGTGAACTAACATCATAGATCCTATGTGAACTACCATCATAGAGCCTACGTGAACTAAAAACATCATAGAGCCTACATGAACTAACAACATCATAGAGCCTACATGAACTAACAACATCATAGAGCCTACGTGAACTAACAATATCATAGAGCCTACGTGAACTAAGGACATCATAGAGCCTACGTGAACTAACAACATCATAGAGCCTATGTGAACCAACATCATAGAGCCTACGTGAACTAACATAATCATAGAGCCTAAGTGAACTAACAACATCATAGAGCCTACGTAAACTAACATCATCGAGCCTGCATGAACTAACATCATCATAGAGCCTACATGAACTAACATTATAGAGCCTACGTGAACTAACATCATAGAGCCTACGTGAACCAACATCATAGAGCTTACGTGAACTAATACCATCATAGAGCCTACGTGAACTAACATCATAGAGCCTACGTGAAGTAACATAATCATAGAGCCTACATGAACTAACAACATCATAGGGCCTACGTGAACTAACAACATCATAGAGCCTACGTGAACCAACATCATAGAGCCTACGTGAACTAACATCATCATACAGCCTACGTGAACTAACAACATCATAGAACCTACGTGAACTAACATCATAGAGCCTACATGAACGAACATCATCATAGAGCCTACATGAACTAACAACATCATAGATCCTATGTGAACTAACATAATCATAGTGCCTACGTGAACTAACAACATCATAGAGCCTACGTGAACTAACAACATCATAGCGCCTACGTGAACCAACAACATCAGAGCCAACGTGAACTAACATCATCATAGAGCCTACGTGAACTAACAACATCATAGAGCCTACGTGAACTAACATCATCATAGAGCCTATGTGAACTAACATCATTATCGGGCCTACGTGAACTAACAACATCATAGAGCCTACGTGAACTAACATCATAGAGCCTACGTGAGCTAACATCATCATAGAGCCTACGTGAACTAACATCATAGAGCCTACGTGAACTAACATCATTGTATAGCCTTTGTAAACTAACATCATAGAACCTACGTGAACTAACATCTCAGAGCCTACGTGAACTAACATCATCACAGAGCCTACGTGAACTAACATCATAGAGCATATATGAACTAACATCATCATAGAGCCTACATGAACTAACAACATCATAGAGCCTATGTGAACTAACATAATCATAGTGCCTACGTGAACTAACAACATCGTAGAGCCTACGTGAACTAACATCATAGAGCCTACGTGAACTAACATCATCATAGAGCCTACGTGAACTCACATCATAGAGCCTATGTGAACTAATATCATTGTATAGCCTTCGTGAACTTACATCATAGAACCTACGTGAACTAACATCTCAGAGCCTACGTGAACTAACATCATCACAGAGCCTATGTGAACTAACATCATAGAGCCTACGTGAACTAACATCATCATAGGGCCTACATGAACTAATAACATCATAGAGCCTAAGTGAACGAACAACATCATAGAGCCGACGTGAACTAACATCATAGAGCCTACGCGTACTAACAACATCATAGAGCCTAAGTGAACTAACAACATCATAGAGCATACGTGAACTAACATCATAATAGAGCCTATGTGAACTAACATCATAGATCCTATGTGAACTACCATCATAGAGCCTACGTGAACTAAAAACATCATAGAGCCTACATGAACTAACAACATCATAGAGCCTACATGAACTAACAACATCATAGAGCCTACGTGAACTAACAACATCATAGAGCCTACGTGAACTAAGGACATCATAGAGCCTACGTGAACTAACAACATCATAGAGCCTATGTGAACCAACATCATAGAGCCTACGTGAACTAACATAATCATAGAGCCTAAGTGAACTAACAACTTCATAGAGCCTACGTAAACTAACATCATAGAGCCTACATGAACTAACATCATCATAGAGCCTACATGAACTAACATCATAGAGCCTACGTGAACTAACATCATAGAGCCTACGTGAACCAACATCATAGAGCCTACGTGAACTAATACCATCATAGAGCCTACGTGAACTAACATCATAGAGCCTACGTGAAGTAACATAATCATAGAGCCTACGTGAACTAACAACATCATAGAGCCTACGTGAACTAACAACATCATAGAGCCTACGTGAACCAACATCATAGAGCCTACGTGAACTAACATCATCATACAGCCTACGTGAACTAACATCATCATAGAACCTACGTGAACTAACATCATAGAGCCTACATGAACTAATAGAGCCTACATGAACTAACAACATCATAGATCCTACGTGAACTAACATAATCATAGTGCCTACGTGAACTAACAACATCATAGAGCCTAAGTGAACTAACAACATCATAGCGCCTACGTGAACCAACAACATCAGAGCCAACGTGAACTAACATCATCATAGAGCCTACGTGAACTAACAACATCATAGAGCCTACGTGAACTAACATCATCATAGAGCCTATGTGAACTAACATCATTATCGGGCCTACGTGAACTAACAACATCATAGAGCCTACGTGAACTAACATCATAGAGCCTACGTGAACTAACATCATCATAGAGCCTACGTGAACTAACATCATAGAGCCTACGTGAACTAACATCATTGTATAGCCTTTGTGAACTAACATCATAGAACCTACGTGAACTAACATCTCAGAGCCTACGTGAACTAACATCATCACAGAGCCTACGTGAACTAACATCATAGAGCCTACGTGAACTAACATCATAGAGCCTACGTGAACTAACATCATCATAGAGCCTACATGAACTAACATCATCATAGAGCCTACATGAACTAACAACATCATAGAGCCTATGTGAACTAACATAATCATAGTGCCTACGTGAACTTTCAACATCGTAGAGCCTACGTGAACTAACATCATAGAGCCTACGTGAACTAACATCATCATAGAGCCTACGTGAACTCACATCATAGAGCCTACGTGAACTAATATCATTGTATAGCCTTCGTGAACTAACATCATAGAACCTACGTGAACTAACATCTCAGAGCCTACGTGAACTAACATCATCACAGAGCCTATGTGAACTAATATCATAGAGCCTACGTGAACTAACATCATCATAGGGCCTACATGAACTAATAACATCATAGAGCCTACGTGAACTAACATCATAGAGCCTACGTGAAGTAACATAATCATAGAGCCTACGTGAACTAACAACATCATAGAGCCTACGTGAACTAACAACATCATAGAGCCTACGTGAACCAACATCATAGAGCCTACGTGAACTAACATCATCATACAGCCTACGTGAACTAACATCATCATAGAACCTACGTGAACTAACATCATAGAGCCTACATGAACTAATAGAGCCTACATGAACTAACAACATCATAGATCCTATGTGAACTAACATAATCATAGTGCCTACGTGAACTAACAACATCATAGAGCCTAAGTGAACTAACAACATCATAGCGCCTACGTGAACCAACAACATCAGAGCCAACGTGAACTAACATCATCATAGAGCCTACGTGAACTAACAACATCATAGAGCCTACGTGAACTAACATCATCATAGAGCCTATGTGAACTAACATCATTATCGGGCCTACGTGAACTAACAACATCATAGAGCCTACGTGAACTAACATCATAGAGCCTACGTGAACTAACATCATCATAGAGCCTACGTGAACTAACATCATAGAGCCTACGTGAACTAACATCATTGTATAGCCTTTGTGAACTAACATCATAGAACCTACGTGAACTAACATCTCAGAGCCTACGTGAACTAACATCATCACAGAGCCTACGTGAACTAACATCATAGAGCCTACGTGAACTAACATCATAGAGCCTACATGAACTAACATCATCATAGAGCCTACATGAACTAACAACATCATAGAGCCTATGTGAACTAACATAATCATAGTGCCTACGTGAACTTTCAACATCGTAGAGCCTACGTGAACTAACATCATAGAGCCTACGTGAACTAACATCATCATAGAGCCTACGTGAACTCACATCATAGAGCCTACGTGAACTAATATCATTGTATAGCCTTCGTGAACTAACATCATAGAACCTACGTGAACTAACATCTCAGAGCCTACGTGAACTAACATCATCACAGAGCCTATGTGAACTAATATCATAGAGCCTACGTGAACTAACATCATCATAGGGCCTACATGAACTAATAACATCATAGAGCCTCCGTGAACTAACAACATCATAGAGCATATGTGAACTAACATAATCATAGTGCCTACGTGAACTAACAACATCGTAGAGCCTACGTGAACTAACAACATCATAGAGCCTACGTGAACTAACATCATAGAGCCTACGTGAACTAACATCATCAGAGAGCCTACGTGAAGTGACATCATAGAGCCTACGTGAACTAACATCATCATAGAGCCTATGTGAATTGGCAACATCATAGAGCCTACGTAAACTAACATCATCATAGGGCCTACGTGAACTAACAACATCATAGAGCCTACGTAAACCAACAGCATAGAGCCTACGTGAACTAACAACATCATAGAGCCTCCGTGAACTAACAACATCATAGAGCCTACGTGAACTAACATAATAGAGCCTACGTGAACTAAAATCATTGTATAGCCTTCTAGAACTAACATAATAGAGTCTACGTGAACAAACATCATAGGGCCTACATGAACTAACCTCATCATAGAGCCTACGTGAACTAACAACATCATAGAGCCGCACAACATTACATGTGTAAGGACAGGTGACTTGCGTTTGATGCATCCACCCCTTTGTACATCGGATTTCAATATACTTTGAATAAAGTTGGAAAACTACTACTTTTTAGAGTTTGCGCTGGACCAAGCTTCCTTTTTTTCCTTGATCATAGAGACGTACTCTGTAATCAAAACTGGTATAACAAGAAGTCTCTAGTCAAAGCCAAAAATTTAGACTTGAGTAGTGTCAGTTCCACTCACATGACTAAACCAGTGAGATGCATTTTTTTTGTATCTAGTTGTACTCTAAATATGATAATTAACATAATTGTATAAAAAGTAATTATATAAAAGGTAAGTAAAAGAGAACAACCAATTCTCTAAAGGGAAATATATATATTTTGTATCGCCGAAGCCGATTGTACTAATACGTAACTTAAAGTCACCTTGAGGTGACATTCCCAAGCTCTCACACACACACGCCCACACTCATTTAGGATTTTACCCGTGCGGTACATTTTGGGTAATGCGAACACCGGCGGTAGCCGATAATTTAGATGACAACTTTAACGTTAAATTTCTCAGCGAAAAAAAATTGTTTGCAACATCGTTTTTGTATTGAAAAGAGCTTTCAAATGAGCCCCCACTCGACCCCCGTGCCATTTAAGATTTTGCTACCCCCGTCCACCCCACCGCCCCCAAGGGGGTGGGGTGATTTTTTTTGGAGTTAACTGGTAGATTTTATGACCCCATTAAATCCCAGCATATTTCAACCCTCTACCTCGAGCCGTTCAAAAGTTATGAGGGTGTTCCGGGTGTTTTCGTGGGCACTGTATATATGTATATAGCCAGTGCTATTTAGTGACATTTTTGAAGATTTATTTCTGTGAAGGACTGGCAGTGTGGGAGGTCTTCATTAAAGGGGGTGCAGTGTTTTAGGAGATGGAAAATATATGCTCCCAATTTCAGGGAAAACAGTGCATTTGGAAAGTTGAAAAATATAAACATGATCACTGTGAGAAACTTGGTAGGAAATGTGATTGGACCGGGAGCAGAAAAGTGGGTGCAGATTTTATTTTCCTCTCACTCTTCAATGTGGTTTAGATACCTATTTCTTTTGCAACTATTGGTAATGTTATAACTTTTTTTTATGTAGGCATTACCTTCAAATAGCCCTACACAACATATGTCAGCAGTTGTGTGATGTAATGTGAGAGATGCAGGCTATTGTGATTTTGTATTGTTTCATTGTGTCATACGAATGTAATTTCTCAACTGGACACCCTTGAAATATGTGTAAACATGAATCACATCCTCTTGCCTGACAAATAATTATTAAAGACCTATGATTATAGAGGGCTGTGCATTAGCTGGAAAATCATTACTGCGTGAAAAATATATATTGCTAAGAATAATTAAGGCCTGCCAAAACATTCACTAAGAGGGGTGTAGCTAAATGCTCATGGGTCCCGGCGCAAAATTCATCTTGGTGCCCCCCAACTTCTCTTCATTGTCGATGGCTCGCAGCTGTCAGCTGCATCGCTGGGTCTTATAGGTGATCCATCGATGCAGCACTAGCAGCCAGGAGCATCGCTAAGGTCTTAAGACATCAGGAGCAGTAGCCCCAATACATATGTTTTGCCCCCTTATAGCTGCAACACTGGATAGGGTTAGATACAGCAGCTCAGCAGACAGTATCACCAATGATAGGATTAGACACAGCAGAAAGGCAGACAGTATCACACATTATAGGCTTAGATACAGGGAACAGCAGACACTGTCACACATGATAGGCTAAGATACAGGGTCTAGCAGACAGTATCACACATGATAGGCTTAGATATAGGGCCCCAACAGTAGGTATCCTTGTGCTCAATCTCAGGGGAGGCGGATTTAGCATTCCTGGGGACGCAAGCAAAGTTATTTCTGGGGGTCCTCCTAATCAAAGGCACCTGTAAAGAGTATTAGACCTCCTCCCAACATATACTAAGATGTATGGTTCGAGATGGCCAGCTTTGAAAAAAAAACATGATTTTGCGATTTACTATCATAAGATATTTATGCTATATGTGTCTATGTGTGGCCACCTAGTGGTTGTGATGTAAGTTGCAGCCTTTCAAAGGTTTTGCTAGCATATTGCGATATTGTATTGAATTTGTTTAATGGGAAATTAAAGTACATAACCAAATTCAAGAAAAGGTAAGGGTGGACACATCTGTAACATATTTATCAAACCCTATTTAGGTACAGTCAAATTCTTTAAAGGGAGCCTTTCACCTGCCAATATATGTGCAGCTGAGTGCAGCATGTAATAGGCAGGGCTGCACAAACCCTGGGACACCTTACATTTTTTTTTCCTATGCTGTTATATTTGGTGCCCGCTATTTAAATAACCCCCTGAACTGTCAATGGGGCGTGTAATTGACAAGAGAGGAGAACGTGTGCGCGCGCAGCTCGGAACTTTGCGAGCAAGTGTGCGCATGCTCTCACTCTTCAGCTCTCGGCAGACAAGGATGACAAGACTGTGTGATCTCTCGCGAGAGATCACACAGTCTTGTCTGCCGAGGGCAGAAGAGTGAGTGAGAGCGTGCACTGCTCCGAGCTGCGTGTGCGTGCGCGCACGCTCTCTTCTCTCCAGCTCTTGCTGTAACATTGTCCGTAGTGGATTGGACAGTGTCACAGTGATTTTACATGCCCCCTTGCCAATTACTCGCCCCATTGACAGTTCAGGGTGTTATATAAATATTGTGCGCCAAATATAATGGCACCGATATCTAAATAACGGAGGAAGATAGGAAAAAAATATAAAGTGCGCCAGGGTTTGTGCAGCCCTCCCCAGTACATGCTGCATTCAGCTGATCATTTATGGGCAGGTGAAAGGTTCTCTTTAAATCTGGCATTAATGGAACTTGAGAGGTGACTGTTTATTAAATATTGTGTTATTTTTGTGCAGTGATGAAAACAAGTGCCTGACCAGCAGAATTGTGATTAAAGGTATTTCACTGTACTTTAATTTTTCAATTCATCGTCTCTTGGTAACACTGCTGGAACCCCCACTGATCCTCAGTAAGAAGAGGCCATAGTACTAGTTTAGCTCTGGGGCCCCTTTTAAAGTCTTTTCCTACACAGTGGAGCTCCCAGCCACCAATTCACTTGAATGGAGCTGTATTGCACTTCCCGTTACATTGGGTGGCAGGGGGACAGGAACGGCGAGGTCAGACCTCTACTGATCATAATGCTTTATATATAAGTTATATCCTAGTGATATGCCATAACATTTTGTGATGGGAATACCACTTTAAGGGAAAGCAGTCTGGGTTGTACTTACAAAACATGTCAATCAACAATCTCACTTGAGTTTACAAAACTTTTTATTGTACAGTAACCTCTTTGTACAAACAAATGAGAGTAAATATTACATGACTTGTTATACACATCACCTTAACAGATACAATATAAATACATTATTTTACATTATGTACTATTTACAGTTTGCGAGAGTCCACTGCTTCTAGCTCGCCATCCACAGGGTGAAAGTGATAAGGAGACAAGGCAGAGTTGTTGAAGGATCCAGTCCCAGACAAAGGGTTAAAACCAGTCCTGAAGCAGCAGAAACGAACACACTTCTCTGATCTCTGATAATCCTCTTCACGATCTCACAAAACTAGAAGGCAAAGCAAACATCTGTTAGGGTGATCATAACATAATCCATAAGTAAATAACCAAGATCAAAACTTTTTCCCACTCATTCTAAATTTAAAAACTTCTTGCGACAGAGATCTCCCTAATGCAGGAGAATTGCCCGGTCATATTATAATATTACAATATCTAATCACTGACAATAAACAAGACATGACAAGATTAACAAGTCATCATAGATTACTGGAAGTAGCATTGGAAGTGTAACTGTGGGTTACTACTAGGAAATTAGTCATTCAGCTAAGACTAAATGGAATAAAACAATGATATAAGTTAAAGAAAGTCTCCATGTAAACCATGTGTGTGGACAAATCTCAGAAAAAAAACACTATAAGGCCAGGATCACACACACAGACAGTCTTTGGTGCAGTTTTTGCATGTGAATAGATATTTACAAACCCTAGCCAGATGTATAGAACAAATCTGTAGTGTGTGAACATACCATGAATGACAATGGATGAAACATGAATACATTAAACCATGTTCACACGCAGCGGAAATTTCTGCTGTGGAACAGACCAGCAACCACCAGTTTAGCTGCAGTTTTGGGTGTGGATTTCACCCTAGCAGTACCAAAAGTGAAATGTTGTACAGAATCCGGAACAAATTTGCGACAAGTAGGGCATGCTCTGAATTTTGAAATTTTTGTATAATTCACTTGAATTGAACTGTATATCGCTGAGGATTTTCAGTGCAGAATCCACACCAAAAATGTGCAGTAAATCTGCATGTCCTGATGGTTACAGTAGGATAAAAATATGATTTTGCACTCTTCCGTTTTTATTGCATACTAAAATGTAAATAATTATATTAGATAACTTTGTGATGTTCACTTTACAGTTACCTTAAGGCCATGATCACACACACAGTTTTGATGCAGTTTTTGCCTCAGTTTGTTTGATAAAACTTAGAGGTGGCCACAAAAGAAATGAGATGCATCAGTCTTTTCTTTATACCTTCCTTCCTTTTGGATCCACTTCTGGCTTTGGCTAAAGTTACTGAGCCAAAAACGGCATAAAAAACGGCATCAAATCTGTGCGTGTGATCCTGGCCTAAGGCTAAACACAGAGGTGGACACAAAAGAAAAGAGATGTATCAGTCTTTTCTTTATATCCTTTCTTCCGTTTGGATCCACTTCTGGCTTTGGCTCGAAAAACGAAGCCAAAAGCTGCATCAAATCTGTGTGTGTGAGATCCTGGCCAAAAGGATATAGAAAGTGTATAGAATGAATTGTATAGAAATGTACTAATATGTTATTATTACAAATGCTGTTACGGGAGTGGGAGTGTCCTGGCTATGTGAAAAAAACTTTTTTGTCTGTTCCGCGCCTTCACCTCGCCTAAATCTTGTTGCCGGCACCTACACCACATCCTCTCACCCATGATGGGCAGAAGAAGAAGGACTGTCCTGTCGGGCAGCGCAGGAAAAGGTCCCTCACATGAGTGTTTGTGTATGGCTTGGTGAGACACCAAGGGTTTTCTGTCTCTATGATCGCAGTGGTGATCATTACATCTTTTTGCACTGACTCTCCCGTATTAATTGATAATTATTTTGTACATATATGTAAAATTTGGAATATGCCTTTGATACATCATTGTGGGCATCTTTTCCCTCTGTGTTTCTCTGTTTAGCCCACTCAATACAATTAAGCTTCCCTTACCAATGGTGTCTTTCTTTCATTACATATTAAGGGGTCAAGATACCCACTGATCTGAAGTGTAATTTATACCATTTCTCCCCTCCTCTGTAAATCCTTTAGCGACCTTGGGGTATATCAACGGAAATCTCTGTACTGGTTCGGGAGGATAAATGACCTAAAGATGGATGTTTTGCCTAGATTCCTCAACCTGTTCCAGACAGTACCGATTGTCCTTTTTTTTGGTGAATTATATTCTGCCTTCACACGATTTGTCTGGGGCAAGGATAGGCCTCTTATAGCAAGAACGGTTCTCACATGCCCCAAATATAGAAGTGGGACGGGGCTCTCTGACCTATGATTATATGATTAGGCGTAGCTCCTTACTCGGCTCGTTAATTGGTTTCATTACGGGCCAGTGAAGCAGTAAGTTTACTTAGCGGGAGACATTTGCCCAGTACTTCTACAAAGACTTGTATTGGCAGGCAATGAAGCAACACACCCCCACCTTCTGTAGTCCATCAATTCTGCTCTGTAACCAGGGACGTACATTGCTTTACAACAGGGGGTCGACAGCAGATTACAGAAAGGGAGACACCTAGTGGCAGTAACTTCACTCAGAATTTGCAAGGAAAAAAATAACAAAATTTTAACAGTAAGTAAATTACAAAGTTGATCTATATCAGGTATACTATTTCCTTAGCATAAGTTGTTTGAAAAGTTAGTGTCCATTTAACCGCACTCCTATATACTGTTTTTTTTTCGTGATTATTATATTTATTTTATTTTCTCTCCCACTCCCCATTTCCTGGTGTGTCTATTGTTCTGTTTGGTCGACTTCCAGGTCACTAATGATACTGGCTTATCTGCTCGCTAATACATTTTATAAATTCCATACTGGACTCCTTGTCTATCTGCAGGTCGACTATTGCTTACCTCAAAGTTTTTATTATCAGTGCCGTTGTATACATGAAATATGGCTATGATTTACAGGTATACAAGTTTTCTATTTTTGTGACCTATGTGACTTGTATTTCTTGTTCAATGTCGGGGTATGTTTCACCTAGGGTTTGTTTGTGTTTTCTTGAAAACTCTAATAAAACTTATTACACATATATGCTGTTTCAATAATACATATATGTGTAAAGGATCTGCCAGGCACAGCTTCGGGGTTAACTCCCTTAATTAATCAGTCAGCACCTGAATCTACATCCCTGAGACTGACTCCAGCTTCCACCACTCAGGCTGGCAGGCTTAGGAGTGGGAGAGCCTATCGCAACCTGGCCAGACTCAGCTAGCTCCCGCCCTCGGTCTATTTAAGCCTGCCTTTCCTGTTCCTCCAGTGCTTGTGATTCTTTTTCGTGTGGTTTCCTGGCCCAGCTACAGCTCCTTCTATTTTGTTCCTGCTCCATACAGACCCTGGCTTACTGACTACTCTTCTGCTCTTCGTTTGGTACCTCGCACACTCCTGGCTTGACTCGGCTCGTTCACCACTCTGGTTGCTCACGGTGTTGCCGTGGGCAACTGCCCCTTTCCCTTGCTTGTATTCCCTTGTATGTTCGTCGTGTTTGTCGTGCACTTACTGAGTGCAGGGACCGCCGCCCAGTTGTACCCCGTCGCCTAGGGCGGGTCGTTGCAAGTAGGCAGGGACAGAGTGGCGGGTAGATTAGGGCTCACTTGTCCGTTTCCCTACCCCCCGGTCATTACATAATCACAAGCCCATACCTAGTCTACCCTGGTCCCTGACACCACTATGGACCCCCGTGAGACCCTGGCTCAGCAAATGCAGGGTCTCTCCCTACAGGTCCAGGCCATGGCTCAGAGGGTCAACCAGCCTGATGCTACCTTGGTAGTTCACCCCACCGCACCTCTTGAACCCCACCTCAAGTTGCCCGACCGGTTCTCAGGGGACCGGAGGGCTTTTCTCTCCTTTCGGGAGAGTTGTAGGCTTTACTTTCGTTTAAAGCCTCATTCCTCAGGTTCTGAGAGCTAGCGGGTGGGTATAATTATGTCCCGGCTCCAGGAAGGGCCCCAAGAGTGGGCCTTCTCCTTGGCTCCTGACGCCCCTGAACTTTCCTCCGTTGATTGTTTCTTTTCTGCTCTCGGACTTATTTATGACGAGACTGACAGGACTGCCTTTGCCGAGAGTCAGCTGGTGACCTTACGTCAGGGTAAGAGACCTGTTGAGGAGTATTGCTCTGACTTTAGGAAGTGGTGCGTAGCTTCTCGGTGGAATGACCCTGCCTTAAGGTGCCAGTTTAGGTTGGGTCTGTCGAATGCCCTGAAAGACCTGCTAGTTAGCTATCCCTCTTCTGACTCCCTAGACCAGGCTATGGCTTTAGCGGTACGACTTGACCGACGTCTCAGGGAACGACAACATGAACGTTTATGTGTTTTCTCCTCCGACTCCCCCATGATGCCTCCCGAAGTTCCGTTGCTTCGTTCCTCCCCGAAAGACTCAGAGATACCTATGCAACTCGGGGCCTCCGTGTCCCCCCAACAACGTAGAGAATTCCGCAGGAAGAATGGTCTCTGCTTCTACTGTGGGGATGACAAGCATCAAGTGAACAACTGTCCTAAGCGTAAGAATGCAGCCAGAGAACTTCCGCGCCTAAGTGATCATCGGGGAGGTCACTTGGGCGCACAGGTATTTCCAGTAAATAGGAAACGTACTAAGATCTTGCTTCCCTTTCAGGTCTCTTTTGGTGGTAGGTCTGCTGCCGGCAGTGCCTTCGTGGATTCAGGGTCCTCTACTAATATTATGTCTGTGGAATTTGCTATGTCTCTTGCTATGCCTCTGATTGATTTGCCTAAACCTGTCCCGGTAGTGGGTATCGACTCCACTCCTCTTGCTAATGGTTATTTTACACAGCATACCCCTGTTTTTGAACTCCTGGTTGGCTCCGTGCATTTGGAGCAATGCTCTGTACTGTTGATGCAGGGATTATCGTACGATTTGGTTCTAGGCCTTCCCTGGTTGCAGTTGCATAATCCCACGTTTGACTGGAATACTGGGGAGCTAACCAAATGGGGTAATGAATGTTGTATGTCATGTTTTTCTGTTAATTCTATTTCTCCCCCTGAGGAGGCGAATACGCTACCCGAGTTTGTTCAGGACTTCGCTGATGTTTTCTCTAGGGAGGCCTCCGAAGTGTTACCTCCTCATAGAGAATACGATTGCGCTATCGAATTGGTACCAGGAGCTAAGCTCCCTAAGGGTAGGATATTTCATCTTTCTTGTCCCGAACGTGAAGCCATGAGAGAGTATATCCAGGAATCCCTGGCCAAGGGTTACATTCGTCCCTCTTCTTCTCCGGTAGGTGCTGGCTTCTTCTTCGTGGGGAAGAAGGATGGTGGTCTTAGGCCATGCATTGACTACCGTAGCCTGAATAAGGTCACGGTAAGGAACCAGTATCCCCTTCCTTTGATTCCTGATCTCTTTAATCAGGTTCAGGGGGCCCAATGGTTCTCTAAATTGGATCTACGGGGGGCGTATAACCTTATTCGCATCAAAGAGGGGGATGAGTGGAAGACTGCGTTTAACACGCCCGAAGGCCATTTCGAATACCTCGTCATGCCCTTTGGGTTGTGTAATGCCCCTGCGGTCTTCCAGAATTTCATAAATGAGATTTTGAGAAATTACCTGGGGATATTTCTTGTAGTGTACCTTGATGACATACTGGTGTTTTCCAAGGACTGGTCCTCCAACATTGAGCATGTCAGGAAGGTGCTCCAGGTCCTTCGGGAAAACAAACTGTTTGCCAAAACCGAAAAATGTGTGTTTGGGGTACAGGAGATACCATTTTTGGGTCAAATCCTCACTCCTCATGAATTCCGCATGGACCCCGCCAAGGTTCAGGCTGTGGCGGAATGGGTCCAACCTGCCTCCCTGAAGGCGTTACAGTGTTTTTTGGGGTTCGCTAATTATTACAGGAGATTTATTGCTAACTTCTCGGTCATCGCTAAGCCTCTTACGGACCTCACTCGCAAAGGTGCTGATCTCCTCCACTGGCCTCCTGAGGCTGTCCAGGCTTTTGAGGTCCTTAAGAAGTGCTTTATCTCGGCCCCGGTGCTGGTTCAGCCCAAACAAATGGAGCCATTTATCGTGGAAGTTGACGCATCTGAGGTGGGAGTGGGGGCTGTCTTGTCCCAGGGTACCAGGTCCCTCACCCATCTCCGCCCCTGTGCATACTTCTCCAGGAAGTTTTCGCCAACTGAGAGTAACTATGATATTGGCAACCGCGAACTCTTAGCCATTAAATGGGCATTTGAAGAGTGGCGCCACTTCCTGGAGGGGGCTAGACACCAGGTAACGGTCCTTACCGACCACAAGAATCTGGTTTTCCTAGAATCTGCCCGGAGGCTAAACCCGAGACAAGCTCGATGGGCGTTATTTTTTACCAGATTCAATTTTTTGGTTACCTATAGGGCTGGGTCTAAAAATATTAAGGCTGATGCACTGTCGCGTAGCTTCATGGCCAGCCCTCCTTCGGAGGAAGATCCTGCTTGTATTTTGCCTCCAGGTATAATCATTTCCTCAATTGATTCTGATTTAGTCTCTGAAATTGCTGCTGATCAAGGTTCAGCTCCCGGGAACCTTCCTGAGAACAAGCTGTTTGTTCCCCTGCAATTCCGGCTAAGGGTACTTAGGGAAAATCATGACTCCGCACTATCTGGTCATCCAGGCATCCTGGGTACCAAACACCTCATTACCAGAAATTATTGGTGGCCTGGGTTGCCTAAAGACGTTAAGGCCTACGTCGCCGCTTGTGAGGTTTGTGCTAGGTCCAAGACTCCCAGGTCCCGACCAGCGGGCTTACTGCGTTCGTTGCCCATTCCCCAGAGACCATGGACACATATCTCCATGGATTTTATCACCGATTTGCCTCCATCCTAAGGCAAGTCGGTGGTGTGGGTGGTGGTAGACCGCTTCAGTAAGATGTGCCACTTTGTGCCCCTCAAGAAACTACCCAACGCCAAGACGTTGGCTACCTTGTTTGTCAAACACATCCTGCGTCTCCATGGGGTCCCTGTCAATATTGTTTCGGACAGAGGGGTACAATTTGTTTCATTGTTTTGGAGAGCCTTCTGTATGAAGTTGGGGATTGATCTGTCCTTCTCCTCTGCCTTCCATCCTGAAACCAATGGCGAAACGGAGAGGACTAATCAATCTCTAGAACAATACTTAAGGTGTTTTGTCTCTGACTGTCAATATGACTGGGTCTCATTCATTCCCCTCGCCGAATTTTCCCTTAATAACCGGGTCAGTAACTCGTCAGGGGTCTCTCCCTTTTTCTGTAATTTTGGGTTTAATCCACGGTTCTCCTCCGTTTCACCTGGTAGTTCCAACAATCCCGAGGTAGAGGTCATTCATCGGGAACTGTGCACAGTCTGGGCCCAGGTTCAGAAGAACCTAGAGGCGTCCCAGAGCGTACAAAAAACTCAGGCTGATAGAAAACGTTCTGCTAACCCCCTGTTTATGGTCGGGGATCTGGTGTGGTTGTCGTCTAGGAACTTGCGTCTCAAGGTTCCGTCCAAGAAGTTTGCTCCCCGGTTTATTGGGCCGTATAAGGTCATTGAGGTCCTCAATCCTGTCTCCTTCCGGCTGGAGTTACCCCCGTCTTTTCGTATACACGACGTGTTTCATGCCTCCCTCCTTAAACGCTGCTCCCCGTCCTTGGCTCCCTCGAGGAGACCTCCTGTTCCCGTCCTCACCCCTGAGGGGGTGGAATTCGAGGTGGCCAGGATTGTGGACAGCAAGATGGTCCAAGGCTCCCTCCAGTACCTGGTCCATTGGAGAGGTTACGGGCCCGAGGAGAGGACTTGGGTACCCGCCCGGGATGTTCACGCTGGGGTATTGGTCAGGAGGTTCCACCTGCGTTTCCCCAGTAAGCCAGGTCCACTTAGAAAGGGTCCGGTGGCCCCTCATAAAAGGGGGGGTACTGTAAAGGATCTGCCAGGCACAGCTTCGGGGTTAACTCCCTTAATTAATTAGTCAGCACCTGAATCTACATCCCTGAGACTGACTCCAGCTTCCACCACTCAGGCTGGCAGGCTTAGGAGTGGGAGAGCCTATCGCAACCTGGCCAGACTCAGCTAGCTCCCGCCCTCAGTCTATTTAAGCCTGCCTTTCCTGTTCCTCCAGTGCTTGTGATTCTTTTTCGTGTGGTTTCCTGGCCCAGCTACAGCTCCTTCTATTTTGTTCCTGCTCCATACAGACCCTGGCTTACTGACTACTCTTCTGCTCTTCGTTTGGTACCTCGCACACTCCTGGCAACTGCCCCTTTCCCTTGCTTGTATTCCCTTGTATGTTCGTCGTGTTTGTCGTGCACTTACTGAGTGCAGGGACCGCCGCCCAGTTGTACCCCGTCGCCTAGGGCGGGTCGTTGCAAGTAGGCAGGGACAGAGTGGCGGGTAGATTAGGGCTCACTTGTCCGTTTCCCTACCCCCCGGTCATTACAATATGCCTGTCAGGAATTCCCCCACAGTTGGAGATCCATCACCAGTCACTTGCTGTTTTATCTAAGCCAAATTTACCTCCACGAAAGGGAAATTCTGCACTATAGAAAAAAGAGAAAGTAAATAATAATAATACCAAAACAGTTTTTCAGCTGTTTCCCAAGATTCATGATAATATCACAAAAAAAACCTTAAAGGAACAGTGTCACGAAAAAAAATTTTTTTTACATCGGTTTGATTTTAGTGTTTTATTAAAAACTTTTATATTTATTTGTGTGTTTGTGTTTTACTTTTTTTTATTTTTGAACTTTTTCTTCCCTATGGGGGCTGCCATTTTTTTTCTCCATTTCTGTATGTGTCGATTAACGACACATACAGACATGGAATACGGCAGCTTACAGTCCCATAGTGAATGCGAACGGGGCCCGTTCCATCCACTATGCTGTACGCTGTCTGTGTGGGAACGGCGCCGTCCGGCGCCATTTTCCTGTAGACCGGAAGTCGCGGCTGGACAGTAAGATTACTACTTCGGTCGTGGCTTCCGGACTTGTGCACTTGGAGCACTTGGTGCACTTGGAGCGGCAGTAGCAGACGGAGCGGACGAACCGGAGGGAGCGGCGGCGACTGGAGCAGGTAAGTTATTTCTGTGTATGTAAGTGTTTTACTGTGTGTTTACTACTGTATGTAAACCTACTACACTGTGTGTTAGCTCAAAAAATGGCGACACACAGTGTAGGAGGTTTGACCGTTCAATCCCCTCGTTTCTCCCGGCACTAGCCAGGATAAAGGAGGGGGCGATTCTGAGAGCTCACTAGAGCGAGTGAGTTTTCTCAAATTTTGCAGCATAAAGCAATGTGGTTGCTTTACCACATGCAATGCTGCAATTTTGGGAATTGCTCCATCTAGTGACCAGCACTGGGAAATATTATAAATTAGAATCTAATTTATAATATTTCCTGACTCATGAAAAAAATGTAAAAAATTAGAACAACGTTTAATCACCTATACACTAATTGTTTAACTAAAAAAAAATAAAAATTTCTAGCGTCACATTCCCTTTAACTGTGAACATATGAGGGCCAACTCACCCTTCATTGTTCTGGTTTACTGCTCCTGCTACACAAGTCTCAGTTTACAGTGACAGGCTGTGAAGTGTCATCCATTGTGACATCATAACACGTGACAGCAATGGTCAATCACGGTGAGTATATTAGGAGTACCCTTGTCATCCTAATGTGGGCACTGTAAAAGGAGTTTTACTTTATTTCCTCTAAAAAGGCTCTGTCACCAGATTATAAGTGGCCTATCTTCTACATAATGTGATCGGCGCTGTAATGTAGATTACAGCAGTGTTTTTTATTTAAAAAACTATCAATTTTGACCAATCATCATCATACACTTCTCTCCATTCATTTACTCAGCACGTAGTGATCTTGCTAGATCATGATGTACAGTCACATACTCACACATTAACGTTACTGAAGTGTCTTCAGAGTGAATAGACATAGCTTCCAGCCAGGACGCGATGTCTATTCACAATCCTGACACTTCGGTAACGTTTGTGTGGGACTTAATGACAGCAAGCATAATCTCGCGTTGTGACTGCACATCATGATCTAGCAAGATCACTATGTGCTGAGTAAATGAATGGAGAGAAGTGTGTGATGCTGATTGGTCAAAATTGATAGTTTTTCTAAAAAACACTGCTGTAATCTACATTACAGCACCGATCACATTATGTAGAAGATAGGGCGCTTATAATGTGGTGACAGAGCCTCTTTAAGCATACTGTGATTATTATTAGTAGGCAAAGTTGCATTTATAGCTGTCATCTCTATGTAGCTACTGGAATATCTTAATAAGGTTATATTCACACACACCAGATTTGTTGCAGACATTTCTGCGACTGTCCCATTCGTCTAAATGAGCATGCTGGAATTAATGAACATACTGCAGACATTTCTGCAACAAATCATCTGCCGCATCTGAATACACCCTAATAATCACATCATCTCTAGAGACAACCAGCATGACAGTGTCTGCTTTCTTCATTAATGAACAGCTTACCTGAGGTTCTCTAAAATTAATTTACATTATACAACCTATAATCATGTCCTGTATTAGGTCCTATATACTTTAGTCCTATGTACTGTAGGCCTCTGAATCTAAACTGCAAAAAGTTGGCCCAGATTCTGCAATAAAACTACAGAGCCAGGCTTATGTCTATAATGTGCAGGATTTTACGAGCAAGCAACTGAGAGTCTACAGAAGCTAGCTTGTAAAAGTACTGAGTGTAAGAAACCCTT
Organism: Rhinoderma darwinii; assembly: GCF_050947455.1. Classification (NCBI taxonomy): domain Eukaryota; kingdom Metazoa; phylum Chordata; class Amphibia; order Anura; family Rhinodermatidae; genus Rhinoderma; species Rhinoderma darwinii. Next base: position 121,016,009 of record NC_134687.1, read on the forward strand.
CAAAGAAATATTGCCCAACTCTTTTTAAGAAAACAAAAACTACTGTCCCAGAAGCTGCATTATCTGCCAACTTTAGGCCGTTCAGTACAGCTTGTTACTGGAACTTTAATTGGTGCCCAGTTGCCCATGTGTTTTATGTAGGGGAGGGAGAGAATAAGAGGTACAAAACAAAAGTACAAAACAAAACTGTTTACAACATAAATAAGGCCTCGTGCACTTCAGCATCAGGTTCCGTTTGGGGTTTCCGTTCATCCGTTCCGTCAGAGGAACAGATGAACGGAAAGCCAAACGGACACCATAGCTTCCGTTTGTATTATCATTGATTTTAATGGTAATGCTTGTGTTGAAAATGGTTTGCGTTTGTTTCCGTTTTGTTAGGATTCAGTTTTTTCGGCGGAATCAATAGTGTAGTCGATTATGCTATGGTTTCCGCTAAAAAAACAGAAACTTTATGGAACTGAGACAAACGGAAACCAATTGCAATGGAAGCATTACCATTAAAATCAATGGTAATGCAAACAGAAGCTATGGTGTCCGTTTGGCTTTCCGTTCATGGGTTCCACCGATGGACAGGTCTAACAGAACCCATGAACGGAAGCCCAACGCTGATGTGAACACCGCCTAAGCTGAAAAAAAAATCATATTAATATGATAATATCAAGAGGGATGCAACTAAAATGCTATTTTACTATCTGCCCTACTTCCCATAGAAATAGCTGCCAGGGGATGCGCATTACCCAATATTAGTAGAACCATTATGAGTTTTGAACCATTAGGCTGGGGGAATGTTTGTGTATTTTCAGTGTGGGTCTCTACACGCAGTATTTACACTGTGTGTAAACTTAGCCTAGAAGTTGAATCACCAGAAAAAATTTAAGGGATTATCCAATTACTTTTATACCATGCCAATTAGATATATTATAAAAGTCTGATCAGTCGGAAGCCAGGAAGGGGTCCAGTGTAAACCCTCAACTTGACATACATGTAGTCGCTCTCCACTAAATGAATAGGAGTTATGAAAACCTCTCAGTGAGAAGAATAATCAAAGGTTTCTGAAACTGTCATCAATGGGGTTATTTTGGCTTTTAAAATTGATAGCCCATCAGTATTAGATCTGTGGGACAGGGGGCTCATTAGCAGTTTGAAGGGGCTGTGGTGCCTTAGCGACTAAGGTTAGGCCATCAATTTTAAAATCCTGGATAACCCGTTTAAGGGTACGTCCGCACACAGCACAAACACTGCAGTTTCTTTTAGAATTATCCATGCGGAAATTCCGCAGAGTTTTTACTAAATTGATATCTGCAGATTGACGCAGTGTTTACGCTGTGGGTGGATGTACCCTGAGCGGGTTTTCCAGGATTAGAAAAACTTTTCCAAAACCAGCACCACATAATTTACTTTAACTGAGTTTAGCTGCCATACCAGACACAACCCATGGGCAGGTGTGCTGTTTCTTTTATACGCCGCCATGTATTTCTGAACCTGGACAACCCCTTTAATTTCAGTGGAGAACTACTACACGTACTCCATGATGCTCATCACTGGCCTGTTCTCGGTTATTTTGTTGGCATAGTGCAGTTTTGCATGGCTTCTTAAACTTCACTTTTTTGTAATTCCTGGGGTAACTGTGATAGTCAGCTATACTAGTAGCTTGCAATAAAATTCTGTACCCAAATACTCAGGAGCGTAACTAGTATTTAAAGGGCCCAATAACAAAGTCTGGCTTAGGCTCCCACCACTTGACAGCAAACTGAACTGCAGTAACGCAAACAGCAGCATATCTATTTTTACTTCACCTGTAGTGAGGTTTTGGATAGTAATGTCACAAAGATGAACCACCTAGAGGTTCCTCTCTCTGGAGGTAAACTACATATCTTCTTCATACCGAGCAGTTTATGTGGACACCTCAGATAAACAGTCCTTTACCTGTAGCAGCAATTCTAAACATCAGCACTTGGGTGCCTAATTTTAGCACAAAGTTCAGTAATAAACTATGTATACTATATCTACACCAAAAAAACTCTTAGAATTGTAGCATTTAAAAAAAAAAAACGCTGATAAAAACATTAGATTTGTAAGCAGGGTTGGCCTTATTGGTATTCTACCTGTGCAGTCACACAGGGCACATCATCTGTACCTACTAAAGGGGGTACCACCAATAGCCTGGCTCACCCGGAATTTTAATGGTAAAGGCATTAGGTACAATAGTTCACTACATCTAACTGTTATTTGGGCAGTGTACAGCTGTATGTAGGCATTATAGGTATTATTTGAGCATGTGGCACTGCCAGTTAAATGGATACCATCCAAGGATTATAGATGATCAGATCTACAGAGCAACAAGAATTCCAAGGAGCAATCTTCTGGAGTACAAAAAGAAGGAAGACAACAGCAGGGTTCCCCTAGTGGTCATATACAACCCCCAAATGAACATCTTGAGGAAAATTGCTGCTGATCTCCAACCTATATTTAACAAAGACAATAAACTGAAGGAAATATTCCCAGATTTACCACTCCTTGCATACAAACAGCCACCAAACCTAAGGAATCTCCTGGTCAGAAGTGCCCTCTCACCACCATCAGAGACTGGCACTTTTCCTTGCAACAGTAGAAAATGCAAGACCTGTACCAACATCTGGTCATCAAACACCATCCAGATACCAAACACGCAGCAGGACTATAAAATCACTGGCACGTTCTCCTGTACATCCTCCAATGTAGTGTACATGATCCTGTGTACAAGGTGCATCAATAAAGGAATCTACATTGGAGAAACAATACAAAAACTACAAACCAGGATGAATCTTCACAGACATACAATAAAACAGGAGGTGGATACACCCGTGGGAAAACACTTCTCGGGACCAGACCACAGTTTGGCAGATTTAAAGGTACTCATTCTGAAGGGTCATTTTAAAAACAACAGAGAAAGAAAAATTTGGGAATTCAAGATGATGATAAAATTCCAGTCATTGACACAAGGCCTCAATCTAACACCAGGATTTATGAGCCACTACATGGACACACGTCACGTCCCCCATCAGACTGACTCCAGATGCCTTAACTCCTAAGTCATCACCCCTATAACCTCAGTTTTATTGCCCCGGCTTATCTTAATGATGTATCACCTCATGTACTAATTGTCTTTGTGTAACATCTAAATGTTGTGCTTTTTTCTAAGTCATTCATTTGTAAACTGCCTGAAGAAGGGGCCTCTGTGCTCTGAAAGCTTGCATATAGAACTTTTATGGTTAGCCAATAAAGGTATCATACCTATTATACTTTTGTCTTTTTTGACACAAAAGTATTTAACATTTCATACTGAGATCTCAATAAAATTCATAAATGTAGGAAATGGCATTAAATAACAAAATAAGCTATACTCACCTGATAAACCTGCTGCTGCTGCGCTGCTCTCACTTAGGTGGTTCTCACCGCTCTTTGTTTACCTTGGTGCAGCGATGACATGCCCGTATAACCACGTGACCGTGGCAGCCAATCGCTGGCCTTAACAGTGTACCTCAGCGAAGCGGCAGAAGGTTTATCAGGTGAGTACAGATTATTTTAGGCCATTTCCTCCATTCAGTAAATTTTCATGGGACCTCGAAAAGCCCCTTTAACCATATTAATTTTGCAGTGCCTGGCGGTATTGGCAATACTGCGTGATATGGAAAGTATATTGAAGTTGTGGAGAGCACTGTGTATGTTTTTATCCTTACAGCACACTGAATCATTCACCCTAGCACACATTAAAGTTTTCACATCCTGAGGAACAATAACATACTGTGTATATTACTTCAACCCAGCAGAAGCAGCCTTTCATTCCCTCAGTCATTGGAATTCTGAGGTAGCCCAGAAAGCTAGTAAATGACTGGCTAATTGATTATTTATGTCATTTTGATACTGTTTATATTGTCAGTTCAAATAAAATAAAATATTCAGAGATAAAACGTAACATTAGAATTTACCTTATCAGTCTGAAAGCTTACAGGAGACCCGTATCTACAATAAGTGACAAAGTGCTCGCAGTTATCCCACAGCAGACTGTATGATGTGGCCCCCACCAGTTTCTCAGCCCTCTGAGCCACTTCTTCATTAGAAAGAGGTTTTGTCTTGAAACATTTGTCCATGTGATTAACTATTATACTTCCACCATAGGCGAAGTCCTGCACAGTGTCCACCCTGATACTGGCCACCTTAGCCAAGACGCCCAGGATCAGCCTTTTGTTGGTGACAACTTTACCAGTCAGACACTTGTCGTCCGAAATAGCAGGGAGGATATCAGGCATCAGATGGGCAACCTTGTTATTTCCCAAGTAGATCCCAAAGTGAACAAACAGAGTTCTGGGGACCTCTAACAAGTCTCCTCGTTTAAAAAAGGATGTGTCCATATAATGGGAATCTCCTCGTGTCTGTTCTGGCATGCTGAAGAGCTTAAAGTTGGTCACCAATGATATTTTGTCAAGGAGAAGAACCAGCAAGTCTAGCAGTGGACTTTTCATCTCGTCACTTTTTGCTTTCGGTCTGGCTGCTGTAACTGAGACTCAATCTTGTGCTGAGGGGGGATGCTTTGGGCTCTTTAATTTGGAGAATATTTATAAGGTTTCTGTGTTTTGAAGTGACATCACAGCACAGTGGTCACGATTGGCTGTAAGGAATTTGGCAGCTGCCAGAGCGGTTTGTTAATGTATCACTGGAACAAACCTTGTAGACATAAACACTCAGCCAGCAATAGCACTTCTCTCGTAGCCCTCTGTAGAGTAAATGCACAGAACAGGCACTCCCTATCCCACACCAGGGATTTTCCACAGTGGATAACAGGCTGATTCATGAATGAAGCTTCACAATGTTTTTTTTTTCAACAGACCTGGAGGGCTTAAGACTTCTTTCCACTTCCTTTTCATTTTGACTGTTTGGTCATTCCCATTTAAAACCAGACTGGTTGACTTTTATTATTCTTCTACTTAATTTTTACAGGCAGGATTCTTACATGAAATTGCCAACAATTCCACTGCATGTTATACAGATCTAGTTAAAAAGTGACAAGGTGTATATGGGTCTTTTTATTAATTCTAAAATATTGTGCGTGCACTTACCAAGCTATGTAGATTGGATAACAACAAGCTAACCAGTGTCCATAACTTGTTTTATTCTATTTTATTGGATTTAACCCCTTCCCTCTTTGGCTACTTTTGACCTTCCTGACAGAGCCTCATTTTTCAAATCTGACATGTTTCACTTTATGTGGTAATAACTCCAGAGTGCTTTTACCTATCCAAGCGATTCTGAGATTGTTTTCTCGTGACACATTGGACTTTGTTACTGGCAAAATTTGCCCGATACATTCAGTATTTAATTGTGGAAAACACCCAAATTTTGCGAAAAATTGCCAAAATGAGCATTTTTCTCAATTTAGATGTATCTGCTTGTAAGACTGGCAGTTATACCACACAAAAATGTTGCTAATTAACATCCCCCATATGTCTACTTTAGTTTAGCGTTTTTTGAACATCATTTTATTTTTCTAGGACGTCACAAGGCTTAGAACTTTAGCAGCAATTTCTCACATTTTCCAGAAAATTTCAAAATGCTATTTTTACAGGGGCCAGTTCAGTTGTGAAGTGGCTTTGAGGTCCTTAGATATTAGAAACCCCCAATAAGTCACCCCATTTTAAAATCTGCACCCCTCAAAGTATTCAAAACAGCATTTAGAAAGTTTCTCAACCCTTTAGACATTGTGCAGGAATTAAGGCAAAGTAGAGGTGAAATTTACAAAGTTCATTATTTTTTTCCAGAAGTTCAATTTGAATCCATTTTTTTTGTACCACAGAAGGTTTTACCAGAGAAATGCAACTCAATATGTATTGCCCAGGTTCTGCAGTTTTAGGAAATATCCCACATGTGGCCCTAGTGTGCTACTGGACTGAAGCACCGACCTCCGAAGCAAAAGTAGAACCTAGTGGATTTTGGGCCTCCTTTTTATTAGAGTATTTTTTAGGCACCATGTCAGCTTTGAAGAGGTCTTGTGGAACTAAAACAGTGGAAACCCCCCAAAAGTGACCCCATTTGGGAAACTACCCCCTCAAGGAATTTATTTAGGGGCGTAGAAAGCATTTTGACTGGCCAGTTTTTTTTTGCAAAAATTTTTGGAACTAGGCCATGAAAATGAAAATCTACATTTTTTCAAATAAAATGTAGGTTTAGCTAATTTTTTTTTCATTTCCACAAGGACTGAAGGAGAAAAAGCACCATAAAATTTGTAAAGAAATTTCTCCCGAGTAAAACAATACCCCACATGTGGTCATAAACGGCTGTTTGGACACACGGTGAGGCTGAGAAGGGAAAGAGCGCCATTTGGCTTTTGGAACTCAAATTTAGCAGGAATGGTTTGCGGAGGCCATGTCGCATTTGCAAAGCCCCTGAGGGGACAAAACAGTGGATACCCCCAACAAGTGACCCCATTTTGGAAACTACACCCCATGAGGAAATTATCTAGGGGTACAGTGAGCAGTTTGACCCCACTGGTGTTTTACAGAACTTATTGGAAGTAGGCCGTAAAAATGAAAATCTACATTTTTTCAAAGAAAATGTAGGTTTAGGTATTTTTTTTTCATTTCCACAAGGACTGAAGGAGAAAAAGCACTGCAACATTTGTAAAGCAATTTCTCCCGAGTAAAACAATACCCCACATGTGGTCATAAACATCTGTTTGGACACACGGTATGGCTCAGAATGGAAGGAGCACCATTTGGATTTTGGAATGGTTTCTGGGCGCCATGTCACATTTGCTGAGCCCCTGTAGTACTAGTATAGTGGAAACACCCCAAAAGTGATTCCATTTGGGAAACTGCACCCCCTGAGGAATCTAGGGGTATAGTGAAAATTTTGATCCCAAAGGTTTTTTGCTGAATTAATTAGAATTAAGCCATGAAAATGAAAAATATTTTTTTTTCAACAAGATGTAGTTTTAGATCAACATTTTTCATTTTTACAAGGAATAAAGAAGAAAAAGAACCCCAACATTTGTAAAGAAATTTCTCCCGAGTACGGTAACACCCCATATGTCGTTATAATCAGCTGTTTACATATATGGGAGCATTCAGAAGAGAAGGAGCGGTATTTATCTTTTGGAGCGTAGATTTTGCTGGAATGGTTTGCGGACGCCATGTTGCATTTGCAAAACCACTGATGTACCAAACAAAAGTGACCCCGTTTTAGAAACTACACCCCTAAAGGCATTTATCAAGGGGTGTAGTGAGAATTTAGACTCCACAGGTGTTTTTCAGTAATGAATACGCAGTGGATGGTGCAAAGTGAAAATTGCAATTTTTCCACTGATCTGCCTATTCACCGCACAATATGTTGTGCCCCTAGAGAATCTTACCCCATAAATTGTTAAGCGGGTTCTCCCGGGTATGGTAATGCCTTACTTGTGGCCATAAATTGCTGTTTGTGCACACTGTAGGGCTAAGAAGGGAAAGACCGCCATTTTGAGCATGGATTTTGCTTGGTAGTTTTTCTGTTTGGGGTTTTGCTGGTATTTCAGTTTATAATGTGGGGGTATATGTAATCTGGGCGGAGTACATCAGGGTATAATAAGAGGGTATAATAATGGGGTAAATAATACAATTATCCATAGAAGTGTGTTACGATGTGAAGCAATCCGTTATGCACAGGCCGGTGTCACACTGATAAACGGTTTTCTTTCTTATCCCCCTTTTGTAACGCTCTGCACCTTTTGGGGACTTTTCTCCTTCGTAGTTTGGGAAATATTGCTCGGAAAGTTTTGCGCTGGTATAATACGGGCACCCTCGCTTCCAGCAGATGTGTTATGTCCATTCCCTTTCCTAGTTCCTAAATACTAGGGCCCTGAAACTGAAGGAATGTTCCCCTCCGGCCTGCGCATTGAGATGTTTTTCATCACCGCATTACTAGTGCCATAACTTTTTGTTTTTCAGTTGATTGAGCGGTGTGCGGGCTTGTTTTTTGCGAGACGGGCTGTAGATTTTATTGGTACCATTTTAGAACACATACGACTTTTTGATCACTTTTTATTTCATTTTTTGATAAAGGAAATTACCAAAAACAAGCAATTCTGGAATTGTTTTTTATTGTTTTTTTCTTCGGCATCCACAGTGCGCCCTAAATTACATGTTAGCTTTATTCTGCGGGTCGATACGATTACGGCGATACCAAATTTATATAGTTTTTTTTATGTATTGCAGCTTTTGCACAATAAAATCACTTTTTTTATAAAATCATTTGTTTTCTGTGTCGCCATATTCTAACACCCATAACTTTTTTATTTTTGCGTGCACGAAACGGTGTCAGGGATTATTTTTTGCGGGACGGATTGCCGTTTTTGTTAGTACTATTTTGGAGTAAGGCTGGATTCACACGAACGTGTATTGCGTCAGTGCGGGCCGCGTGGTTTTCACGCGCCACGCACAGACCAATACAAGTCTATGGGGCAGTACAGACAGTCCGTGCTTTTTGCGCAGCGTTTGTCCGCTGTGAAAAAAGAGCGACATGGTCAATATCTCGGCGTATTTTGCGCATCACGCACCCATTGAAGTCAATGGGTGCGTGAAAACCACGCAGGTCGCACGGAAGCACTTCCGTGCGAACTGCCTGTTTCGCGCACCAGCTGTCCAAAGGATGAATGTAAACAGAAAAGCACCACGTGCTTTTCTGTTTACAAACATCTGAATGGCGTGTCATAATGATGGCGGCTGCGTGAAAACCACGCAGCCGCGCATCATATGATGCTGCCTCATGGAGCAGGTAAGTGGCTTTTGCGCAGGCAAAACGCAGCGTATTTTGCGTGCGCAAAAATGCCACGCACGTCTGAATCAGCCCTAAATGTGACTTTTTGATCACTTTTTATAGCATTTTTTGTAAGGAGATGTGACCTAAAAACAAAGATTCTGGCGTTGTTTTTCATGTTTTTTTTTACCGTGTTCACCGTGCGGGATAAATGACATAATAGTTTTGTCGTTTGGGTCGTTATGGACGCGGCGATACCAATTATGTATAGTTTTTTTAATTTTTACGGTTTTTCCCATAATAAAAGACTTACTATGGGAAAAAAGTCAGTTTAGCTTTATTTTTATTTGAAACGTGTGTGTTTTTATTGTTTTACCACATTTTTATAAACTTTTTTTTAACTTTTTTGACTTGTCCCACTAGGGGACTTGAGGGCCTGTTGCCCCGATCGCTACTCTAATACACTGCACTACATACGTAGTGCAGTGTATTAGCGCTGTCAGTTATTCACTGACAGCAAGCCTATGAGGACTCGCCGCAGGCTCTTGTACAAGGCAGAATCGGACGCCACAGCAACCCAGCGATTGCATCAATATTGAGTGCAGCATCTGAGGGGTTAATCAGCCGGAACGGAGAATAGCTCCGGTCCTGGCAGTTACAGGAGGGTGCCAGCTGTATAATACAGCTGTCACCCCGCGGTGATGGTGCCGGCTCTGCTTCTGAGCCCGCACCATCACTGCGACGTAACTGTACTGCGCTTTGCGGGAACACCTTCCCGGCAGCGCCGTATATATACGGCGGATGTCGGGAAGGGGTTAAAGAGGATCTGTCAGCTCTCCTGAAATGTCTTTTTGGTAAATACTTGTATTCCCCATGAAATAACAATTCTGGATCATCATTTCTTGACACTCTGTATTGTTTCTTTCCTCTGTTAATTTTCCTGGAAAATAAAAATAATTTGACAACTGGATGCTACCTTCTCTCTTGTCAATAGGACGTGTTCCTACACAGTCTGACACTGTCAGCACTGATTGGACAGAGTCAAAGTGTGTAATGGTACCAATAATAACTACAGCTCATCCCGCAAAAAAACAAAAAGTCCTCATACCACTACGTCTATGAAAAAATAAAATTAGTTAAAGCTCCAATAAGTCAGGAAATAAAAATATGCAGTTGTGCAGGGGAACATGTCTTCTGTTTCAAGAGGCGATTTATTGGGGTCCTAAAATTAGGGAACCAGGAAGGGGAGGACTCAAACATATCAGCTGGAAGCGGGGGTGCCCATATTATACCAGGACAACACTTCCCAGCAAAATTCCCCAAACTGCAAAGGTGCCGAGTAGAGATGAGCGAACCGGGACAACCGAACCCGGTTTCGGTCCGAACTTCCGGTAAAGTTCGGTTCGCAGCGAATCCGAACTTCACCGGGTTCGGCCGAACCCGTTTTGACCGAACCCGGTCAAAAACATTATACAAATCGGCAGCCACTTATCTCTATCAATCACTGATAGAGAAAAGAGGCTGCTGATTAAAAATAAAATAAAAAGCATTTCATACGTACCCGGTCGTTGTCTTGTTGACGAGTCCCTCTTCTTCCTCCAGTCCGACCTTTTCTGACGCGGCAGCCTGTGATTGGCTGCAGAGGCCTCTGCAGCCTGTGATTGGCTGCAGAGGCCGCGGCAGCCTGTGATTGGCTGCAGCGCTCACATGGGCTGCATCGTCATCAATGAATGTCGGGCCGGATGTCGAGAGGGACGCGTCACCAAGGCAACGGCCAGGAGACCGGACTGGAGGAAGCAGAAAGTTCTCGGTAAGTATGAACGTCTTTTTTTTTACAGGTACTGTGATCGGTAGTCACTGTCCAGGGTACTGAAACAGTTACTGCCGATCAGTTAACTCTTTCAACACCCTGGACAGTGACTATTTAGGGTATGTGCACACACACTAATTACGTCCGTAAATGACGGACGTATTTCGGCCGCAAGTACCGGACCGAACACAGTGCAGGGAGCCGGGCTCCTAGCATCATAGTTATGTACGAAACTAGGAGTCCCTGCCTCTCTGCAGGACAACTGTCCCGTACTGTAATCATGTTTTCAGTACGGGACAGTAGTTCCACGGAGAGGCAGGGACTCCTAGCATCGTACATAAATATGATGCTAGGAGCCCGGCTCCCTGCAGGGTGTTCGGTCCGGTACTTGCGGCCGAAATACGTCCGTCAATTACGGACGTAATTAGTGTGTGTGCACATACCCTTACTGACGTCGCCTAGCAACGCTGCCGTAATGACGGGTGCACACATGTAGCCACCCGTCATTACGGGGCCTCATGCACACGACCATAAAAACACCCGTTATCACGGGTCGTAATTACGACCCGAAATAGCGGGCCCATAGACTTCTGTTAGCCACGGGTACCTTCCCGTTTTCTCACGGGAAGGTGCCCGTGCCGTTAAAAAGATAGAACATGTTCTATTTTTTTATTTTACGGGCCGTGCTCGTAATTACGACTCGTAACTACGAGCACGGCCGGCCGGCCACGGGCAGCCGGCCGCTTTTGCGAACCGTGCTGTCATTATAATTATAGCAGCACGGCCCGTAAAATAGAAAAATAGAACATGTTCTATTTTTTTAACGGCACGGGCACCTTCCCGTGAGAATACGGAAAGGTACCCGTGGGTAACAGAAGTCTATGAGCCCGTTATTGCGTAATAACGGGTGTTTTTACGGTCGTGTGCATGATGGGAGCACGGCTCGGAAAAACGAACGGCTGCCCGTGCTCATCTCCTGAAATAATCTGTGCTGCCTTAAACTCTGTGGACAGGTCAGGATCCTGTTTCTTTTAAATGCTGCTAGGGAACCCGCTCGATCCACTATATAAGGCTACGCTACAGTGCAGCATTTAAAAGAAACAGGATCCTGACCTGTCCACAGAGTTTAAGGCAGCACAGAGTATTTCAGGAGATGAGCGTGCAGATTCAGTGCTGTTGTGAACTCTGCTCTTACCATTACGTAGCTCTCAGTCTGTTATCTCTCCTCCACTCCTGTCCTCAAGAACACCTTCACATGATTGGCAAGTCACCACGTAATGGTAAGAGCAGCGTTCACAGCAGCACAGAGTATTTCAGGAGATGAGCGTGCGGATCTTGTGCGTGGTGGTGACTTGCCAATCATGTGAACGTGTTATAGAGGACAGGAGTGGAGGAGATGTAACAGACTGAGCTACGTAATGGTAAGAACAGAGTTCACAGCAGCACAGAGTATTTCAGGAGAGGAGCGTGCAGATTCAGTGCTGCTGTGAACTCTGCTCTTACCATTACGTAGCTCAGTCTGTTACCTCTCCTCCACTCCTGTCCTCAATAACACCTTCACATGATTGGCAAGTCACCACCCCGCACAAGATCCGCACGCTCATCTCCTGAAATACTCTGTGCTGCTGTGAACTCTGCTCTTACCATTACGTGGTGACTTGCCAATCATGTGAAGGTGTTCTGGAGGACAGGAGTGGATGAGAGGTAACAGACTGAGAGCTACGTAATGGTAAGAGCAGAGTTCGCAGCAGCACTGAATCTGCACGCTCATCTCCTGAAATACTCTGTGCTGCCTTAAACTCTATGGACAGGTCAGGATCCTGTTTCTTTTAAATGCTGCACTGTAGCGCAGCCTTATATAGTGGATCGAGCGGGTTCCCCATTAGCATTTAAAAGAAACCGTGTTTGTGTATGTATGTGTGTGTTTGTGTATATATGTGTGTTTGGGTATGTGACTTTGTCTGTTTTTGTTTTTATATGTGTGTGTGTGTATATATGGGTGTGTTTGTGTATATGTGTTTTGTGTATATGTTTGTGTATATATGGGTGTATTTGTGTGTATGTTTGTGTGTAGATGTTTGTGTGTGTTTTTGTGAGTGTGTGTTTGTGTGTATATATGGGTGTGTTTGTGTATATGTGTTTGTGTATATGTGTGTTTGGGTATGTGTGTATAACTGTGTGTGTGTGTGTGTATAACTGTGTGTGTGTGTGTGTTTGGATATGTGTGTTTTTGTTTGTATATGTGTGAGTTCGTGTATATGTGTGTGTTTGTCTGTTTATGTGTGTGTGTATATCTTGTTGTGTTTGTGTATATATGTGTGTGTCTGTGTATGGTTGTTTGTTTGTGTGTGCGTGTATATATGTGTATAGGTGAGTAGAAGTATTGGTATTGTTCACATTGATAACTGTTTTTTTATGTTGTTGCAGATTTTGATGTACCGATTGGACTACATCTTCGATTCGTTGGACTACTGCGTAGATCTGCGTTTTTTTCAAATTTTAATAAAATGGTTAACGAGGGTTTTGTTGGGGATTTCTTATTTCAATAAAAAAGAATTGTCTTTGTGGTTTTTTTTCAAACTTTATTAGTGCCTAGATAATGGCAGTTGGCTGATTGACAGCGTCCATTATTAAGGCGGTACTTAGTGTTAGCCGGTGCAGAGGCTAGCACTAACCACCCATTATTACCCCGGTACCCACCACCACCAGGGGTGCCGGGAAGAGCTTGGTACGATCCAGTACCCGACCATCTGTTGTGATGGTCGGGTACTGGGGCGGCCGTAGGCTGGTATTATGAGGCTGGGAAGGGCCAAAATCAGTGGACCTTCCCACCCTTGTAATGCTAGGCTGCTGCTGCTGTGTTGTATCGGGCTGGTTATAAAAATGGGGGGGGACCCCCACGTCGTTTTTTTTTGGAATTTAACAAATTTAGCAATAGACGGGTCCCCCACATTTTTTATAACCAGCCATATACAAGGCCGCAGCAGTCTGGCATTACATGGGTGGGAAGGGCCACTGGTTTTGTCCATTCCCAGGCTAATAACACTGTGTTGTATGTGGCTGGTTATGATAAATTGGGTGGAACCCCATGTCTTTTTAAAAAAAAATATGTAAATAAATAAATAATTTAAAAAAATGACGTGGGGTCCCCCCCACTTTTATAACCAGCCAGATACAACACAGCAGCAGCAGCCTAGCATTACAAGGGTGGGAAGGTCCACTGTTTTTGGCCCTTCCCAGCCTCATAATACCAGCCTGCGGCCGCCCCAGGGCCCGACCATCACAACAGATGGTCGGGTACTGGATCGTACCTGGCTCTTCCCGGCACCCCTGGTGGTTTTGGGTACCGGGGTAATAATGGTGGTTAGTGTTAGCCTCTGCACCGGCTAACACTAAGCCTCGCCTTAGTAATGGATGTTGTCATTCAGACAGCGGCCATTACTAAAGTGGTAATAATAAAATTTGAAAAGAAAAAGACAAAGATATAGATAAAATATTTTATTGAAATAAAGCACCCCCAACACAACCCTCATTAACCATTTTATTGTAGAAAAAAAAAACGTCATCTAAGTAGTCCTCGAAACCGACGTAGTCCAAACACCAAACCTGTAAAAAAAAAAAATAATGAAATAAAACATGTCGTAGGCTTAGATTCAGTTTAATGTGTGATACTGACTGTTATACCATGTATAGAAGCCTCCCGTGAAGTTGACTTAGATACAGGGCGCCAGCAGACAGTATCATACATGGCCATACATACATATATACAAATATACATACATACATATATACAAACATACATACATATATACAAGCATGCACATATATACATGCAAATATACATACATGCAAACATACACACATATATACATGCAAACTATCATACATACATGCATACACACACACATGAAAACATACATATATACAAACAAACATGCAAAGATACATACATACATATATACAAGCATGCACAAATATACATGCAAACATAAATACATGCAAACATAATTACATACATGCACATATATATAAACATACATGCAAACATACATGCAAAAATAAAAACATGCAAACATACATACATGCACATATATACATACATACATGACAACATACATACAAACATACATGACAACATACATACATGCAAACATACATACATGCAAACATACATACATACACACATGCAAACATATATACATGCAAATATACATACAAACATGCACATGTATACATACATGCCAACATACATGCAAACATACATGCACATATATACATACATACATGACAACATACATGCACATATATACATACATGACAACATACATACATGACAACATACATACATATATATATATACACACATGCAAATATACATACAAACATGCATACATACATGCAAACATACATTCATGCAAACACACATACATGCAAACATACATACATACATACAAATATACATACACACATGCACATATATACATACATGACAACATACATACATGACAACATACATGCAAAAATACATACATGCAAACATACATACATACATGCAAATATATACATGCAAATATACATACAAACATGCACATATATACATACATGCCAACATACATGCACAGATATACATACATACATACATGACAACATACATACATGCCAACATACATACATACATACATACATACATACATGCCAACATACATACATGCCAAAAAATAATAATAATACGTTCATACTTACTTTCCTCCTGTCCGGCCTCCAGCGATGACGTTTCATTCATGTCGCCGCTGCAGCCTGTGATTGGCTGCAGAGGCGGTCACGTGGGATGAAGCGTCATCCTGACGTGCGTGACCGCCACTACAGCCTGTGATTGGCTGCAGCGGCGAAAGGGATGAAACGTCATCGCTGGAGGCCGGACAGGAGGAAAGTAAGTACGAACGTATAATTTTTATTTTTTTATTACATTTAAATGGTATTTTCCGCGCGCCGAGCATGTACTGTGAAGGTTGCTGAAAGAGTTAGTGCAGCCCATTAACTCTATCAGCACCCTGGACAGTAGCATGCTCGGCGCACGTAAGTGACAGGTTCGGTCAGAACTAGTTCGGTCCGAACCGAACCTTTTTGTGAAATTCGGCGAACTAGCCGAACCGAACTTTTGATAAGTTCGCTCATCTCTAGTGCCGAGTGTGGAACAAAAGGGCGATAAGAAAGGACATTTATCAGTGCGACACTCTCCTGTGCAGAAAGGATTGTGTCGCAGAGTAACACACATCTATGGATTATTTTATTGTTTTTTTTTTTACCCCATTATTATACCACCTGACTATGCCCCTGATGTACTCTGCCCAGCTTACATGTACCCCCACATTATAAACTGAAATACCAATAAAACTCCAAACAAAACTACTACCAAGCAAAATGTACTCTTCAAAAGTCAAATGGCGCTCCCTCCCTTCTGAGCCCTACAGCTTCCACATATATGGCACCGCCATACCCGGGAGAACTCTTTTAACAATTTTTGTGGTGTGTGTCACCAGTGGCATAAGCTGGGCATGACATATTTGCCACTGAATTGGCATATCTGAGGAAAAATGTATATTTTTACTTTGCACCATCCGCAGTGCAATCATTTATGGAAAAGATCTGTGGGGTGAAAATGCTCACTACACCCCTTAATAAATGATATGAGGGGTGTAGTTTCCAAAATGGGGTCACTTATCAGGGGTTTCTTTTATTAATTCACATCAAAGCCCTGCAATTGTGATCCAATACTTTGTAAGTGGCCAAATTAGGCCTCAATTTCGCATGGTGCTCTATCAGTCCTGAGCCCTGTCGAATGTCCAGACAAAAGATTAGTGCCCCATGTAGGGTGATTTTAAAACCGGGAAACACAGCATAATAATTAGAGAGCTGTCTTGTTATGGTGTCACAAGCTGGGCACCACATATTGGCATATCTATGGAAAAAAAAATCCCCTTTTTACTCTGCAACATCGAGTGCACACTAATTTCTGCAAAACACCTGTGGGGTTAACATGCTCACTACACCCCTAGATTAATACCTTGAGGGGTGTAGTTTCCAAATGGGCTCACTTCTGGGGGGTTTCCACGGTTTTGGTCCCACAGGGGCTTTGAAAATTCTACATAGCGCCCTGAAACCCATCTAGCAAAATCTGCACTCCAAAAGCGAAATCGCGCTCCTTCCCTTCTGAGCCTTGCCGTGTGCCCAAAAAGCAGTTTATGACCACATATGTGGTATTGCCATACTTGGGAGAAATTGCTTTATAAATGTTGGGGTGCTTTTTCTCGTTTATGTTTTGAGAAAATGAAAAATGTTGAGCTAAAGCTACGTCTTATTGGAAAAAAATTAAATTTTTATTTTCACTGCCCAATTCAAATAAAATCTATGAAACATCTGTGGGTCAAAATTCTCACTACAACCCTAGATTAATTCCTGAAGGGGTGTAGTATACCAAATGGAGTCTATTTTGGGTAGTTTTCATTGTACTGGTACCTTAGAGACTTTGCAAAGGCGACATGGTGTCAAGAAACCAATCCAGCAAAATCTGTGCTCCAAAAGTCAAATGGCGCTCCTTCTCTTCTGATCCTTGCCGTGTGCCCAAACAGCAGTTTATGACCACATATGGGGTATTTCTGTACTGCAGAGAAGTTGCTTTAGAAAAGTAGTTGTTTTTTTTTCCTTTATTTGTTGAGACAATGACAAATTTTGAGCTAAAACGACATCTTATTGAAGAAAAAGGTTTGTTTTTATTTTCACTGTCCAATTCTAATAAAATCTATGAGACACATGTGGGGTCAAAATGCTCACTACACACCTAGATGAATTCCTCAAGGGGTGTAGTTTCCAAAATGGGGCCACTTCTGGGGGGTTTCCACTGTTTTGGTCCTTCAGGGGCTTTGCAAATGCGACATGGCCTCCGCAAACCATTCCTGCTAAATTTGAGCTCCAAAAACCAAATGGCGCTCTTTCCCTTCCAAGCCCTGGCGTGTGTCCAAACAGCCGCATATGACAACATGTGGGGTATTGTTTTACAAATGTTGTGGTGCTTTTTCTCATTTAGTCCTTGTGGAAATTAGATTTTTTTTATAAACCTACATTTTCTTTGAAAGAATGTAGATTTTCATTTTCACGGCCTAATTCCAATAATTTCTGCAATAAACCTGTAGGGTCAAAATGCTCACTATGCCCCTAGATAATTTCCTTGAGGGGTGTAGTTTCCCACATGGGGTCACTTTTGGGGGATTTCCACTGTTTTGGCACCGCAAGAGCCAAACCTGACTTGGTGCCTAAAATATAATCTAATAAAAAGGAGTCCTAAAATCCACTAGGTGCTCCTTTACTTCTGAGGCCAGTGCTTCAGTCTATTACCACACTAGGGCCACATGTGGGATATTTCCTAAAACTGCAGAACCTGGGCAATAAATATTGAGTTGTGTTGGATTAAAATTTATTAATTTAATTAATTTCTGCAAAAAAAGAAATGAAATTTGTAAATTTCACCTCTACTTTGGTTTAATTCCTGTGAAACGTCGAAAGGGTTAAGAAACCTTCTAAATGCGGTTTTGAATAATTTGAGGGGTGACGTTTTTAAAATAGGGTGACTTATTGGGGGTTTCTAATATATAAGGCATTAAAAGGCACTTTACAGCTGAACTGGTCCCTGAAAAAATAGCCTTTTGAAATTTTCTTGAAAATTTGAGAAATTGCTGCTAAAGTTCTAAGCCTTGTAACGTCCTAGAAAAATAAACGGATGTTCAAAAAATTATGCCAATCTAAAGTATACATATGGAGGATGTTAATTACCAACAACCACCAAGGGTATCAGCAAATGGACATAAGAGGCACAGATAAGGCAGCTTGCTTTAGGTAAAGGGTTGTGCAGTGTGGACACACCTTTAGGCCAGATCCTTATGGGTCAGATACGCTGCGTAATAATCACGCAGCATATCCGACCTGCGATTCTGGTGCAAAAGTCGCAACGCTTGACTTTCTGTTGCGGGTTTTGCATCCCCATTGAATTCAAAGGGGAAAACCCGCAACAGAAAATCAACAAAAATGCAGCATAAATTGATATGCTGCGGAATTAAGTATATTATTAACGTTTACATTGCGATTTTTTGCCGCAGCGTGGGCATGAGATTTTCTAAATCTCATCAACTTTGCTGCTACTGTAAATGCTGTGGAATTTCCACACAGAATTCCGTAGCGTTTCTTTAAGTGCAGAGTCTAAGGCAGGGGTCTCAAGCACGCGGCCCACATATAAGGACAGTGTTGGCACGGTCTTCCCCAGACTGGTGTCCCGGGCAGAGCGCTAGTACAGGCTCTGCTCCGGGACTCTGTGGAATCCCCTGACATCGCTGTCCACATATGGACAGTGATGTCTGGGGCTTCCCGAGAGCCGAAGTCCCGTGCAGAGCGCTAGTATAGACTCTGCTCCGGGACTCTGTGAAATTCCCTGACATTGCTGTCCATATATGGACAGTGTTGTCAGGGTCTTCCCCAGAGCCAAAGTCCCATGCAGAGTGCTAGTATAGGCCATGCTCCGGGACTCTGTGGAATCCTCTGACATCGCTGTCCATATATGGACAGCGATGTCAGGGATTCCCCAGAGCTGGAGTCCCAGGCAGAACGCTAGTATAGGCTCATTATCATTTTTGAGCAAGTTATGAGCTAGTTTAGATTTATGCTAATGACTATAGTAATATAGTGTTATAGTAGATCAAATAACTGATTGATTAACAAAAATTTTGTATTGTATCAAATTTGAAAGTAATGCGGCCCATCAACTTCCCATTTTTTCTATATGTGGCCCACTTACCCGGCCGAGTTTGAGACCCCTGGTCTAAGGTATCCCATGGTTTTCACCCTAAACCCCCGCAAGGAGGAATGGACGTTGCTGCAGGGAGATCCTCAGGTCACTGTCATCAAAATAGTCAGGATTTGGCGGAATGTGGTGCTGATACAGTAGTGGCATAGTCAGGAACGGAGCCAAGAGTCATCACCAGGAGAGCAGTCAGGAAAGCGACAGGCCAGAGGATAAGACCGGACTGTAGTCAGAAACTTAGCCAAGGATTGGAGCCAGGAGTAGACATGAGTAGAAAGACAGGTTCCAGACGAACTATCCAAAGGGCCGCGAGGCAGAGACAATATTCAGGTACAAGGCCGAGGTCAAGTTCAGGGTGAAACATGAGTCAAATCAGGAACAATAGCACAGGTGAAGAGGAAGGGGAAGAGCACAGGAATAAACCTGAAACAACAGCCAATGATTGTTAATACTTGCCTGGGTTTAGATAGTAAGCCTTGATGACATCATTAGAAGAAGTCCAGGAGAAGGCATCATGTTGCATAGAAACAGAGCACAGAACAGTAATGAGTAAAACACGGCTTGCTGCAACAGCAGCGTGTGTTCGTGCAAGTGATCCAAAACTACACGGGAACCTGGGGTGGTATGTAACAGTGTGCAGTGGATATTATTTGTATTACACTTTAATAAAAGATTGTCACTGTGACTCTACTGTGAGTAGGGGGACACTTAAGGTCCTCTTACACGGCCGTCCTCCTGGGCTGTGTAAACAAGCGCCGATCAACGAGAACGATCGTTGATCGGCGCTCGTTTGCTCCTTTTACAACAAGCTAGTATGGGGACGAGCGCTCATTACTCCGATCGCTCGTCCTCATACATTATTATTATGTCGGCAGTGCGGCTCCCTGTTTACAGGGAGATGTGCTGCGGACAACGATAATATTTTTCATTTTTAAAACAAAACCATCAGCAGATGAATTGCCCAGGGCAATTATCGGCAACCAGCGTTCTATGAACGAGTGTTTGCCCGATAATTGGCCCATGTAAAAGGACCTTTAGGTGAGGTCTTCTAATACACAGAAACCAGGGTTGTAGCTAAAGGCTCATGGGCCCCGATGCAAAAATTCTTACTGGGCCCCGCCCGCAAACTTCTCATGGCCGACGGTCCGCAGCTTTCAGCTGCATCGCTGGGTCTTCTAAGTGACCCAACAATGCAGCACTAGCAGCCGGGGGCGTCACTAAGGCTGGGTTCACACACCCTATTTACGGATGTAATTCGGGCGTTTTAGCATTGAATTACGTCCGAAAATGCGGCTCAAAAGCGTTGGCAAACATCTGCCCATTCATTTGAATGGGTCTTACGATGTTCTGTGCCGACGGTCAAAAGGCGGCGTGTAAAAAAGACGCCCGCGTCAAAGAAGTGCCTGTCACTTCTTCAGACGTAAATGGAGCCGTTTTCCATGGACTCCATAGAAAAACAGTTCCAATTACGTCCGTAATGGACGCAGCGAAAGACGCCTGCACATGCCATTACGGCTGAAATTACGGTGCTGTTTTCTCCTGAAAATAGCACTGTAATTTCAGCCGTAACAGACGCTGCCGTGTGAACATACCCTCAGGGCTTAAAATGTCAGGGAAATAGCCCCAATACATATGTGTCCGCCCAAAAAAAAGTGTGTATATGAGACAGCATAGCATATCTATAGCACTACGACCCTATAAACTATGGATAGGATTAGATACAGTGGCTCAGCAAACAGTATCACACATGATAGGATTAGATACAGTGGCTCAGAAGGCAGTATCACACATGATAGGATTAGATACAGTGGCCCAGCAGACAGTATCACACATGATAGGATTAGATACAGTGGCTCAGCAGACAGTACCACACATGATAGGATTAGATACAGTGGCTCAGAAGGCAGTATCACACATGATAGGATTAGATACAGTGGGTCAGCAGACAGTATCACACATGATCGGATTAGATATAGGGCCCAGCAGACAGTATCACACATGATTGGATTAGATACACAGCTCAGCAGACAGTATCACACATGATTGGATTAGATACAGGGCCCAGCTCGCTGACATTGCGTCTCCAGCGCTGGACCCAGGATAGGTAAGAATAATAATTTTGCTTCTTTATGTGTTACTGATTATTTTTGTGTGTTTGTGTTTTTTTTACAGGTTCGGTTGTTGGACTTCGGATTCGAGGACTTCAATGACGGCGTTTTTTTTATTCTCAATAAAATGGTTAATGAGGGTTGTGTTTTTATTTCAATAAAATATTTTTTCTATGTGCTTGTATCTTTTTAAACTTTATTATCACCGCCTTAGTAATGGCCGCTGGCTGATTGACAACCTCCATTACTAAGGCGGGGCTTAATGTTAGCCGGTGCAGAGGCTACACTAACCCCCATTATTACCCCGGTACCCACCGCCACCAGGGGTGCTGGGAAGAGCCGGGTACGAACCAGTACCCGTCCATCTGCAGTGACAGTCAGGCACCGGGGTGGCCGTAGGCTGGTAGTATTAGGCTGGGGAAGGCCAAAAACTGTGGCCCTTCCCACCTTTGTAATGCTGCCTGCTGCTGCTGTGTTGTATCTGGCTGGTTATGAAAATTGGGGGGGACCCCACATCGTTCTTTCCAATAATTGTTTTGTTTTTTTTAAATGACGTGGGGTCCCCCCCATTTTTCATAACCAGCCAGATACAATAAAGCAGCAGCAGCCTAGCATCACCAGGGTAGGAAGGGCCTTTGGCCTTTCCCCTCCTGATAATACCAGCCTGTGGCCACCCCAGTGGCCGACCATCTCTACAGATGGTCAGGTACTGGATCGTACCCGGCTCTTCCCAGCACCCCTGGTGGCGGGGGGTACCGTGGTAATAAAGGGGTTAGTGTTGGCCTCTGCACCGGCTAACACTAAGCCCCGCCTTAGCAATGGATGCTGTCAATCAGCCGGCGGCCATTACTAAGGCGGTGGTAATATAGTTTAAAAAAAAACCACAAAGACATAGAAAAAATATTTTATTGAAATTAAAAAAAAACCCACACAACCCTCATTAACCATTTTATTGATAATAAAAAAAAAGCTGTCATCGAAGTAGTCCTGGAATCCGACGTAGTCCAACGACCGAACCTGTAAGAAAACACACAAAAAATGATTAGTAACATGTGTGTTAGGCTTAGATACAGGGCCCATGTGTGATACTGTCTGTGGGACCCTGTATCTAAGCCTACCACAACGTAGGCTTAGATACAGGGTCCAGCAGACAGTAATCTTATACAGTATAAGATTACTGTGTGCTGGGGCCCTGTATCTAAACCTACAGTGTGGTAGGCTTATATACAGGGCCCATCAGACAGGATCACACATGTGCCATGTATCTAAGCCTACCATGTGATTGGCTTAGATACAGGGCCCAGCAGACAGGATCACGCATGGGCCATGTATCTAAGCCTACCATGTGATTGGCTTAGATACAGGGCCCAGCAGACAGGATCACACAATCTGTGATCCTGTCTCATGGGCCCCCTAAGCCTGCTACATCGTAGGCTTAGGATTCACAGTGGGACCGGAATGAAGTGACAGGAATGAAGGGGAGCAGCTCTCGTACGAGTGCTGCGGCCCCTTTAAAACAGCTGATTGGCGGGTCCCGGGAGTCGGACCCCGCCAGTCAGGGCTAACCTTACCTTCCTCTTCGGCCGCGGCAGGAGTTCTGTCGTCTCGATGCTGTGCGCGCCGCATAGCGCTGTGACGTCATGCGCTGCGCACAGCGCTTGACGTCAGGACCTCCGCTGCGATCCGGAACCTGGAAGGTAAGTAAAGTATGTTACTATAGTAACAGGGGCCCGCGGCCCGAGTTACTATAGTAACTTTTTATTGATGTGGTGCGGGGGGCCGTGGGCCCCCCTGGCTTCGGGGCCCGGTCAAAATTGCGACCGCTGCGACCCCTATAGCTACGCCAGTGACAGAAACCCCCTACCCCTTCCCTCTTTGTTGTTTCAGGAGAAACCTCCAAAAGGGAAGCTCACTGCATAGTGATTTATTATTAAGTTTAAAGGGAACTGTATACATCTCTATGCTGTGAACTCCCTCTAGTAGCAGCTGCAAACAGATAGAAGTTTATAGTACGAAGCTGTGACCCCTCTAATGATTTTTAGACCTATTTAAATAAAATTCAATTATGTATATCCTTTACTGCCCTAGACCCCCACCATTGACCCCTTCACCATCCCAAAACACCAGGGATATTAGGTTTTAGCCGCTAAAGCACTCTAGACGTCCATGAATATAAGATGTTAACCTATAACTATCCTAAACCACCATGGACAATGGATATCATCATTAACCCCTTCTTCACCCTGGACCACCAGGGATACAGGGTATTACTTATTTAGGCAATCTAAAACCACTCAGAATTTTACCCAAATACTATAATTAACCCCTAAGCCAGCCTATGCAAAAAAATATGTGTAATGTGGTGCTGATGGTGTACAAATCATCCTTAAGAGGCAACATAAAGTCTGGATACAGGAAACAAGTACAAGTAATATTTTTTGTGGGAAGGAAGAATTACAGCTTTCTAGGCAAAAAAAATTATGTAATTTTGCTCAGAGATGAATATTGGAGCAGATTTGTTAATACTGTCCTAAATTTAGACAGGATAAACCTGGACCAAACAGGCAGAAAGTTCCTCAAATTTGTTTGATAAAATTCTGTATCATAAATTTGGTGCCACTTTCTAGGCATTTTATACACTTTTCTCTTTCTTACGTCATCTCTTAGCTGGAGTGTTTCACTTGGTGCAATTTGTGCCAGAATTCTGGTGCATTTTGCGATCATCTTTTGTGGAACTGTAAAATGTGATATAAACAGGATGAATACATAAATGCACAATTACAATATACAAATGCAGTAGAGCAAATACACACATAGCAGTGACATACAGTATGAAAGAGACCTGCCCAAACAGTTTCTTGAATTACACAACGTTGCAGGATATGGTGATCAATACAATTTGTATATACAGTGTACATATTTGTGTGGGTGTTTATACACAGTATGTAACAGCAAAAATACATTAACTGTACTTCGGCAAGCAATTTTTTAACTCAATAAGTTTTTATTGAAATTTTTCAACACATATATAACAGACATTTGCATTCCAATGTATAAACTGTGAAATACTAGCATTATCAAAACACTTACAATACAAAAGTCATAATCCAGAATTAACACAAAACATACGAAATAATATAATAATATAATATCTCTCCTCTTGAAACCTCGCAGGTGTATGTCTCATAGGCATTGGTATCCCTTTCTGTACATATATTTCCTCTCTAAGGAATAAAGTTATGAGCGCTACTCAACCATGAATCCCAGTCTTCCTCGTATTTAGGAATTGAATGATTCTTATGTGCCATAATTTTCTCATTCGAGCATGTACTGTTGACATGTGCAATAATTTCTGTTAATGGGGGAATCGTTTGACTTTTCCTGTACCGAGTTATTGCTAATTTGGTTGCAATAAAGATATGCGCGGCAATTACTCTATATTCCCTCGGGATATCTTTAATGTTTAAAAAAAAGCAATGCTAGCGATGCGGAGGGAACCACTGTAATCCCTATAATTTCTGACAATAAAAGAAATGAGGCCTTCCAGAGATTTTTGAGTAATGGACAAGTCCATAAAATATGTAACAAAGTCCCTCTACCTCTGCAGTTTCTCCAACAGTAGTGAGAAGCATTCGGGTATATGCGTTGAAGCTTATCTGGCGTGTAATACCATCGGAGTATCGTCTTCATCACTGACTCATAATGAAGAGTACATTTCAAGTTTTTCGCTACAAAAGTAAGTGCGTAAGTCCACTCTTGAGTAGAATAAACCCTCATAAGTTCCCTTTCCCAAGCCAAAAAGGATGGAGACTTTTCAAATGAGTTTTTAGATCCCAAAAGTCCTTTAAGATGCGTCCCAGTTTGAGATCAAAATCGGAATATATCCGCATTGGCTGTAACCTCTAGTGGGCAATTCGTTTGCAAAAGATGCCTGATTCTCAGACATTTGTAAAATTCGGTATTCGGAATACCAAATTTAGTGTGTAATGAGTTAAATTGCACCAATTGATTATTCTCTATCAAAGATATCATCTGTGTCAGACCCTTTATCTTCCAGGACCAAAGATCCAAGTCAGGTATAAAGAACTCTAGAACGTCTAACGGTGAAATTGGGAGTATAGAGAATGAAGACGTATTACACAAGGAGTGGAACTTTACCCAATTCTGTAATGAAGTAGCTAGAAAATATGGCAGAGATGAATTATGAGTTTTAGAGTGTCATTTTACTATTAGAAGAGCTTTTAAATTGTTTATAAGAGATACTGATGTTTCAATGTGCACCCAATGTTTGGAAGTGTCTCCTTCCCACCAATCCTTTAATTGGGATATCTGGGTAGATAGATAATAATGTTGAATATTGGGTAAACTCAAGCCCCCATGTTTTTTCCCTTTATTCAATAGTCTCGCCGCTATTCGCGGTCTACTCTTCTGCCAAATGTACGTGCTTACAATCTTATGTGCTTTATTGAAAAAGGATAAGGGCATTTTTATCGGCAATGTCCGAAACAGGTATAATAACTTCGGGAGTACTAGCATTTTAAAAGCCGCTATACGGCCTATCCACGAGACTTCATGTGTCGCTAAGTGTTTCAACTCTAGATCTATTTGTGATAACATAGTAGAATAATTGGCCTGATATAACTGCGAAATTTTAGGGGTGATGTTTATCCCCAGGTATTTTATGTGTGTTTGTTGCCAATCTAATGGAAATTTCCCTCTCATATATCCGAGGTCCGACGACGAGCAGTTCAAGGGTATGGCTTAAGATTTTTCCATATTCACTTTATAAAACGCTATCTGTCCAAATTTCTGTATGATCTCAAATGCAGCGGATAATGAGGTTTCTGGATGTTCTAAGATTAATATTATGTCGTCTGCGTATAGGGATATGCAATGAGAGCGTCCTCCTATTTTTATCCCTTGAATATCTTGGTGCTGTCTAATAGCTTGAGCTAGGGGTTCTATGGATAGGACAAAAATCAAAGGTGACAGTGGACATCCTTGCCTTGTCCCGTCCGTTATTTCGAAATCCTCAGATAATGACCCGTTGACAAAAACCTTTGCTGATGGAAGTATAAAGCTTTAATTGCGTGTGAAATAGAACCTTCAAATCCCATTTCCTCTAGGACCGCGAAGACAAATGACCAGTTAACCCTATCGAAGGCTTTTTCGGCGTCTAGAGTCACCATAACAGCTTTAGTCCCTTTTCTGTCTACATAGTCTAAAATATTAAGAACTCTCCTGGTATTTTTCCGTGGCCTGCCTGCCCTTAACAAACCCCACCTGATCTCTATTTACTAGAGATGGGATCACGTCTGTCAAGCGATTTGCCAAATCTTTGGCGTAGATTTTTAAGTCAGAGTTAAGGAGGGATATAGGCCTAAAGTTTTGTGGTGAGTCAGGTATTTTTCCTGGTTTCGGGAGTGTCACTATCACTGCACTCAGCATTTCTTTTGGGAAAGAACCTTTCATAATGGCGTGTTTCAGGATTTCAAGCAAGTGAGGAAGGAGAGACTCTTCAAAAGTTTTATAATAGGCTCCAGATAAACCATCAGGTCCAGGGGCTTTATGAAGCGGGAGAGCCCTGATTATTTTGGAGACCTCTATCTCTGACAAAGGAAGATTGAGATCTGCCAATTGATGGGGTGATAGACGTGGGAGTTTTAGGTCATTCAAGAACTCTTTGACGACTTTTTGGATTGGTTGTGGATTTGCTATATGGGACTGTAAATTATATAAGGATTCGTAATATTCCTTAAATTTCTGTGCTATATCCCCAGGTGAATATATTTTAGCGGTGCCCAGGGGGTCTTTGAGAAACGGTATCTTACTCTTCACAGCCCTGGCTTTTAATCTATGTGCCAAAAGCTTACTGGCCTTATTATCCTGAGAGTAGTATTGTGCCTTGATGGATTGCAAATTTTTTTCATATTTATACATTAAGCAATCCCTCAATTTAATCCGAAGATTCCTTATCGTCTCAGTGTTGGTTTGGGATATATTTGCTTTGTTCAGGGCTTCTACCCGACGCAGTTGTGCTATTGCATCATCAAATTGGCTATCCCTTTCCTTCTTTGCTCTATGACCCCACTTTATAAAAAGACCTCTCATATATGCCTTGTGGGCGTTCCACAGAACAAAAGGATCCCTTACAGAATTAACATTCAGTAGAAAATATTCCTCTAAACCCTTACGCAATTCTTCTTTATATTTAGGGTGAGACATCAAATAGGCATTGTTTCTCCATAAAAAATGAGAAGTTGTATTATGAACTTCCCTAACACTCATAGTAATAGCTGCATGATTCGACCATTTAATCAGTTCAATAGAAGATTTTTCCACTTTCTGTATCTACGAGCGACGAACTAGAAATAAATCTATGCGGGAATAAGACTTATGTACCTGAGAATAAAAGGAATAATCCCTTTCTGAGTCGTGTTGAATACGCCAGATATCATATACATCTTCCCTTAGTAAGACCGGTGCTAAAGATTGATAGTAGGTTTTATGGTCACTCGTGGAGTCCATTGTGCGATCGTGTATGGTATTGAAGTCCCCACATACCACTAGTTCTCCTCGTTTAACCTTGTTAATCTTACAAAATAATTTGTTAAGGAAGCGAATTTGATGTGTGTTTGGGACATATACAACCACTATTGTAAATAACACATTATTGAGCTCTCCTATCTGTATGATATATCACCCCCCCCCCGGATCTAGGAACGACTTTATTGGATTAAATGCGACTGTGTTCCTTATTGCTAGAAGTACCCCTCTCTGTTTTTTAGTGTAATGAGAGAGGATAATGTTTGGAAATTGCGGGTGTTTTATTCTATGTGCATCTTGTTCTAATATATGAGTCTCTTGTGCACATTATCTTGTGCACAAGTATATCTCCTTTCAGGGAGAGAGCTTCTTTCCACATAAACGCTCTTTTGTGAGGGCTGTTTAAACCTTTCACATTTATGGAGACAAACTTAACCATCATAATGTATTAGAGAAGCGAGATTGTGGGAGTGTAATATCTTGTGATATCCCCTTAACCTTAACTTTTTGGGTCCGATATGCTTAACTAATCGGAAGAGAATGGTACAGGATTCCAGCACCACTGAAAATGACATTAAATTTAACCAGCACACCTTGCTTGTGTTACAAAAATATATATTTTTATTATGGATGCCAGAGGCTGCATGTGTGACGTCGACGTTTCGGTCAGACAGACCTTCGTCGGGCACTGAGCCGTGCTGGGGACTGGATTGGTACAAAATATGATGCGTATATAGCGCTGCTGTGGTCAGTAATCGGCGGCTTACCGCTCTGTGTTGGCGCCAACACAGAGCGGTAAGCCGCCGATTACTGACCACAGCAGCGCTATATACGCATCATATTTTGTACCGATCCAGTCCCCAGCACGGCTCAGTGCCCGACGAAGGTCTGTCTGACCGAAACGTCGACGTCACACATGCAGCCTCTGGCATCCATAATAAAAATATATATTTTTGTAACACAAGCAAGGTGTGCCGAGTACAAATTCTTAACCTACACCCGGGTTGGGACCCTACCTCGAGCACCCAAAGAAACCAGTGCCATCTGAACACAACCATATATTAAATTTAACCATTTAGGTACAGATATATCTGTTATATTATCATCCAACTTCATCACATCACTTTTCAAGAGATATATAAAACAAACCAACATATTTGGGTGCCTCATAACCCATGTAGAGTCGCACCAACCACATAAACACTTTAAACACATATACAGCTGAATAAGCTGTTGATGGATAACGGGACAATTTCTCAGGGCTCGAATCCCAGAGACATGCCAGAACTCCAAACGGCAAGTGTTTCACGCTGTATTGGTGACTCTTTAGCGAGGAAGTCTCTTCCGAGGTGGCACCACTTGCCATTCCTGACCTATGTGAGTTGGTAACAACCCTTGATCTTCTGTCATCTCCGGGCAAGGAAGGTTCCTGGATTGCAAAAACTTTCTCCCCTCTGCCAGGGTAGATATAACATGAAATGTTCCATTATGGCGTATCAAAATTTTAACAGGGAAGCCCCATCTATACGCGATGTTATGGTCCCGTAAAATTCCAGTAATGGGTGAAAAACTTTTACGCATGCCAAGGGTGGCTAAGGATAGATCCGCATACAGTTTGATATGCTGGTATGGTGCTGGGATATCCCGTCGACCTAACCGCTGCCATCAACGCGTCTTTGACGTGATAATAATGAATCCTGATAAGGACATCTCTAGGTAAGGTTTCCGGTAGGTGTTTCGGTCTTGGTACTCTGTGTGCCCTGTCAATTATGATGTCAGTATCTGAGCTTGTTGGCAGTATTGCCATCATGATTGTTTGCACATATTTGATGAGATCTGCATTTTGAATGTCCTCTGATACACCTCAAATCTTTATATTGTTGCTTCTAGAACGATCCTCAAGATCTATTACTTTAGCTTGTAAATTTTCAATTTCTGTAGCCATATCAGAGTGTGAATCTACCAGGTTATTCTGAGACGTGGCGAACTCTCCCATTTTATGCTCAATATGGTGGATTCGCTGGCCCATCCCCTGTAGTGTAGCAGTGATGGGAGCTAATAAAGCAGTAAATTCTGAGTGTATGGAGGTGCTAAACGCCGTCAACATCTCCTTCATCAGAGTGCCCGATGCTGGGCCATCATTGGTAGGAATGTCCCGGAATGATTTTATCCCCGAAGACGAACCCCTGGAGTGGGAATCTCCCTCTCTTACCTCTGTGTCCCGACATGACTGCACCTGTAACTTGAGGCGCTGCTTCTCAGGGCTGAGTGAAGGGGAAGATGCCGTCGACCGCATGGCGCCCTCGTCACTAACCTCCTCCAGGGATTCCGCTGCCAAGGGACTGTATCCATATCCCGGGATTATCTTCTGCGTAGACCTCCTAGATTCCGTTGAGGTGAGTGTAGATCTTTTCATACTCTGGGAAGAGCTGGAGGAATGAGGCGAAGCTGATTTTCCCGGGCTTGAAGTGGAAGGATATGCAGTGAGGCCAGTAGCCCCGTCTTCTCCTTCACGGTCTTTCTCAAAGTAGAAGTCCAGTTTGCCTTGTTGTTTAAGGCTTCTCTTGCCCCTTGTCATCATGAGTAGTTATAACTACTTTTCGGGTGCCGAAATCACTTTTTAGTAGAGCCTAGCTTTGAAATTAGCTTTATCGTTGCCGGAGCTCCGGATTCAAGCTGCCATGTCTCTCGGCTCCCAAGCCACGCCCCGGCAAGCAATTTTTAATCTATAGCTACTTTTACATTTATATGTTTGAATTTTAGTTTTTACTCTATTATGCAGCCTACATAAACTGTAATAACTGTGACAAGTAGACAATAGGGGACATGTACTAGTTCCACTATGTACTTTAGGTTACTTATCATAGCTTCACCTAAAATATATTTAGCAATTCTGTCATTAATGGCGAATTAAATATTGAATATCATTGATTTCACCTAGAATGGCTTTTGTACCTATTAGAAACTTTTTCCAGTAAAGTAAAATTCTGTTCTGTTAAGGGGAACTTGGAGGCACTGACACAACTCTCCTCATTATCTGGCAAGCAAATAAAGAATATTCAATGCAAGAACAAACTTGAATAGCAGTCTGTCTTAAGTTATGCAATTGTGCTTTTCAGCCATTCAAGAAGATTCAGTTAAAGATGTGCAGTCATTTTCTTCCATTCAAGAATATCTCTAGAATACTACATTGTTACTCTGAGTTAGTGATTTTAACCCCTTCTTAACCACATGAGCCAATTTTTGGATTTTCATTTTCTTTTTTTCCTCCCCACCTTCCAAAAGCTATAACTTTTTTTTTTTTTTTGGTCGATATAATCCTATGAGTGCTTTATTTTTGCGGGACGAGTTGTAGTTTTTCATGGTACAATTTATTTTACCATATAAAGTACTAGGAAAAGGGATAATAATTATTTGCGTGGTGGAATGGGAAGCAAACTGTGACTCCTCCATTGTTTTTTGTGCTTAATTGTTACAGCGTTCACATGTTAACTTTATTCTGCGGGTCAATGCAATTACGGCAATACCAAATTTGTATAGTTTTTTTTATATTTTACTACTTTTAGTTAAAAACTAATTGTAAAAAATAAAATGTATTCTGTGTCGCCATATTCTAAAAAGCCATAACTTCTTAATTTTTCTGTCGATTGAGCGATATTAGGGCTTATTTTTTACGTAACGAGCCATAGTTTTTAATGGTACAATTTTGTGGTACATGCGAGTTTTGTAATTTTTTTTATTCCATTTTGAGTTGACCAAAAAACAGCTATTCTGGGGGTTAACTTTTTTTTTTACAGCATCCACGTGTGGGTTAAATACTGTTATATTGTAATAGTTTAGACTTTTACAGACGCGGCGATACTAATTATGTATATTCATTTTTTTACAATGCTTTAGGGGAAAAATTGAAAAAGTAATTTTTTTAACTTTTTATATTTTTTTGTACATAAAAGAATCTTTATTTTACTTTTTGTACTAGATCCCCTAGGGGATTTGAACCAGCGATCATCGGATCTCTTGCACTAAATATTGCAATACTAATGTATTGCAGTATATCGTGTTTCTGACAGACTTCTATGAAGCACTGCCGGCAGTAGGACTTAATAGGAGTACAAAGATGGCAGACCTTGGGGCCTTTATTAGGCCCCAGACTGCCATGCCAACCATAGTCACTCCGCGATCACGTCCCCTTCTTTCTAACACCTTAGATGCTTCGGTAGCTATTGACCACGGCATCTAAGGGGTTAAACAAGCATGATCGCGCACATTACAGTGAAGTGTCGGCTGTAACATACAGCCGACACCCGCGTTGTATGGAGCGGGCTCAGGCCGTGAGCCCATTCCTTACTTCCCATGCCCGGCTATAATGTAAGTATACGTCATACATCGGGAAGGGGTTAAATCCCTGATGTGTGTTTCCATACAAACAATAATAAATCGCAATATTAACCTTTATTTACATAGCGCCAATTTAGTCCACAGTGCTTTATATCAGGGCAAGCAGTAAACATACCAGTTGGGAAATAATGGAAGCAAAAGGACCTTTTCCACAAGAGCTTACAATCTGTGAGGTGTATATATCAATTTTAAAGGATAGATATTTTAGAATATTTTTTTTCTTTATTCTTATATAAAATACCAAAGAATTTCCATTTTGGAACAAATCCAGTCAATTATAAATTAAGGCACATACCCCTACCAATGTAGAAAAATGTGTTTCTTAAATTTCCTGTTATTCTCCACAGCTTTTATTAATTTGACTTTAATAAATGGAGGTATTGATTGTAGCTGATAATATTCAGCGAAGCCACATGCACCTTTTTACAGTATCATTTTTCACTTTATTTGAATTAATAATCTAGTTTGAAATAACATTTTAATGAATGCTATTTTTTTAAATTTGTTGATGGCTAAATTTTGGACGCTGCCCAAGATACATACAAGTGGATATATAGGAACAGTGGCTCCACATATACGACCCAAGAATTCTGTAATGACAGTCCAATATCTAAATAATCTGGGAAACTGCCAACATAAATCAGTCAAGTCAGCCCTATCTTATTTACATCCAAGACCTTGTGAAAGGCCCTCAAAGAAACAACACTCGTCGTCCTTATCCCTTCTGACCAAATATCTTTGCTGCCGATAACTACAGTCTGATTTTTTTTATTTTTTTTTAACGTTTATTATTTGCAAAGTTAGAAGCATTTTTATAAATATGCTAATGTTGCTCTAATAGCCAAATAGGAGGTGACTCTTTCTTTTCACTCTGGGCGGTGCAATGTTTTCTGTATGACGCAGTCCAATCAGCATACAGCTTCTCCCCCTTCCCTGCCCAGCAACACAGCGTAATCATATAGTATACAGCTTCCATTCCCGACTGTGCATTCAACTGGTGATATCTCTGGGAGTGTCACAGCTAGAACTGCGATCCTGGTGTCATATGATAGATTAATATCCTCTTTCATATGCCACCAGAATCGCTGTTCTAGGTGGTCCACAGCCCGAGATATGGTTATTTGAAGTGATCCCCCTTCCCTCCAGCCTCAGTCTCTCACGCTGTGTGAAGCACTTTCATGCGGATAGGACAGTCAGAGGCTGTGAGGTAGCTCCACCTCAGGAGAATCGCTGCTGTTATCTCCCACTTGTCTAATAAAGGCTCATTTACATATTTCAAAAAAATGCTCATAACTTTGCAAATAATAAAGTTTTTTTTAAAACAAATCACACAGTAGTTATCAGCAGCAAAGCGCCTATTAGATTAGTTAGGAGATAGAGAATTGATAAACTGGTGACAGAGTCTCTTTAAAACCTTCAGGATGAGGATATACTTTTTTTTTTTTTTAAAACATTTCCGCATTTGACATAGCTATTTGGGGCTTGTATTTTGTGGGACGAGTTATATTTTTTTAACAGCACCATTTTAAGGTACATATAATGTTCATTTTAACAGTTTAACTTTATTTTGTTGGACAGTACGATTACGGCAATACCAAATTGATACAGTTTTTTTTTTACTACTTTTGCACAATAAAAACACTTTAAAAATTCTCATTTGTTTTTGTGTCGCTATATTCTGAGAGCGATAACTTTTTTTATTTTTTTGTTAACTGCGATTTGTTAGGGCGTGGTTTCTCTGGATAAATTGACACTTTCATTGGTACTATTTTGAGGTACATATGACTTTTTCATCACTTTATCTACAGTTTTTTGGAAGGCGTGATGAACAAAAAATAGCAATTCTGGCGTTGTTTGTTTTTACAACATTTGCTGTGCTGGTCAAACCCTTACTGACTGTTTATGTCATAGTCGGTATGGGGAAAGTATGGAGTGGACTCGTGGGCTGAGCTGCTCCATACGCTGCAGGTGTCAGCTGTATATTACAGCTGGGAACAGTAATAACTTTGGCTGTTTAACCACTTACATGTCGCGGTTAATTGTGACACCAATGGCTGCCCCCAGGTTTATTTTCTTGGTCCTTCTATTCAGCATCACAAAACATTGTAATACATAAGTAGTGCAGTATATTGTACTGAAAATCACTTGTTCATGTCCCCCAGGAAAAAAAAATCTGTGAAAAATATTTAAATAAAGTTTTTAGTACAAAATAATATTAAAAGTAAAGAAGAAAATACCTTTTCCCATTTTCCCGACTAAAGTAATGTAAAAAACAATAAACATAATTGGTATCTCCAAGTAGTCTGAACTTTTACAATGTAACATTTAACTCGCAGGGTGAACGCCGTAAAAAAAAAAAAAAAAGACAGAATTGCTATTCTTTGGTCAACTTACTCCCTTCCCCTGAAAATAGAAAGTGATCAAAAAGTGGAATGTGCCCCAAAATGGTACCAATAAAAATTACAGTTCTCCCCACAAAAAAAACTCTGCTCTATTAATAAAAAATAAAAAAGTTATGGGTCCCAGAATATGACGACACAAAACAAATCCTTTTTTTTTATAAATAGTTTTTTATAAAAAAAGTAGTACATCATAATAAAAACTATAGAAATTTGGTATTACCGTAATCGTATTGACCTGCAGAATAAAGTTACCATGTCATTTTTACCGGACAGTCAAATCCATAAAAGCGAAACCCAAAAAACAATGGAAGAATCACAGTTTTTTTTCTATTCCACCCCACAGCCTCTGGCTGCCATAACAAAATCTTTTTTTTTTTTTTTAAATAATTCATCTTTAAATAAGTTTTCCAAATGCTCTTTTTATTCCACCACCCTGACTTCTCTAACTTATTTATCTCAGGCGAATACCTTTTCCCACAAAAGTGTAATCTGCAAGTAACCCCTTATCCTCTCTCTACTTTTAAGCCTCTCTCAAACTTTATGTGTAATAGCTAATTTTTAATATGCTTTTGCCTATTTTTAAACCAACCCATAAAAAATATTAACAGGTTCCCGACCGCTGGCCGTAAATATACGGCCAGCGGTCAGGGTCTCTAAAGTCCGGCGTATAGTATATATACGGCCGCACTTCAGAGACTGTGCACGCGCGATCGCGTGCACACAGCTCTATGCCCTGGCTGTTGCTAACAGCCATGGGCACTGGGCAGAATGTCAGGGGTCAATCTTTTGGCCCCTGAACATGTGATCGCTGTGACAACCAATCACAGCGATCACATGCATTTCTGCATAGAAATCAGTGTGCACGCGATCGCGTGCACACAGCCCTGTGCCCTCGCTGTTACCAACAGCTCTGGGCACTGGGCAGAGTATCAGGGACCAATCTGATGGTCCCTGAACATGTGATCGCTGTGACAACCAATCACAGCGATCACATGCATTTCTGCATAGAAATCAGTGTGCACGCGATCGCGTGCACACAGCCCTGTGCCCACGCTGTTACCAACAGCTCTGGGCACTGGGCAGAGTATCAGGGACCAATCTGATGGTCCCTGATCATGTGGTCGCTGTGAAAACCTATCACAGCGACCACATTTGTTTTATTTTGACTTTTCTGGCAGTAAATCTCCTGCCTCTTTTCTTCTCCTCAAACATTGTTTCAGTTTGAGGAGAAGAAGAGACTCGGGAGAATTGCTGCCAGAAGATTACAGTTACAGTTACAAAAAAATACAGTTACACTCTAAAACATTCTCTGTATAGATAGATTTCTATCTATCTATACAATCTATCTATCCATCTATCTTTTTTTCTATCTATCTACCTTTCTTTCTTTTATTCTATTAGAATAGGCAGGTAGGGAGTATATAATTATATATATATCCACATATATATAATATATATAGCAATAGCGGTTTATTTTTTTGTTAGCGGTAGTGTAGATATATATAGCAGTTAGTTTGTGTGTTTTATAAAAAAAAAAAAAAAAAAAAAAAAAAATTTGTTTAGTTAGTGTTAGTGTTAGTTACGTTATGGCGAGGAAGTTGTTTAGCGCCGAGGAGGCATACGCCATGCTGTGGTCTGAGTCGGAGACCGCATCAGAGATGGCGTCCGAGATGAAACCTGTTTTAGGTAGTGACGATGACAGCGTCACTTCAGGTTCATCTTCAGGGGACGTTGTCCCTGATGCAGTCGAAACTGCAGAACATGAAAGCGCAGGGCCAAGTAGCGCTGTAGCACGGGACAGCCTGGTCCCTCCAGTCCAGGCTCTTGTATGGGCACCTGCCCCATCTTTTGGGCCTAAAATCCACGGATTTACGGCCACTCCTGGCATAACCATGGACAATACAAATTTTGTCCAAATGGATTACTTCCATTTATTTATAACGGACGACATCCTAAATCAGATTGTCCACGAAACAAATTTATATGCCACGCAATATATAAGGCAGAAACCTTCATCCACCCATGCCAGAGATTGGACGCCCACCAATTTGCAGGAATTAAAAAATTTTTTGGGGCTCACCCTAAATATGGGTATTGTCAAAAAGCCCTCCATTAGGTCTTACTGGTCAACAAGACCCGCCCAAGCCACCCCAGTATATTCTGCAGTAATGCCTAGGTCTCGTTATGAGACAATAATGAGGTTCCTCCACTTCAATGACAACGCACAGGCCCCCCCAAGTACCGATGCAAACCGGGATCGGTTGTTCAAAATAAGACCGCTAATAAATTCCCTGAATAATTTATTTCTGCAACTCTACACCCCTGAGCAGAATGTAAGTGTGGACGAATCCCTCCTCAACTTTCATGGCAGACTTAGCTTTCGCCAATATCTACCGTCCAAAAGGGCAAGATATGGCGTTAAGCTCTACAAATTGTGTGAAAGCGGGTCAGGATATACCACCGCCTTCAGGATTTATGAAGGGCGGGACCGCACAATAAATGTTCCTGGATGCCCCCCTGATCTTTCCACCAGCAGTAAGATTGTGTGGGAGATAATGCAGCCTCTGCTTCACAAGGGGTACCACCTGTACTGTGATAATTTTTATTCCAGTGTGCCCCTGTTTAGGCATTTGCATGCTGCAAGGACTGGGGCATGTGGTACCATGCGCAAAAACCGAATTGGTTTTCCACAGCAATTAGTGGGGAAGCGCATGGTAAAGGGGGACTCCTGTGCTTATGCATCTGAAGAATTGCTGGCGGTCAAGTTCAGGGATCGCAAAGATGTGTATGTGCTAAGCACGATTCATACCGCAGGAACAGTGGCAGTGAGGGAAAGAGGGGCAACATCGGACAAGCACAAACCAGTGAGCGTGTCCGAATATAACAAGTACATGGGGGGGGGTGGATTTAAGCGACCAGGTTTTACAGCCCTATTTAGTAAAACGCAAAACTAAAACCTGGTACAAAAAGGTGGCCATTTATCTGTTACAGGTGGCCATCCACAACTCATTTGTGCTCTATAAAAAAAACAGAGGCAGAGACACATACCTGGATTTCCAGGAAAAAATTATTGATGGCCTCATTTTTGATGTTCAGGACACCCGAGAATGCCCCCAGTCTGAGGATGTCACGCGACTGACTGAAAGACACTTCATCAGTCGGATTCCCCCAACAGCAACCAGAAGCAACCCCCAGAAAAAGTGCCGCGTCTGCAGA
Organism: Rhinoderma darwinii; assembly: GCF_050947455.1. Classification (NCBI taxonomy): domain Eukaryota; kingdom Metazoa; phylum Chordata; class Amphibia; order Anura; family Rhinodermatidae; genus Rhinoderma; species Rhinoderma darwinii. The sequence continues at coordinate 121,054,103 of NC_134687.1, forward strand.
AAAGACGGGCACCGCAAAGATTCCCGATATTTCTGTCCCTCATGTCCCTCGCAACCAGGCCTGTGCATTGAGCCATGTTTTAAAAAATACCACACTGTTCTGAATTATTAGATTTTAGTTAATTTGTTGAAAATATATTTGCCCTACATTACGTTTTTATTTTTCCCCTGATTTTACTCCAAGGGTGAGGGAGGGAATGGGTGGGGGGTGGATGTCATGTTTGATGTTTTCTAAAGTTCATCTGCTGGAGAGCTCCATTTGCATTAACCTGAAATTTCTTATTTTAGAAAACCCCAAAAAATAAATTCCCATTATACCCCTAGATGAATATTTTGGGATTTCTGCTTCAAGAGCAGATATTTTGGAAGTGTTATAGAAACTCTGTTGAGTTTTGTAAAACCAGCTTTGAAAAAAAGCGATTTGTGAAATAATCTTCTTCTATCCTCCGCCCTCCTACATCTCTATGTGATAAATAAGGCCACATATTTGGTATCCCCGTGCACGGGAGAAGTGGCAGAATGTGAACGGAGATTAATTTTGACCGTGGTCTATGCTGTGTGTGAAAAATGCTGGTATAAACTGACGCATTTGCTAAAAAATTGCTAATTTTATTTTGATCCATCTTATTCAAGAAACTTTCAGAAGAAAACTGGACTGTCTAAAAATATGATAAACCCCTTGAAGGAAACCTTGTGGGGTCTACTTGTGTGAATGAAGTCATTTATGGGGTGTTTCTAATGTTTCAGCAGCATTACGCCCCCCAGAAAACAGTATGCGGCTATAAAATCAAGTGCAGAATTCCTGGACCGAAAAGGCCAAAAAGCCTCCTTTTATGCCAAGCCCTGGCACATGCCCGTGAATAAAGCACACATATTTGGTATCCCCATGCACGGGAGAAGTGGAAGAATGTGAAATGCGATGAATTTTGTCCGTGGTCCATTTTGTGTGTGAAAAAGCTAGCATAAACTGACGCATTTGTTAAAAAAAAAAGGTAATTTTATTTTGTTCCATCTTATTCAAGAAACTTTCAGAAGAAAACTGGACTGTCTAAAAATATGATAAACCCCTTGAAGGAAACCTTGTGGGGTCTACTTGTGTGAATGAAGTCATTTATGGGGTGATTCTAATCTTTCAGCAGCATTAGGCCCCCCAGAAAACAGTATGCTGCTATAAAATCAAATGCAAAATTCCTGGACCGAAAAGGCCAAAAAGCCTCCTTTTATGCCAAGCCCTGGCACATGCCCGCACAGCGAATAAGGCACACATATTTGGTATCCCCATGCACGGGAGAAGTGGAAGAACGTGAAAGGAGATGAATTTTGGCCGTGGTCTATACCGTGTGTGAAAAATACTAGCCTAAACTGACGCATTTGCTAAAAAAGTGCTGATTTTATTTTGTTCCATCTTATTCAAGAAACTTTCAGAAGAAAACTGGACTTGCTAAAAATATGATAAACACCTTGAAGGAAACCTTGTGGGGTCTACTTGTGTGAATGAAGTCATTTATGGGGTGTTTCTAATGTTTCAGCAGCATTAGGCCCCCCAGAAAACAGTATGCGGCTCTAAAATCAAGTGCAGAATTCCTGGACCGAAAAGGCCAAAAAGCCTCCTTTTATGCCAAGCCCTGGCACATGCCCGCACAGCGAATAAGGCACACATATTTGGTATCCCCATGCACGGGAGAAGTGGAAGAACGTGAAAGGAGATGAATTTTGGCCGTGGTCTATACCGTGTGTGAAAAATACTAGCCTAAACTGACGCATTTGCTAAAAAAGTGCTGATTTTATTTTGTTCCATCTTATTCAAGAAACTTTCAGAAGAAAACTGGACTTGCTAAAAATATGATAAACCCCTTGAAGGAAACCTTGTGGGGTCTACTTGTGTGAATGAAGTCATTTATGGGGTGTTTCTAATGTTTCAGCAGCATTAGGCCCCCCAGAAAACAGTATGCGGCTCTAAAATCAAGTGCAGAATTCCTGGACCGAAAAGGCCAAAAAGCCTCCTTTTATGCCAAGCCCTGGCACATGCCCGCACAGCGAATAAGGCACACATATTTGGTATCCCCATGCACGGGAGAAGTGGAAGAACGTGAAAGGAGATGAATTTTGGCCGTGGTCTATACCGTGTGTGAAAAATACTAGCCTAAACTGACGCATTTGCTAAAAAAGTGCTGATTTTATTTTGTTCCATCTTATTCAAGAAACTTTCAGAAGAAAACTGGACTTGCTAAAAATATGATAAACCCCTTGAAGGAAACCTTGTGGGGTCTACTTGTGTGAATGAAGTCATTTATGGGGTGTTTCTAATGTTTCAGCAGCATTAGGCCCCCCAGAAAACAGTATACGGCTATAAAATCAATTGCAAAATTTCTGGACCGAAAAGGCCAAAAAGCCTCCTTTTATGCCAAGCCCTGGCACATGCCCGCACAGTGAATAAGGCTCACATATTTGGTATTCCCATGCACGGGAGAAGTGGAAGAATGTGAAAGGAGATTAATTTTGGCCGTGGTTCATACCGTGTGTGAAAAATGCTAGCATAAACCGACGCAATTGTTAAATTCTTGCATTTTTTTCCAATTTTGCCCACTTTAGAGAAAAAAAAAAAAATGATATATACTGACAAATGCCACTAAAACAAAGCCCTATCTGTCCTTTAAAAAGAGTGTAAAATTCAAAGATGACCTTTATTCACCTGCTGAGTTATAGTCATCTAAAGAAGCGCATAGCAAAATTGTGAAATTTGCTCTGGTCATTTAGCTGTAAAACAGCCTAGTCCTTAACCGGTTAAAGCTATGCCATAGCCCTTTTTTTACTCAGGTCATATTTTTGTTATGCGATTCAGGCATATCAGCTGATGCTCTGCTCCGGGACTCCAGTATTGCTCTGCCGATGTCATTGTCCATATATGGACAGTGATAGTGACATGGGCAGAAGTCCCGGAGTCCCCAGGCAGAGCATCAGCTAATGATTTGTTCGGGCACTCCAGGACTTCTGCCCACGTCACTGTCCATATATGGAGAGTGACGTCGGCAAAATTACTGGAGTCCCAGAGCAGAGCATCAGCTGAAGCTCTGCTCAGGGACTCCAGTACTGCTGCCGAAGTCATTGTCCATATATGGACAGTGACAATGACGTGGGCAGAAGTTGTGGAGTTCCCAGGCAGAGCATCAGGTCCTCTATCTTGCAGTCTGATGGATGCCTCTGGGTATCCAGGAGAATGTTACCTGCCGGACTGTATTGTACCAACTGTAACATTTTGTGGAGGAGAGATAATGCTATGTGGTTATTTTCAGGGGTTGACCTAGGCACATTAATTCAAGTGAAAGAAAATATTAATACTTCAGCGTACCAAGATACAGTGCTATGCAGCTTCCCCGTACAGTTCTATACAAACCCCCGTACAGTGCTAAACAGCAGATAGCGCCACCACCTCCATTGTATATAGTGTGATTTATCGCCCCCCCCAGACAAAAATCAAACATTATACTCACATGGGCCCTGTTCCCCTGTCAAACGGAGCAGCTCCTCAACACCGACAGAATCCTTGCGTAGGATGACGTGATCTAGTGATGTCATCACGCCAGCCTGCACATGGATCCTGACCCTGCTCATGATAGGCTGCAAACCGAATGTGGCCTGTAGCCTATGGCAGAGCAGGGAGATACCTCCCTGCTCTGTCATAATGTTCCATAGTATCTGCATCCCAAGGATGCAGATACTATTGAATGTGGCATCGCTACCGCTGTTGCAGCCATAGCTGCTGCTAGCGGAGCCTCCGGGCAAGGGGGGGGGGCTGTGTTGGTGGGCGGCATGGGCCCCCTCATGCTGTGGGCCCCGTAGCAGCCGCTATGGCTTCTACAGCGGTAGTTACGCTGCTGACTTCACCCACCTAATAAAGCCTGCACCAAACCGAAACTACATAAGGACCTTCTCTAAATAAACCCTCTCAATGCAATCAGAAGCTTTTATTGCTCTGTCCCCTTTATTATCCCCTGCCATTTTAATGTTCATGTAAATAAACCCTTCTGATATAAGGCCTCATGCACATGACGGTAGCCATGTGCACGGCTGTGATTTCCTGGTCGGCCAGCCACGGAGTGACCGCCACAAGCCGCCCGCAAATCGCCGGCTGTGCACAAGGCCGCGGCCATTATTTTCAATGAGCCCGGACCGCAGAACACTGCCGTAATAAGGCTTGCCCGTTCTTTCTGCGGTCCGGGCTTCAGGGCCATGCACGGACCGTGAAAACCGCGGTCGTGTGCATGGCCCCATAGGAATGAATGCACAATTCTCCCATGGATTTTCGGGGGAATTGCGGCCGCAAAAGCCCGTTCGTGTGCATGGGGCCTTAGCACGTTCCGATATAAAGCCTTTTATAAAGTGTGACTCAGACTGTCAATAACTTTTGTAAATCTTGTAGCCAGACTTTTTTTCTAGTATTTTTGTATAAGCATTTAATAATGTAATAGGTCTATAAGATTCACAAATTAATAGATCTTTATCCTCTTTTGGTAGTACAATTATAATGGCCTTATTCATGGATGTCCCTGTCACAGTCATAACTATATAATTGTGAGATGGGAAAGAAGATGTTGACTGTATTGATTATATACCTCAAAGGGTAAGCTGTCTCCCTCCGGGCTCTTGTTTTTTGCAGACAATTTCAACACTGTCTCAACTTCAGCTAAAGAGAGCGGACTGTCCAGAAGTTCATTTAGTAATGCTGTTATCTGTGGTACATTAACATCATCCAGGAAACTCTTTAGTGCTTCACTAGAGTAATTTTGCTCTAGAAATATACAGCTCTAATCTCTAAAAAAACGTAAATATTTCTTCTGGGTTCCATACTATAGCTTTTTTTTATTCTTTTAAAGAAACCAATAAAAGTTTATTTTTAATTCTCTACTATTTTAGTCAAAGTCTAACCTGAATTGTCTTTTTCCTCATAAAATGCAGCTCTATAAAATAATAAAGAAGTTTGAGTATTTATAAGCATTATAAGGAATTATGTGCCTTCTCAACATGTTAATCTCGGAAGAATCTGTTAAACAGATTATTTTCCTCTTCTGTACCTGTTTTTTCAAGTTCCATAATCTCTTTAGCGCTATTCCTTTTATGGTTACTTATATTTTACATAATAGGCCATTTTAAAAATGCTTTGACAGTGTCAGAAACAATATCAGGACTGTCCTTTAGGCGGGATTCACACGACCGGGTCCCGCCCGAGCCCGAGTATCGGCTGGTAAAATCGGCCGGTTTGCATTATTTTTGCATCCGTTCCGGGCCGGGCAGATCTGGACATTGACATCAGCGGCAACTCCTGAAGGGGAATCCCCATATGTTCGGGGATTCCGCTTCAGGAGTTTCCCCTGATGTCACTGCCCAGATATGGACAGAGACATCAAGCGCTCTGTCCAGGAGCGGAATCCCCGAACACACAGGGATTTCGCTCCTTCAGGGAGCTAAAGTGGGGCTAGCACAGGGGTCTCAAACTCGGCCGGGTAAGTGGGCCGCATACAGAAAAAATGGGAAGTTGACGGGCCGCATTACTTTCAAATTTGATACAATACAAAATTATTGTTAATCAATTAGTTATTTGAACTACTATAACACTATATTACTAGAATAATCATACTACATTACTATAATAATAGCGCTAGGTTTAAAATTTGAGATATTTCTCCACGTGCTTATTTCAACAATCCAGCTTTCCAGTTTAAGTGTCGCTAAATGCAGTCCGGCGGCTCAGTTAGCACACATGTCAAGATTGGGCAGCCCCTTTTTAGATAGTGCCGCAGTGCCCTCTGTGGATGCTGCCACAGTGCCCTCTGTGGATGCTGCCGCAGTGCCCTCTGTGGATGCTGCCGCAGTGCCCTCTGTGGATAATGCAACACACCCCTAGATAAGGCCACAGTGCCCTCTGTAGATAAGGCCACAGTGCCCTCTGTAGATAAGGCCACAGTGCCCTCTGTAGATAAGGCCACAGTGCCCTCTGTAGATAAGGCCACAGTGCCCTCTGTAGATAAGGCCACAGTGCCCTCTGTAGATAAGGCCACAGTGCCCTCTGTAGATAAGGCCACAGTGCCCTCTGTAGATAAGGCCACAGTGCCCTCTGTAGATAAGGCCACAGTGCCCTCTGTAGATAAGGCCACAGTGCCCTCTGTAGATAATGCAACCCACCCCTAGATAATGCCAGTGTCCTCTTCAGATACTGTCACACACCCACTTGTAGATAACGCCACAGTGCCCTCTGTAGAGGCTGCCACAGTGCCCTCTGTAGAGGCTGCCACAGTGCCCTCTGTAGAGGCTGCCAAAGTGCCCTCTGTAGAGGCTGCCAAAGTGCCCTCTGTAGAGGCTGCCCCAGTGTCCTCTGTAGAGGCTGCCCCAGTGCCCTCTGTAGAGACTGCCAAAGTGCCCTCTGTAGAGGCTGCCCCAGTGCCCTCTGTAGAGGCTGCCCCAGTGCCCTCTGTAGAGGCTGCCCCAGTGATGTCAGGGGCTTGCCCAGAGCTGGAGTCCCAGGCAGAGCGCTAGTAGGCTATTCCTGGGACTCCAGCTGTGCTCCTGACATCACTGGGACTCCTGCTCTGGGGAAGCCCCTGACATCATTGTCGATGTATGGACAGCGATGTCAGAGGCTTCCCCAGAGTCCCGGAGCAGAGCAGATAATAGCGCTCTACCCGGGACTCCGCTCTGGGGAAGACCCTGACACACTGTCCATATATGGGCAGCGATGTCAGGGAATTCCACAGAGTCCCGGAGCAGAGCCGACACCAGCGCTCTGCTTGGGACTCCGGCTCTGGGGAAGCCCCAGACATTGCTGTTCATATGTGGACAGCGATGTCAGGGAATTCCACAGAGTCCAGGAGCAGAGCCGACACCAGCCCTCTGCTCCGCTCTGGGCAAGACCCTGACACACTGTCCATATATGGGCAGCGATGTCAGGGAATTCCACAGAGTCCAGGAGCAGAGCTGACACCAGCGCTCTGCTCAGGACTCCGGCTCTGGGGAAGCCCCAGACATCGCTGTTCATATGTGGACAGCGATGTCAGGGAATTCCAGAGTCTCGGAGCAGAGCCGATACTAGCGGCTCTGTGTCCCGCGGGCCGCAGATGACAGCCCCAGGGGCCGCATGCGGCCCGCGGGCCGCATGCTTGAGACCCCTGGGCTAGCACATAGCAGAGCGGGGAGATACCTCCCTGCTCTGCTATAGTGGCGTCGCTACAGTAGTAGCAGCCGCAGCAGCAGCAGCTGCTAGCGGCGCCATGGAAGGTGTCGCCGGGCCAGGGCGGTTTTAAAACAAGCAGGGGAAGGTAGCCAGCGCAGTGCTCCCTTCCACCTGCTGTACACCCCGGCCCTGCCACACAGCGTACAGCCATTCGTCCGTATGGCATAAACTCTTCCTCCTCACATGCACTCTGCGCTGTGAGGAGGAGGAGATAGAGCGCAAGCGACGGAAAACCCGGCCATCACTCGGGACACATTCCGGTGATGGCCGTGTATTACCCGGCCCCATAGACTTCTATGGGAGCCGGGCGGCCGGGTTCCCGGCCGAAAATAGAGCATGTCCTTTTTTTTGACACCCGGTTTTCCCAGCCGTCAAAAAATCGGTCGTGTGAATAGCCCCATTAGGGGTCTATTATTCCTAATGCAGCCGGGTGCCGGCCGATTTATGAACGGCCGGCACCCGGCCGGGAAACCCTGTCGTGTGAATGAGGCCTAAGAGTTTCCCTATTTTTGATTATCTTTAATTTATGTGGGTGAAATTTAAATATTTTTTTCCTACCAGTATGCTCCATAACCATATCAACTATTACCAAAGCATGGTAAGACAAAGACGTAACATCATACTTGACAATCCTAATATTGGGTATTATAAGCTCATTTACAATAACCTAGTCTACACAAGACCAGGACATAAACATCTTGGAGTAACATAAAAATAGTTTGAGGCTTTAATTTTTTTAAACGCCAGATGTCTAAAAGAAGGGAGCATGTAGGCAGCACAATATTTATACACACACAGCAGCAGCAGCGAGATTAAAGCTTACCTAGCTTTTCAGGTGACTTTTCAGAATGAGCTGTCATACATGACAAGATATTGTCGTGTATTAACCCCTTAATGACCGGGCCATTTTGCACGTTAATGACCAAGGATTATTTTTTGTTTTTTCACAGTCGCATTCCAGGAGTCGTAACTTTTTTTTTATTCTGTCGACATAGCCATATAAGGGCTTGTTTTTTGCGGGACGAGTTGTATTTTGTAATTGTACCCTTTTTAGATGCTTATAAAATATTGATTAACTTTTATTAACTTTATTTTAGGAGAGAATTGAAAATAAGCAGCTATTCCAGCATTAATTTTCACGTTATAAATTTACGCCGTTTACTATGCAGCGTAAATAACATGTTAACTTTATTCTATGGGTCGGCACGATTACGGGGATACCAAATATGTAAAGGTTTCATATGTTTTTTCTACGTTTGCACAATAAAAACCCTTTTAGAAAAAAATTACTTGTTTTTGCATCACGCATTCAAAAAGCCGTAATTTTTTTATTTTTCCGTCGATGTGGTCGTAGGTGGGCTTGATTTTTGCGGGACAATGTGTAGTTTTCATTAGTACTATTTTGGGGTACATAGGACTTATAGATTCACTTTTATTAAATTTTTTCTGACGGGAATGGGAGAAAAGAGAGAATTTTGCCGTTGTTTTTTGCGTTTTCTTTGGACGCCGTTCATCCGGCGGTTTAAGTCATGTGTTCATTTTATTGGTCAAGTTGCTATGATCGCGGGGATACCATATATGTGCATATGTGATTTGTTTTGACACTTTTACTAAATAATAGTTTTATTTGATTTTGACTGTAATTTTATTTATTTTTTTCCACAAACTTTATTCAACTGATTGACATTTTTTTTTTTAAGTCCCACCAGGGGACTTTACTATGCGATCTGTTGATCACATATATAATGCTTTGGTATACTTAGTATACCAAAGCATTATTGCCTGTCAGTGTAAAACTGACAGGCAATCTAATAGGTCATGCCTCCGGCATCGCCTAACAGGCAGATGCTGAAGACAGACCTGGGGGTCTTTATTAGACCCCCGGCTGTCATGGAAAACCGACGGCGAGCCGCGATTTGTTTGCGGGGGTGCCGATGGGGTGACAGAGGGAGCTTTAATGGGTTAAACTGCCGGAATCGGAGCGCGCTTTGATTCCGGCAGTTGCAGTAGGAACCAGGCTATGTATAACAGCCGTGCTCCCGCCGCTGATTGTGTGGGTACAGTGTAAGTACCCGCGCGATCACAGGACGGATATATCTGACCTCCTGCACGAACTAGCAGCTGCTGAGGACGGATATATCCGTCCTTCGGCGTTAAGGAGTTAAGAGGCATGGACTCACGGGACAGGGATATAATATTACTACTTTACAAAGCATTAGTGAGGCCTCATCTAGAATATGCAGTTCAGTTCTGGACTCCAGTTCATAGAAAGGATGCCCTGGAGTTGGAAAAAATACAAAGAAGAGCAACGAGGCTAATAAGGGGCATGGAGAATATGGTGAAATCCTGTTCCATGTAAAACCCGCTCAAAAAACAAGGGGGCACTCCCTCCGTCTGGTGAAAAAAAGGTTCAATCTGCAGAGGCGACAAGCCTTCTTTACTGTGAGAACTGTGAATCTATAAAATAGCAGGAGCAGGTCACAGCAGGGACAGTAGATGGCTTTAAAAAAGGCTTAGATAATTTCCTACAACAAAAAAATATTAGGTCCCATGTGTAGAAATTGTTCCCTTCCCTTTTCCCATCTCTTGGTTGAACTTGATGGCCTTTTGTCTTTTTTCAACCGTACCAACTACGTAACTATGTGTGCACATGAGGAAAAACTATTTCTTACCACTATATGACTTGTATATGGCAATATTTAGCAGTTTTACTCAGACAGCAGACTCTATCTCTAATTCTCCGTTTTTCCTGAGCTAGTGGGTGAGATATAACACTTATCAACAGCTGCTGCACATCTGTGTACCGCCTTCTTCCATCCTCCTCCTTCCCCTGTCCATAGACATCTATTGGAACCAGTGTCTGTTTCTCTCTCTGCTCCCTTTTCCCCCTCCACTCTTCATAGACTTCTATGGGCAATTTCCATCTCTCTCTCTCTCTCTTGCTCTCTCTCCCTGCTCCTGATCCCTGCACCCCCTTCATTGACTTCTATGGGCAGCATGTCTGTTTCTCTTTCTTTTATCCTGCTCCCCCTCCCCTTTCCATAGACTTCTATGGGCCGTGTCTGTGTTTCTCTCTCTTTCTGCTCCCTCCCCCTGCTCCCCCTCTCTATAGACTACTATGGGCAGCGTTTTTGTCTCTCTGCTCACCGCTCCTGCTCCTCCAGGCAGGCTGTGAAGAGACACCCCCCCCCCCCTCACCACCTTCCTGTAGTCCATCTCCCCGGCTCTGCAATTAGAGACAGATTTTGCTTGGCAACAGGGGGTGGACAGCAGATTACAGGTAGGTAGACACCTAGTGGCAGTAACATCACACAGCATTTGCATGGCTAAAACAACAAATGTATAACAGTAAATAAATTATAATGTTGATATATAGCAGGTATACTATTAGATTAGCATAAGTTGTTTGAAAACTTAGTGTCCATTTAATGAGAAAGTCTTTCCACGACTCCAAAAACATATTAATAGGTTTCCTATGAAATGTGTGGGTTTAATCCCCTCCCAACATTTGTCATACAGATACATCATTGAAAGCTAGTGCTTACCGCATTTTGCCATATCCATACGACAAATGGTGGACACCGGCTCAGAAGCTGAGTCGGTGCCACCATTCGCCGGAGTCAGCTGTATGTTACAGCTGACACCCTGCTGTAATGGCGGGGAGCAACCCCATAGAAGTCTATGAAGAGGGGAGGGGGAAAAGGGAGCAGAGAGAGACACACAGTTGCTGGTGCCAATGGAAGTCTATGGAGAGGGGAAGCAGGAGGAGTGATCAAAGTGACACTCAGATGTGCAGCAGCTGTTGATAAGTGTTATATCTTACCCACTAACTCAGGAAAAACTGAGAATTAGAGATAGAGTTTACAGTTTGAGTAAAACTGCTAAATAATGCCATATACAAGTCATATAGTGGCAAGAAATAGTTTTTTCCTCCTGAGGCGGTGCCATCTTGCCATCGGCTATGAAAGACCTTTAGGTCCCGGCCTGAGGGGAACATTTCTTTTGTTTCAAGAGGCGATTTATCAAGGCCCTAAAATTAGGGAACCAGGAAGGGTAGGGCCCAAACATATCTGCTGGAAGAAAGGTTGTACGTATTATACCAGGACAACTCTTCCCAGCAAAATTTCCCAAACTGCAAAGGTGCAGAGGATCAAAAGGGGGATAAGAAAGGACACAGTTTATCACTGCAACACTGACCTGCGCATAAAGGATTGCTTCACAGTGTACCACACATCTATGAATTATTTTATTGTTTTATTTACCCCATTATTATACCATATGACTATGCCCTGATGTACTTTGCCCAACTTATAAGTACCCAAACATTATAAACGGAAACACCAGTAAAACTCCAAACAAAACTACCACCAAGAAAAATCCATGCTCCAAAAGCCAAATGGCACTCCTTCCCTTCTGAGCCCTACGGTGTGCCCAAACAGCTGTTTACTTACACATATATGGCATCACCATACCCGGGAGAACCCTTTTAGCAATTTTTGGGATGTGTGTCTCCAGTGGCACAAGCCGGGCACGACATATTTGCCACTGAAATGGCATATCTAGGGAAAAATTTAAATTTTTACTCTGCACCATCCACAGCGCATTCATTTATGGAAAAGACCTGTGGGGTAAAAATGCTTACTACACCCCTTAATAAAAGCCTTGAGGGGTGTAGTTTCCAAAATCGGGTCACTTCTCTGGGGTTTATTTTATTATTTCACATCAGAGCCTTGCAATTGTGAACCAATACGTTGTAAATCGCCAAATTAGGCCTCAATTTCGCAAGGTGCTCTTTCACTTCTGAGCCTGGTCTGAGCTCAGGCAAAAGTTTAGGGCCACATGTAGGGTGTTTCTAAAACTGGGAAACAGCATAATAATTAGAGAGCTGTCTTTTTATGGTGGCACAAGCTGGGAACCACATATTGGCATATCTACGGAAAAACTGCTATTTCCACTCTACAACATCGAGTGCACACTAATTTATGGAAAACGCCTGTGGGGTTAACATGCTCACTACACCCCTAGGTGAATACCTTTAAGGGTGTAGTTTGCAAAATGGGGTCACTTCTGGAGGGTTTACACTGTTTTGGTTTCACAGGGGCTTTGCAAATGCGACATAGCTACCAGAAACCAATCCAGCAAAATCTGCACTCCAAATGGCCCGCCTGCCGTTCTGAGCCCTACTGTGTGCCCAAACAGCAGTTTTTGACCACATATGGGGTATTTCCGTACTCTGGAGAAGTTGCTTTACAAATGTTGGGGTTCTTTTTTTCCTTTATTTGTTGAGAAAATGAACTTTATTTAGCTAAAGCTACGTTTATTGAAGAAAAAGTTTTTTTTTATTTTCACTGCCCAATTCTAATAAAATCTATGAAACACCTGTGGGGTCAAAATGCTTACTACACCCCTAGATGAGTTCCTCAAGGGGTGTAGTTTTGTAAATGGAGTAACTTTTGGGTAGTTTCCGCTGTACTGGTACCTTAGGGGCTTTGCAAAAGCGACATGTTGCCAAGAAACCAATCCAGCAATATCTGTACTCCAAAAGCCAAATGACGATCCTTCACTTCTGAGACCTGCCGTGTGCCAAAACAGCAGTTTATTCCCACATATAGGGTTTTTCCGTACTCCAGAGAAGTTACTTTACAAATGTTAGGGGGCTTTTTCTTCTATATTCCTTGTGGACATTATTTTATTTTTTTTTAGCTAAAACTACATCTTATTGGAAGAAATTACAATTTTTCATTTTCACGTCCAAATTCTAATAAAATCAATGAAACACCTGTGGGGTCAAAATGCTAGATGAATTCTTTGTGGGTGTAGTTTCCAAAATGGGGTCTTTTTTGGGGTGTTTCCTTTGTTTTGGCATCAAAAAACCTCTTCAAACCTGACATGGTGCCTAAAATATATTCTAATAAAAAGAAGGCCACAAAATCCTCTAGGTGCTCCTTTTGTTCTGAGGCCTGTGTTTCAGTCCATTACCACACTAGGGCTAAATGTGGGATATTTCTAAAAACTGCAGAATCTGGGCAATAAATATTGAGTTGTGTTTCTCTGGTAAAACCTTCAGTGTTACAGAAAAAAATTGATTTAATATGAATTTCTGCAAAAAAAATAAAATTTGTAAATTTCACCTCTACTTTGCACTTATTCTTGTCGGGTTAAAATACTCACTATATCCCTAGATTAATTCCTCATGGGGTGTAGTTTTGTAAATGGAGTCACTTTTAGGTAGTTTCCATTGTACTGGTACCTTAGGGGCTTTGCAAAAGGGACAGTGTGTCAAGAAACTAATCCAGCAAAATCTGTGCTACAAAAGCCAAATGGCGCTGCTTCCCTACTGAGCTCTGCCGTGTGCCTAAGCAGTTTATGACCACATATGGGGTATTTCTGTACTCGAGAGAAATTGCTTTACAAATGTTGGGGTTCTTTTTTTTCTTTATTTGTTGAGAAAATTAAAAATTTTAAGCTAAAGCTACGTCTTATTGAAGAAAAATATATAATTTTTTTATTTACACTGCCCAACTCTAATAAAATCTATGAAACACCTGTGGGGTCAAAATGCTCACTACAACCCTAGATTAATTCCTCAAGGGGTGTAGTTTCGTAAATGGAGTAACTTTTGGGAAGTTTAGACAGTACTGGTACCTTAGGGGCTTTGCAAAAGCGACATGGTGGCAAGAAACCAATCCAGAAAAATCTGTGCTCCAAAAGCCAAATGGCGCTCCCTCTCTTCTGAGCTATGCCGTGTGCCCAAACTGCAGTTTATGACCACATATGGGTTATTTCCGTACTCCAGAGAAGTTGCTTTACAAATGTAAGGGGGCTTTTTCTTCTTTATTCCTTGTGGACATTGTTTTTTTTTATAGTTAAAACTACTATATCTACTACAAATCTTATTGGGAAAAAAATATAATTTTTCATTTTCACATCCAAATTCTAATAAAATCCATATGAAATGTTAAATACTTTTGTGTCAAAAAAGACAAAAGTATAATAGGTATGATACCTTTATTGGCTAACCATAAAAGTTCTATATGCAAGCTTTCAGAGCGCAGAGGCTCCTTCTTCAGGCAGTTTACAAATGAATGACTTAGAAAAAAGCACAACATTTAGATGTTACACAAAGACAATTAGTACATGAAGTGATACATCATTAAGATAAGCCGGGGCAATAAAACTGAGGTTATAGGGGTGATGACTTAGGAGTTAAGGCATCTGGAGTCAGTCTGATGGGGGACGTGACGTGTGTCCATGTAGTGGCTCATAAATTCTGGTGTTAGATTGAGGCCTTGTGTCAATGACTGGAATTTTATCATCATCTTGAATTCCCAAATTTTTCTTTCTCTGTTGTTTTTTGCATATAGAACTTTTATGGTTAGCCAATAAAGGTATCATACCTATTATACTTTTGTCTTTTTTGACACAAAAGTATTTAACATTTCATATCGTCTCTGGCTAACACGGTACTACACTATTTTTTACTGTACTTAATAAAATCCATGAAACACCTGTGGGTCAAAATGCTCACTACGCCCCTAAATTAATTCCTTGTGGGGTTTAGTTTAAAAAATGGGGTCTTATTTGGGGTGTTTCCTTTGTTTTGGCATCACATTACCTCTTCAAACCTGACATGAAGGTTTCCCTGCTAGTGCGTGGTAGAATTTATGTTTTGCCCAGTGATACCTGTCATTGAGCTGCAACGTTGGCAACACAGGGGAAGAATTTGTCTACGCCCGGTAACGAGGAGGGCAACTGACCATTGTTTAGAATAAAAAGAGGGAAACACGCGGTGGTCTGGTCAGACCTCCAGCATATTCCTGAAGAGGACTGAAGAATGCTGCTCATCACTGGACTCGTTGCACCTGTGGGGATGAAAGTGTTCTAAAACCAGGAAACACAGCATAATAATTAGAGAGCTGTCTTGTTATGGTGGCACAAGCTGTGCACCACATATTGGAATATCTATGGTAAAAATAAAATTTTTACTCTGCAACATCGAGTGCACACTAATTTCTGCAAAACACCTGCGGGGTAAACATGCTCACTACACCCCTAGCTGAATACCTTGATGGTGTAGTTTCCAAAATGGGTTTCACTTCTGGGGGGTTTCCACTGTTTTGGTCCCACAGGGGCTTTGCAAATGCTAAATGCTAAATAGCGACCAGAAACGAATCCAGCAAAAGCGAAATGGTGCTCCTTCCCTTCTTAGCCCTGCTGTGTGCCCAAAAAGCAGTTTATGACCACATATGGGGTATTACTTTACTTGGGAGAAATTTCTTTACAAATGTTGGGGTGCTTTTTCTCCTTTGTTTTTGAGAAAATGAAAAATTTGGAGCTAAAGCTATGTCTTATTAAAGAAAAAGGGTTGTTTTTATTTTCACTGCCCTATTCAAATAAAATCTATGAAACACCTGTGGGGTCAAAATGCTCACTACACCCCTAGATTAATTCCTCAAGGGGTGGAGTATCCCAAATGGAGTCCCTTTTGGGTAGTTTCCATTGTACTGGTACCTTAGGGGCTTTGCAAAAGCGACATGGTGTCAAGAAACCAATCCAGCCAAATTTGTGCTCCAAAAGCCAAATGGCGCTCCTTCGCTTTTGATCCTTGCCATCTGCCCAAACAGCAGTTTATGACCACATATGGGGTATTTCCGTACTCCAGAGAAGTTGCTTTACAAATGCTGTTTTTTTTTTTCTCTTTTATTTACTGGGAAAATGAAAATTTTTGAGCTAAAGCTAAGTCTTATTGAAGAAAAAGGTTTGTTTTTATTTTCACTGCACAATTCTAATATAATCTATGAGACACCTGTGGGGTCAAAATGCTCACTACACGTTTTCACTGTTTTGGTCCCTCAGGGGCTTTGCAAATGCAACATGACCTCCGCAAACCATTCCTGCTAAATTTGAGCTCCAAAAGCCAAATGGCGCTCTTTCCCTTCTAAGCCCTGCCGTATGTCTAAACAGCCGTTTATGGCGACATGTGGGGTATTGCTTTACTCAGGAGAAATTGCTTTACAAATGTTGTGGTTCTTTTTCTCCTTTAGTCCTTGTGGAAATGAGAAAAAATTATCTAAACCTACATTTTCTTTGAAAAAAATGTAGATTTTCATTTTCAAGGCCTACTTCCAATAATTTCTGCAATAAACCTGTAGGGTCAAAATGCTCACTATACCCCTAGATAATTTTGTTGAGGGAGTTTCCCAAATGGGGTCACTTTTGGGGGATTTACACTGTTTTGGCACCACAAGAGCCCTTCAAACCTGACATGGTGTCTAAAATATATTTTAATAAAAAGAAGGCCTAAAATCCACTAGATACTCCTTTGCTTCTGAGGCCTGTGCTTCAGTCCAATAGCACACTAGGGCAACATGTGGGATATTTTCTAAAACTGCAGAACCTGGGCAATAAATATTGAGTTGTGTTTCTCTGGTAAAACTTTGTGTTACAAAAAAATGGATAAAAAATAAATTTCAGCAAAGAAAAAAATTAAATTTGTAAATTTCACCGCTACTTTGGTTTAATTCCTGTGAAAAGTCTAAAGGGTTAAGAAACTTTCTAAATGTTGTTTTGAATACTTTGAGGGGTGACATTTTTAAAATGGGGTGACTTATTGGGGGTTTATAATATATAAGGCCCTAAAAGCCACTTTACAACTGAACTGGTCCCTGAAAAAATAGCCTTTTGAAATTTTCTTGAAAATATGAGAAATTGCTGCTAAAGTTCTAAGCCTTGTAACGTCCTAGAAGAATAAAAGAATGTCAAAAAATGATGCCAATCTAAAGTAGACATATTGGGGATGTTAATTAGCAACAATTTTATGTGGTATAACTGCCTAATTTATACCACATAACGAACAGTTACATTTAAATTTAGAAAAATGCACATTTTTGCAATTTTCACAACATTTTGGTGTTTTTCACAATTAAATACTAAATGTACTGAGCTAATTTTTACAGTAACATAAAGTCCAATGTGTCATGAGAAAACAATCTCAGAATCGCTTGGCTAGGTAAAAGCATTCCGAAGTTATTACCACATAATTTGAAACATTTCCGATTTGAAAAATGAGGCTCTGTCAGGAAGGTGGGCCAAAAGTGGGCCAAAGCGGGAAGGGGTTAAAATAGGGAGTAAAATACATGGGATTATGGCTAAATTTATTATTGCCACAGAGGCCTGCAGTTCAATGCCAATTAGTTGGTACATTTCGGAATGGAACTTGTTTTGCCTTCAATGGGTCCCAATGTAAGTGGCCTCAAACTTGTAAATATAAACATGAGTGTTCCTTTTGCACAGTAAATCATGCCATGTCGAAATGTTTTAAAAAACTACCTTGGCTGGACAACCCTCCGTAAAAGGGTTATTGGCTAAAAGCATTGACTCCGGTAAAGCTGGGGACAATGCTACATTATTTTATTTTTTTTATTAAAGAATTTGTATTTATTATTAACAATTTTTTTCCAATACAATACATAATAACACATCGCAATTATACCTCTAGCCCCTATCCCTCCCCGAACCCTTAATATCCAACTATAAAAAACATAGCCTTCTCATCAGAAATAATATAATAGTAATATAATAATAGAAAGAGCATCATGACTAGTTCAATCCCACCACTCCTATAGTCTTAATAGACTTAATAGCATTTAGTCTTCAATTATCTTAAACACAATGTCACGAAGGGTCTGTGGACCCACTGGGCCGTACCGCCTTGGCGGTAAGGCAGCTGGCCAACAGGGCGCACGTCAATCTCTATAGTTCGTATAGGTACCTGTGGCAGCTCGGACAGCAGCAGGGCAGGCTCGGCTGGGACTAAGCAGCAGGTAGACGTCAGGCAAGGTGAAGCAGGTCAGATGTGGGATACAGCACAACACGACTTTGGCACAGCACAGTGCTCGACCAGAATAGTATGGAATGCAGGAAACAGGAACAGGAAAACACTAGGAGGCCATCACATAGACAAACTTAGGAAACATCAACAATGCTCAGGCATAGAAGCAGGGGACTGGAGCCATCTTATAGTCCAGGGTACTCACGGGTTCAAGTTCATCAGAAGTCCGGTGCGCACGCTACCCCTTTAAGAGCGAGCACGAGCGTGAGTGCGCACCCTATGGGATCCGGCTGAGGTGAGTGGACGCGAGCGCTGGCGTCTCCTAAGGAGGAGGCTGGCGCTAGCACTCGCCGACTCGTGGCTGCGGCTGTCAGGAGGAGATCGGCGCTGACGGCCCGCAGCCACGGACATTACACACAACCACCCTCCAAATATTTTGTTAGACAAAGTCCACCAATCCATTCTCCTTAAATTTAATCTCGATCAATAAAACTTTAAATAAAAAAATCGAGGGGATCCCAACAATCAGCTCTTCCTTACAGAATCTTCTAAAACCTAGGACCAATTTCCCAGCATAAACATAAACGATCCAAGAAACAAAAAAAAATGTACCGCATTCACCATATATCGAGGTCCAACGGTACACTGCCTCAAGAAATTTATGTTTTTTTTAATTACTTTTACACCAATAGATACTGTATACTCGAATTGGAGTGTAATGTCCGTGGCTGCGGGCTGTCAGCTCCAGCCTCCCGCTGACAGCCACGAGTCGGCAAGCGCTGGCCCCAGCCTCCTCCTCAGGAGACGCCAGCGCTTGCATCCACTCATCTCCGCCGGAGGCCGCACGCTCGTCCCCGCTCTTAAAGGGGCAGCGCGCGCACCGGACATCTTGAACGACCTTTGACCCGTGAGTTCCCTGGGCTATAAGAGGGGTCCAGCCCCCTAGTTCGATGCCTGAGCGTTGTTAGTTTTCCCAGTCTGTCTTGCAAATGGTCCCTTAGTGTTTCCCGTTCCTGTTGTTACCCGTACCTTGTTCCCCGTTCCTGTTTCCCGTGCTTTGCCCTAGTATCTAGTCGTGCCACGTCCTGTGTCATCTGCCACGTCCCGTGTCATCTGCCATGTCCGGAGGAATCCGCTACTTTCTGTGTCATCTGCCACGTCCGGAGGAATCCGCCACGTCCTGTGTCATCTGCCACGTCCGGAGGAATCCGCCACGTCCTGTGTCATCTGCCATGTCCGGAGGAATCCGCCACGTCCGTAGGAATCCACCACGTCCTGTGTTATCTGCCACATCCGGAGGAATCCGCCACGTCTGGTGCAACTTGCGGCTCCTGTGTCATCCGCCACGTTTGGCGCCATCTGCTGCACCCATCTCATCTGTGCCAGAGCTGCGGCCACCATCTGGACTATTCAGGTACCCTTGTGCAGGACATTGTATTTCTGGGGTGTCCTGTTGTTTGGCCAGCTGCCTCCCCGCTGCGGCGGTACGGCCTAGTGGGTCCACTAACCCACTTCGTGACAGTACGCTCAAGCCATGGACCCCGCTGGTCAACCTGAGACGTTGACTACACAAGCCATGCTGGCTGAGATGGAGGATCTCCAGTCACGACAAGACCAGCTCCTCCTGTCGGTAAACGCCATAGCCCATCGGCTGCTTGCTCCGTCCACAGTCATCACCGCACCCGTTCCTGCGGTTCCGCCTGCTACACCTCCTGTCTGTACCGGTACCAACCCCCTGTGTTTCTTGCCGCTACCTCCACGCTATGACGGAGATCCGAGGTCCTGCAGGGGATTTTTGAATCAGTGCCTGATCCATTTCAGACTACATGCCAGGTCCTTCTGCTCGGATGACGTCCGGATCGCCTTTATCATCTCTCTCCTTACAGGCAAAGCCCTGGCATGGGCCAATCCTCTGTGGGAACATCAGGGACCTGAGACCCAGGACTTGCAGTGCTTCTTACGGACCTTCCGCTCGATCTTTGAGGAACCCGGAAGAGTTTCTTCGGCTGCTGCATCCCTGCTAACCCTACACCAGGGAGACCTCTCCGTGGGCGAGTATGCCATTCAGTTCCGTATCCTGGCTGCTGAATTGACCTGGAACAACGAGGCTTTGGTGGCTACATTCTGGCAGGGACTGTCTTCAGGGATCAAGGACGAGCTGGCTGCTCGCGATCTGCCATCTACCCTGGACGATCTTATCCTACTCGCCTCCTGCGTCGACATGAGGATCCGGGAACGTTCCCAAGAGGTTCTCCGGGAGAGAGAACTTCCTAGGCTGGATTCTGCTGTCCCGCAATCCTCCTCAGTCGTCCCACCAGAGTACCCGATGCAGAGTAATTATGTTAAATGGTCTACCCAGGAGAAACAACACAGACGCACTTCTGGACTTTGTTTGTATTGCGGCCATGGAGGCCATATTGTGCGTCTGTGCCCCCAGAGGCCTGAGAGACCCCATTGCCTAGGATTGGTTGGAGAGACAACACTAGGTGGAACAGAATCTAACAGAGGATTCGCTTCCAAACTGACTATTCCTGTGACCCTGGTATCCGGCGACAGGACGCATCAAGTCTCTGCCTATCTTGACTCTGGCTCTGCTGCAAATTTCATCCAGAAAGAGCTTGTGGATCATCTTCAGCTGCCCACAGTTCCCCTGGAGACATGTTTGGCTGTGGCCTCAGTTAATGGACTGCCTCTGCCTGATCCCATTATCTCTAAAACCAAGCCGTTGAAGCTCCAGGTTGGAGTACTTCACTCTGAATTTATTTCGTTCCTTGTTTTGCCCAAGGCCATCAATCCTGTTCTGCTGGGCCTACCTTGGCTTCGACTTCATGCCCCAGTCCTGGACTGGAATTCTGGAGAGGTTCTCCAATGGGGCTCCAAGTGCCATGGTCGTTGTCTGTTGCAGATCCACCCTGTCAAGCCTTCTCTGCCTCAGTCGCTGTCGGGACTGCCTCCCCATTTTGCTCAGTATGCAGATGTTTTCAGCAAAAAGGAGGCTGAGACGCTGCCTCCACATCGCACCTATGACTGCCCCATTGAACTGGTTCCTAATGCCTCTCTTCCCCCGTGGACGGGTATATCCTCTCTCCTTGCCTGAGTCTCTATCGATGTCGGCCTATATAAAGGAGAATCTGGAGAGGGGTTTTATACGAAAATCTTCCTCCCCGGCCGGGGCTGGATTCTTCTTCGTTAAAAAGAAGGATGGATCCCTTCGTCCCTGCATTGACTACAGAGGCCTCAACCTGATCACAGTCAAGAACAAATACCCGTTGCCACTCATCTCTGAGCTATTTGATCGCATACGTGGGGCCAAAATTTTTTCTAAGCTAGACCTGCGTGGGGCTTACAATCTAGTCCGGATTCGCCGGGGTGACGAATGGAAGACGGCATTTAACACCCGGGACGGGCACTACGAATACCTGGTGATGCCCTTCGGACTGTGTAACGCTCCAGCAGTGTTTCAGGAGTTCGTTAACGACATCTTCCGAGATCTACTCTATGTCTGTGTTGTTGTTTATCTCGATGATATTTTGATTTTCTCCCCAGATCAGACGACTCATAGGAGGCATGTTCGTCAGGTTCTACTACGATTGAGGGAGAATCATTTATACGCCAAGCTGGAGAAGTGCGTCTTTGAGAAGAGTTCTCTGCCCTTCCTGGGCTACATCATCTCGGATCAAGGCCTCAAGATGGATCCTGAGAAGGTGAAGGCTGTCCTGGAGTGGCCACGTCCCCAAGGCTTAAGGGCCATACAGCAGTTCCTGGGATTCGCCAATTTCTACCGGCAGTTTATTCCTAACTTCTCTTCTCTGACGTCTCCCATCTCGACCCTTACTAAGAAGGGTGTGAACGCCAAAGTGTGGACTCCAGAGGCAGAGTCTGCATTTAATAGCCTGAAGAGTGCCTTCACTTCAGCCTCGATCCTCCATCACCCTGACGTATCTCGGCAGTTCTCACTGGAAGTCGACACTTCCTCTGTCGGTGCAGGTGCACTTCTGTTCCAGAGGAGCTCCAAAGGAAAGGCTGTAGTATGTGGCTACTATAGACTGTTTTCCTCTGCTGAGCGCAATTACTCCATTGGAGATCGGGAGCTGCTGGCCATCAAATTGGCTCTGGAGGAGTGGAGACATCTTCTGGAGGGCGCTGCTCACTCCATCATGATCTTCACCGACCACAAGAACCTCACTTACCTTCAGTCCGCTCAAAGACTTAATCCTCGTCAAGCCAGGTGGTCGCTGTTCTTCACCCGTTTTCTGTTTGCGCTCCACTACCGTCCCGCGGACAAGAATGTGAGGGCAGATGCCCTGTCCAGATCGTTTGAGACGGAAGACACGGTGGAGTCCCTCCAGACTATCATAGACCCGTCCTGCATCGTCACTGCTAATCCTCTGCAGGTTAGAGACATCCCTCCTGGGAGGACTTTTGTTCGGTTGGCGGACAGGTGAAGAATTCTCCGCTGGGGACATAGTTCTAAACTTGCTGGGCACGCCGGTGTCCGTAAAACCCGAGACCTGATCGCTCGTCACTTTTGGTGGTCCACGCTACATAAGGATGTTCTGGACTTTGTCTCTTCTTACACGGTGTGTGCCTCTAACAAAGTGACTCACAGCAAGCCTGCCGGCCTGATTCAACCTCTGCCTGTACCCAATGCCCCCTGGCAGCACATTGCGATGGACTTCGTCACTGACCTTTCCCCCTCAGCAGGATGTAACACTGTCTGGGTGGTGGTGGACCGGTTCTCTAAGATGGCTCATTTTATCCCGCTGACCGGCCTACCTTCTGCTCCTCGTCTGGCAAGTCTCTTCATCCAGCACATCTTCCGCTTGCATGGCTTGCCTCTTCACATTGTGTCCGACCGGGGGGTTCAGTTTAGCTCTAAGTTCTGGAGAGCCCTCTGTAAACTCCTGGATGTAAGATTGGACTTTTCCTCTGCCTATCACCCCCAGTCCAATGGGCAAGTTGAGAGGATCAACCAGACCATGGAAAATTATCTCCGCCATTTCATCTCTTCACAGCACGATAACTGGGTACAGCTTCTACCATGGGCCGAATTTTCTTACAACAACCACACAAGTGAGTCCACCACTTCCTCCCCATTTCACATAGTCTACAGTCAACATCCCAGAGTCCCTCTTCCTGTGTCGACTTCATCCCAGGTTCCCGCTGCTGACTCTGCATATGGGGACTTCCTGCAAATCTGGCAACAGACCCGGTCCTCTATTTTGCTGGCAGTAGATCGCATGAAGCGAAAGGCAGATACTAAGAGAAGAGAGCCGCCTCAGTATCTTCCGGGGACTAAAGTCTGGCTGTCCTCTCGGAACATTCGCTTGAAGATGCCCTCATACAAGTTCGCTCCCAGGTTCCTTGGACCATTCGAGGTCCTGCAGCAGATCAACCCTGTCGCCTACAAGCTTCAGCTGCCTCCTACCCTCAGGATTCCCAACTCCTTCCACGTCTCCCTCCTGAAGCCTGTGATCCTAAACCGCTATTCCAAGACTCCCAGCCCTACGGTTGCTCCCAGCGGCTCCTCGGACATCTTTGAGGTAAAGGAGATCTTGGACACCAAGAGAGTGAGAGGAAAGACCTTGTATTTGGTGGATTGGAGGGGGTTTGGTCCCGAAGAGAGGTCCTGGGAGCCAGAGGAGAACCTCAATGCCCCTACTCTTCTAAAGAAGTTTCTCTCTCGCTCCGGTCCCAAGAAGAGGGGGCGTAAGAGGGGGGATACTGTAATGTCCGTGGCTGCGGGCTGTCAGCTCCAGCCTCCCGCTGACAGCCGCAGCCACGAGTCGGCAAGCGCTGGCCCCAGCCTCCTCCTCAGGAGACGCCAGCGCTTGCATCCACTCACCTCCGCCGGAGCCCGTGAGTACCCTGGGCTATAAAAGGGGTCCAGCCCCCTAGTTCGATGCCTGAGCGTTGTTAGTTTTCCCAGTCTGTCTTGCAAATGGTCCCTTAGTGTTTCCCGTTCCTGTTGTTACCCGTACCTTGTTCCCCGTTCCTGTTTCCCGTGCTTTGCCCTAGTATCTAGTCGTGCCACGTCCTGTGTCATCTGCCACGTCCCGTGTTATCTGCCACGTCCGGAGGAATCCGCTACTTTCTGTGTCATCTGCCACGTCCGGAGGAATCCGCCACGTCCTGTGTCATCTGCCACGTCCGGAGGAATCCGCCACGTCCTGTGTCATCTGCCACATCCGGAGGAATCCGCCACGTCTGGCGCAACTTGCGGCTCCTGTGTCATCCGCCACTTTTGGCGCCATCTGCTGCACCCATCTCATCTGTGCCAGAGCTGCGGCCACCATCTGGACTATTCAGGTACCCTTGTGCGGGACATTGTATTTCTGGGGTGTCCTGTTTGGCCAGCTGCCTCCCCGCTGCGGCGGGACGGCCTAGTGGGTCCACTAACCCGCTTCGTGACATGGAGGGCTGAATTCACATATGTTTCCCAAACTAGAATATTAGGAGCTCCAACTTCTATCCACTTAGTCATTATTACTTTCCTAGAAAAATACAGCAGCTTTATTTAAGCCTGTCCCTTAGGTCCCTTTAAATGTAATCTCTCTGGGTCAACAAGAATGCACACTATAGCATTTTCCTGCACAGTTATTTTATAGATGATTCTGATCCGGTCCAGCATCAATCTGCAGGAATTCTTGATCTTCTCACATTCCCATAACATATGGAAAAGATTCCCTATAGCTATTTTACATTTTGGACATTCAGGATTCCCATTTTTTAAAATATTGCCACTCTATGTGGAATAATAGGCACTGTATAATATATATAGTTGACTGACTCAATATGCAGGGCTCTTTGACAAGTGGCGGATAGCTTTTGTTAGTATCACCCATTGTTACAATGGAAGATCACCCATGACATCTCTTCTCCACCTTACTCTTACTTCTATTGGCAATTCCTGCCTTCTTCCTTTAATCATTATTCCATATATTCTAGAAATTAGTCCTTTCATCTTGGTTTGCTTGGCAATAAAGTCGACCTCTGGCAGTCTGCATTAAAATCGTACAGTTACTCCACCAGAGAACTGCTCTAATGTGCAGATATCGAATAAAAACCTCTTTGGAGACTTTGGTTAGAGCATTACGCAAACCGCTTGATGGCACAGGGTTTTAGGGAAGGTTTTAGAGTTCCAAGTTATCCCAGTACAGGATGTATGTCGGTTGAAGATTTGAAATCTGTAGATTCATATCATGAGGCAGTGGAAGAAAAGATCAAAAAGGAACTATCTTTGGGCAGATTTGCTGGCCCTTTTGATTCTACTTGTTCTGATTTTAAATTATCTCCTGTGGGCATTGTGCCTAAAAAAAGACGCTGGCTCTTCCCGTTTGATCCATCATTTATCTTTTCCTAAAGGTGATGCTGTAAATAACAGTATTGACAAGGAAATCTGTTCCATTTCTTATTCCACTTTTCATCAGGCAGTTAAGATTGTGAAACAGTTTGGGCCTAAAGCTTTAATGGCCAAGGCAGATATAGTCTCCTTTTTGTTTGTTAGCCATACATCCAGGGGCGTACAGTAGCTAGAGGGGGGCAGGCGGGGCATGTGCAGTGGGCGCAACTACAGTGTTGGCGAAGAGGGGGCGCTGCAGAGCAGCCATCTCAAAACATATAATTGCTGGTGATAGTCGCCCTGTATGCCGGGCGGCCGCAGGAGCGATCGCTACTGCAGCCGCCCGGCATACAGGGCGCCTATCAGCAGTGATCAGCTGTTTTGATACGGCTGCTCTCCTCCCATCCTCTCAGGGCCCGAGCCGCCGCCCAGCACGTTACCTTTATGAGCTGGGTGGCACGGGCCCCCTCATGCCCGGTGGCGTCGCTAGCACCGGGGGGTGGGCCAGTAGTAGCGACTGCCACATTCAATTGTATCTGCGTCCTCTAGGCCTATAAGGCCGGTGTGATGACATCACTGGATCACGCCAGCCTGCACAAATGGTCTTGAAATTTCTTTCTACAAGGGGGTGTTTGTGTGGCATAATCTACAAGGGGGGCTGTGTGACATCATCTACAAGGGGGGCTGTGTGGTACCATCTACAAGGGGGAGCTGTGTGGCACCATCTACAAGGGGGGCTGTGTGGCACCATCTACAAGGGAGGGCTGTGTGGCACTATCTACAAGGGAGGCTGTGTGGCACCATCTACAAGGGAGGGCTGTGTGGCACCATCTGAAGGGGGCCTGTGTGGCACTATCTATAGGGAGGCTGTGTGGCACCATCTACAAGGGCGGCTGTGTGTGGCGCTATCTACAAGGGGGGCTGTGTGTGGCGCTATCTAGAAGGGGGGCTGTGTGTGGCGCTATCTACAAAGGGGCTGTGTGTGGAGCTATCTATAGGGGGGTCTGCATGGCATTATCTAAAAGGGGGGGCTGTGTGGCACCATCTACGGGGGGGGGGAGCTGTGTGTGGCGCTATCTAGAAGACGTGGGCTGTGTGTGGAGATATCTACAGGGGGCTGTGTGTGGCGATTTCTACAGGGGGGCTGTGTGTGACCTTCTTAATTTATTGTTATGGTAACTCCCTTATTGAACTATATTGCTTGTAAAATGTACAAATGGTATTATGCTCGAGTTACATAAAAAAAAGTGAAAAAAATTACATCGCATTGAGTGGTAGAGAAAACACACATGTCAATGGGGAAGGAAATGTTGGGAAAGAAGTTAGGGGGAAGGCACCAATCTGAATCTTTGCCCTGGGTGCAAGAGAACCTAGCTACAACTCTGCATACATCCTTCTGGTTTCAGTTCTTTAGGTTTTCAATTTAATAAGCAGTTTTATATAGATATGTGTTTGCCTATGGGCTGTTCCTTATCCTGTTTTTCTTTTTAAGGTTTTTTTTATTATAGGTTGTTGCTGTTAAAGTTTGTAACGTCCGTGGTTACGTTTGTGGCAACACTGGAAAAGAATTTGTCTATGCTCGGTAACGGGCAAGAGATTGAGAGGAAGGCAGAGGTCAGCTGACCATTGTTTAGGATAAAAAGAGAGGAATATGCGGTGGTCTGGTCAGACCTCCCAACATATTCCTGAAGAGGACGGAAGAATGCAACTCCTGCCCCCACCCCTTTTTTATATAACAAAAATAAATAAAAATAATAATTGTGTTTTTTTACTATTGTTACAGTATAAAAAGAAAAACACAGAGAATAAGGAGTCATGCACTATTAGAATATAGTTTGCCAAAGGCATAGAAAAATAAATTTTATTTAACAATACAGGTTACATATAGATTAACCCCTTAAGGACGCAGCCTAGTTTGGGCCTTAAGGCTCAGAGCCCATTTTTCAAATCTGACATATTTCACTTTATGTGGTAATAACGTCGGAATGCTTAAACCTATCCAAGCGATTCTGAGATTGTTTTCTCGTGACACATTGGGCTTCATGTTCGTGGTAAAATTTGGTCGATATATTCAGTGTTTATTGGTGAAAAATTGCAAAATTTAGTGAAAATGTGGAAAAAATAGCATTTTTCAGAATTTTAATGCATCTGCTTGTAAAACAGACGGTTATACCACCCAAAATAGTTACTAGTTCACACTTCCCATATGTCTACTTTAGATTGGCATCGTTTTTTGAACATTCTTTTATTTTTCTTGGACGTTACAAGGCTTAGAACCTAAACAGCAATTTCTCATATTTTTAAGAAAATTTCAAAATCCTTTTTTTAAGGTACCTCTTGAGTTCTGAAGAGGCTTTGAGGGGCCTATGTATTAGAAACCCTGATAAAACACCCCATTTTAAAAACTAGACCCCTCAAAGTATTCAAAACAGCATTTAGAAAGTTTTTTAACCCTTCAGGCATTTCACAAGAATTAAAGCAAAGTGGAGGTGAAATTTGCAAATTTCATTTTTCTTGCTGAATTTCAATTTTATACATTTTTTTTCTGTAACACAGAAGGTTTTACCAGAGAAACACTACTAAATATGTATTGTCCAGATTCTGCAGTTTTTAGAAATGTCCCACATGTGTCTCTATTGCGCTCATGAACTAAAACACAAGCCCTAGAAGCAAAGAAGCACCTAGTGCATTTTGAGTCCTCTTTTTTATTAGAATATATTTTAGGCAGCATGCCAGGTTTGAAGAGGTGTTGAGGTGCCAAAACAGTAGGAATCCCTGAATAGTGACCCCATTTTGGAAACTACACCCCTCAAGGAATTAATTTATGGTTGTTGTTACCATTTTGACCGCACAGTTTTTTCACAGCACCTATTTGAATTGGGCTGTGAAATTAAAAAAATGTCATTATTTCCAATAAGATGTCATTTGTGATCAAAATTTATTATTTTCACAGGGAACAAAATACCCCATTTTGTTGCCCAATTTGTCCTTAGTGCAGCAATACCCCATTTATGGTGATAAACTGCCGTTTGGGCCCATGGGAGGGCTCAGAATGAAAGGAGCGCTATGTGTTTGTTGGAGTCCAGATTTTGCTGGATTGGTTTTCGGGTGCCATGTTGCATTTGCAGAGCCCCAGAGGTATCAAAGCAATGGAAACCCACAGAAGTGACCCCATTTTGGAAACTACACCCCTCAAGGAATTCAAATATGGTTGTTGTTACAATTTTGACCGCACAGTTTTTTCACAGCACCTATTTGAATTGGGCTGTGAAATGAAAAAAATTACATTTTTTCCAATAAGATGACATTTTTTATCAAAATTTCTTATTTTCACAGGGAACAAAATACCCCATTTTGTTGCCCAATTTCTCCTGAGTGCAGCAATACCCCATTTGTGGCGATAAACTGCAGTTTGGGCCCATGGGAGGCCTCAGAAGTGAAGTAGCGCTGTGTGTTCTTTGGAGTGCAGATTTTGCTGGTTTGGATTTCGGGTGCCATCTCGCATTTGCAGAGCCCCAGAGGTATCAAAGCAATGGAAACCCACTAGAACTGACCCCATTTTGGAAACTACACCCCTCAAGGAATTCATTTATGGGTGTTGTGACCATTTAGACCCTATAGTTTCTTCACAGAACTTATTTGAATTGGGCTGGGAATTAAAAAAAATAATATTTTTTCCAATAATATGTCGTTTTAGCTCAAAAATTCTTATTTTCACAAGAAATAAAATACTACATTTTGTTGCCCAATTTGTCCTGAGTGCGGCAATACCCCATTTGTGACGATAAACTGCTGTTTGGGCCCATGGGAGGGCTCAGAAGGAAAGGAGCGCTATGTGTTTGTTGGAGTACAGATTTTGCTGGTTTGGTTTTCGGGTGCCATGTCGCATTTGCAGAGCCCCATAGGTATCAAAGCAATGGAAACCCACCAGAAGTGACCCCATTTTGGAAACTACACCCCTCAAGGAATTCATTTATGGGTGTTGTGACCATTTTGACCCCATAGTTTTTTCACAGAACTTATTTGAATTGGGCTTGGAATTAAAACAAAATTAATTTTTTCCAATAATATGTAGTTTTGGCTGAGAATTTCTTATTTTCACAAGAAATAAAATACCCCATTCTGTTGCACAATTTGTCCTGAGTGCAGCAATACCCCATTTGTGATGATAAACTGCCGTTTGGGCCCATGGGAGGGCTCAGAACGAAAGGACCACCATTTGGCCTACTGGGGATTTTCTCGTGCATGTGTGCAGAAGCCCCAGTACAGTTGAAACCCGTAAGAAGTGACCCCGTTTTAAAAACTACACCCTTAAGGCATTCATCTAGAGGTGTAGTGAGCATTTTGACCGGAGAGATACACCCCATAAACTGTAATGTGGGTTCTCCTGGGTATGGCAATACCCTCAATGTGGCTGTTATCAGCTGCTTGGGCACACAGCAGGGCTCAGAAGGGAAAGATAAGGGGGGGATAAGCTGTGTGGAGTGCATCAGGGTAAGTAGAATTGGGGTAAATTATAAAACAAGGGATGTATGATAAATTTTAAAA
Organism: Rhinoderma darwinii; assembly: GCF_050947455.1. NCBI lineage: Eukaryota > Metazoa > Chordata > Amphibia > Anura > Rhinodermatidae > Rhinoderma > Rhinoderma darwinii. The sequence continues at coordinate 121,084,048 of NC_134687.1, forward strand.
CACTCTTTCATACAGAGCTCTGGTTTTTCGGGACACGCGTTACATTGATATATTGTGTCCTCCCTTATACCCCTCTTATAGCAGACTTTGCACCTCTTTTGACTTTTTCCCTTCTTGCCAGTTTGGGGAACTTCTCCTGGAAAGTGTTGCCCTGGTACGATGCGTGTGGCCTCGCTTCCAGAAGTACTGGGTGCCCCCCCGTTCCTGGTCCCTAAAGATTAGGTTCTTGATAATCACCTCTTGAAATTCCAGGAAAGTTCCCCTCTGGCCTGTACATCGACGTAGCACGTACACATTGTACAATGCCATCTGTATGATGTGCCCGGCCAGCTTCTTATACCACACCGCATGGCGCTGTAGGGCTTCGGGACTTGATCTGACAAGTCCACCCCTCCCATGTACCTATTGTAGTACAGGATGCAGTCTGGTTTAGGGGTCTCTGTACTGGTACCTCGTGCAGGTACATGGGTACTAGTGTTTCATCTCTCTTGTCCTTGTACTTGACACACAATATGTTGCTGCTAGAATGTGCCCTGCGCTCACCCCTTCTTGTTTGCCCTGCAGAGTCTTAGGGAGGCCTCTCAGATTACTTCTAGAAGTGCCGCATGCCACAGGACTGGAAGCGAGGCAGTTGAAGAGTGGGACGCCGGTATAAAAATTATCCAGGTAGAGGTGGTAACCCTGGTCCAGCAGTGGGTGTACCAAATCCCACACAATTTTTGCATTAACTCCCAGTAAGGGGGGGCATTCTGGGGGCTGAGCACTGGTGTCCTTCCCTTCATATATCCTAAACCTGTATGTATACCCTGATGCACTCTCGCACAGCTCATACATCTTCACGCCATACCTTGCCCTCTTACCCGGCAGGTACTCGCGGAATTGAACCCTCCCTTTAAAATCCACCAAGGACTCATCAATAGAAATACACTTCTTGGGGGTGTATGCTTGGGAAAACCAGGCACTGAAACGGTCTAATAGGGGTCTCCGTTTATACAAACGGTCAAAACTGGGGTCATCTCGGGGTGGGCACGGCTCATTATCAGTATGATGTAAGAAGCCAAGTATTGCCTGATTTTTTATTTTTTTTTAGGTTCCAGTTCAGTTCTGAAGTTGCTTTGACGGACCTATATATTAGAAACCCCTATCAAACACCCCATTTTAGAAACTAGACCCCTCAAAGTACTCACAACAGCATTTAGAAAGTTTATGAACACTTTAGGTGTTTCACAGGAATTTAGAGCAAAGTAGAGGTGAAATTAAAAAAAAAAATTTGTCAGAAAATCCTCTTTATACCATTTTTTTTATAACACAAAAGGTTTTACCAGAGAAACGCAACTTAATACTTATTGCCCAGATTCTGCAGTTTTGAGAAATATCCCACATGTGGCCCTAGTGCGGTAATGGACTGAAGCACCGGCCTCCGAAGCAAAGGAGCACCTAGTGGATTTTGAGCCCTCCTTTTTATTAGGCACCATGTCCGGTTTGAAGAGGTCTTGTGGTGCCAAAACAGTGGAAACCCCCCAAAAGTGACCCCATTTTGAAAACTAGACCCCTTGAGGAATCCATTGTAGTTTTCTTGCGGTGCATGCGGCTTTTTGATCAGTTTTTATTCTATTTTTAGGTGGCGTGGTGACTAAAAAACAGCAATCCTACTATTGTTTTTTTATTCTATTTTTTTTACAGCGTTCACCGTGCGCTATAAATGACATATTCACTTTATTCTGCGGGGCGATACGATTACGGCGATACCAGATGTTTATAGTTTTTTTTATGTCTTATGGCGTTTGCACAATAAAATACGTTTTGTAAACAATCATTCACTTTTTGTGTTACCTTATTCTAAGAGCCAGAACGTTTTTATTTTACCATCAATAAAGCCGTGCGAGGACTTATTTTTTGCGTAACAAACTGCAGTTTCCATCAGTACCATTTTTAGGGACATGCGACTTTTTGATCTCTTTTTATTCCATTTTTTGGGAGGTGAAGTGACCAAACAATTGTTATTGTGGTACGGTTTATTATAATTTTCTTTTACGGCGTTCACCGCGCAGGATAAATAACGAAATAATTTTGTAGCTCAGGCTGTTACGGACGCGGCGATACCAATTATGTATAGTTTATTTGTTTGTTTATATATTTTTATTAATAATAAAGGACTGATAAGGGAAAAGGGGGGATTTTTACTTTTAATACTTTTAAAACTTTTATTTTCTTATTTTTACACAACTTTTTTTAACTTTTTTTTAACTTTATTACTTTGTCCCATTAGGGGACTTGAGGGCAGGAGGCCCTGATCGCAATTCTAATACACTGCACTACATGCGTAGTGCAGTGTATTAGAACTGTCAGCTACTCACTGACAGCAAGCATAGTGGGTCCTGACGTTGTCAGGACCCACTAGGCTTCCGTCGATGGCAGAGCCGGACGCCATTGTTTGGTGTCCGGTTGCCATAGCCACCATCGCCAGCCGCTATCGCGTAGCAGGCTGGCGATTGTAGCTTAACCCCTAAAAAGCCGTGATCACTATTGAACACGGCTTTTAAGGGGTTAACCAGCGGGGACACAGCGATCGGTCCCCGCTGTAGGAGCTGTGACAGCTGCTGTACGAGACAGCAGCGTCACAGCTCCTGTATGTGTCGGGAGGACGGCCGAAATGGCCTTTATCCCCGCGACGTAATAATCCGTCGCTGAGCGCTAACGATACAGTTAGCGCAACGGATTATTACGTCGCTGAGCGCGAAGGGGTTAAAAAGTAGACTACAAATCAGACAACTGCATACCTCCAAATAACGTAGGAGAACAAGGAGGAACCACTCCTATATAGCACAGTAAAAGGAAGAAAAAAACTTCCAACAGAAGATAAGGTGTGAACTGTTGCTGAGACAGAGGTAAATGGCAATGAATGATAACAAAAGCAAGAGGCCAAGATACGGTATCTAAGTAGATCGTATCACAGGTACAGCCAAGCTCATAGTAACATTAATAAGAAGCAAAGTATGAAATAGGCATTATCAGTAACAACAGTCATGCTTGCTTGCATGTATACAAAGCATCAAGTAGTAAATTCAGAGGTCACTAAGCCTAAATAAGGCACACAGATCTTCCCAGAGTATAGATATAAATATAAGAACTAGGTAAATCAATATAGGGCACAGCAAGTAACATTACTAATAGAGATGAGCGAACTTATCAAAAGTTCGGTTCGGCTAGTTCGCCGAATTTCACAAAAAAGTTCGGTTCGGACCGAACTAGTTCTGACCGAACCTGTCACTTACGTGCGCCGAGCATGCTACTGTCCAGGGTGCTGATAGAGTTAATGGGCTGCACTAACTCTTTCAGCAACCTTCACAGTACATGCTCGGCGCGCGGAAAATACCATTTAAATGTAATAAAAAAATAAAAATTATACGTTCGTACTTACTTTCCTCCTGTCCGGCCTCCAGCGATGACGTTTCATCCCTTTCGCCGCTGCAGCCAATCACAGGCTGTAGTGGCGGTCACGCACGTCAGGATGACGCTTCATCCCACGTGACCGCCTCTTCAGCCAATCACAGGCTGCAGCGGCGACATGAATGAAACGTCATCGCTGGAGGCCGGACAGGAGGAAAGTAAGTATGAACGTATTATTATTATTTTTTGGCATGTATGTATGTTGGCATGTATGTATGTATGTATATCTGTGCATGTATGTTTGCATGTATGTTGGCATGTATGTATATATGTGCATGTTTGTATGTATATTTGCATGTATATATTTGCATGTATGTTTGCATGTATGTATTTTTGCATGTATGTTGTCATGTATGTATATATGTGCATGTGTGTATGTATGTATGTATGTTTGCATGTATGTTTGCATGAATGTATGTTTGCATGTATGTATGCATGTTTGTATGTATATTTGCATGTGTGTATATATATATATGTATGTATGTATGTTGTCATGTATGTATGTATGTATATATGTGCATGTATGTTGGCATGTATGTATATATGTGCATGTGTGTATGTATGTATATTTGCATGTATGTATGTTGTCATGTATGTATGTATATATGTGCATGTATGTTTGCATGTATGTTGGCATGTATGTATACATGTGCATGTTTGTATGTATATTTGCATGTATATATGTTTGCATGTGTGTATGTATGTTTGCATGTATGTATGTTTGCATGTATGTATGTTGTCATGTATGTTTGTATGTATGTTGTCATGTATGTATGTATATATGTGCATGTATGTATGTTTGCATGTTTTTATTTTTGCATGTATGTTTGCATGTATGTTTATATATATATATGTGCATGTATGTAATTATGTTTGCATGTATTTATGTTTGCATGTATATTTGTGCATGCTTGTATATATGTATTATGTATCTTTGCATGTTTGTTTGTATGTATGTTTTCATGTGTGTGTGTGTATGCATGTATGTATGATAGTTTGCATGTATATATGTGTGTATGTTTGCATGTATGTATATTTGCATGTATATATGTGCATGCTTGTATATATGTATGTATGTATGTTTGTATATATGTATGTATATTTGTATATATGTATGTATGGCCATGTATGATACTGTCTGCTGGCGCCCTGTATCTAAGTCAACTTCACGGCAGGCTTCTATACATGGTATAACAGTCAGTATCACACATTAAACTGAATCTAAGCCTACGACATGTTTTATTTCATTATTTTATTTTTTTACAGGTTTGGTGTTTGGACTACGTCGGTTTCGAGGACTACTTCGATGACGGTTTTTTTTCTACAATAAAATGGTTAATGAGGGTTGTGTTGGGGGTGCTTTATTTCAATAAAATATTTTATCTATATCTTTGTCTTTTTCTTTTCAAATTTTATTATTACCACTTTAGTAATGGCCGCTGTCTGAGTGACAACATCCATTACTAAGGCGAGGCTTAGTGTTAGCCGGTGCAGAGGCTAACACTAACCACCATTATTACCCCGGTACCCACCACCACCAGGGGTGCCGGGAAGAGCCAGGTACGATCCAGTACCCGACCATCTGTTGTGATGGTCGGGCCCTGGGGCGGCCGCAGGCTGGCATTATGAGGCTGGGAAGGGCCAAAAACAGTGGACCTTCCCACCCTTGTAATGCTAGGCTGCTGCTGCTGTGTTGTATCTGGCTGGTTATAAAAGTGGGGGGGACCCCACGTCATTTTTTTAAATTATTTATTTATTTACATTTTTTTTTTTAAAAAGACATGGGGTTCCACCCAATTTATCATAACCAGCCACATACAACACAGTGTTATTAGCCTGGGAATGGACAAAACCAGTGGCCCTTCCCACCCATGTAATGCCAGACTGCTGCGGCCTTGTATATGGCTGGTTATTAAAAATGTGGGGGACCCGTCTATTGCTAAATTTGTTAAATTCCAAAAAAAAAACGACGTGGGGGTCCCCCCCATTTTTATAACCAGCCCGATACAACACAGCAGCAGCAGCCTAGCATTACAAGGGTGGGAAGGTCCACTGATTTTGGCCCTTCCCAGCCTCATAATACCAGCCTACGGCCGCCCCAGTACCCGACCATCACAACAGATGGTCGGGTACTGGATCGTACCAAGCTCTTCCCGGCACCCCTGGTGGTGGTGGGTACCGGGGTAATAATGGGTGGTTAGTGCTAGCCTCTGCACCGGCTAACACTAAGTACCGCCTTAATAATGGACGCTGTCAATCAGCCAACTGCCATTATCTAGGCACTAATAAAGTTTGAAAAAAAAACACAAAGACAATTCTTTTTTATTGAAATAAGAAATCCCCAACAAAACCCTCGTTAACCATTTTATTAAAATTTGAAAAAACGCAGATCTACGCAGTAGTCCAACGAATCGTAGATGTAGTCCAATCGGTACATCAAAATCTGCAACAACATAAAAAAACAGTTATCAATGTGAACAATACCAATACTTCTACTCACCTACACACATATATACACGCACACACAAACAAACAACCATACACAGACACACATATATACACAAACACAACAAGATATACACACACACATAAACAGACAAACACATATACACGAACTCACACATATCCAAACACACACACACACACACACAGTTATACACACATACACGAACACATATACACAAACACATATACAAACAAAAACACACATACCCAAACACACATATACACAAACACATATACACAAACACACCCATATATACACACAAACACACACCCATATACACACATATACACATATACAAAAACACACACAAACATCTACACACAAACATATACACAAATACACCCATATATACACAAACATATACACAAAACACATATACACAAACACACCCATATATACACACACACATATAAAAACAAAAACAGACAAAGTCACATACCCAAACACACATATATACACAAACACACACATACACAAACACGGTTTCTTTTAAATGCTGCTGGGGAACCCGCTCGATCCACTATATAAGGCTGCGCTACAGTGCAGCATTTAAAAGAAACAGGATCCTGACCTGTCCATAGAGTTTAAGGCAGCACAGAGTATTTCAGGAGATGAGCGTGCAGATTCAGTGCTGCTGCGAACTCTGCTCTTACCATTACGTAGCTCTCAGTCTGTTACCTCTCCTCCACTCCTGTCCTCCAGAACACCTTCACATGATTGGCAAGTCACCACGTAATGGTAAGAGCAGAGTTCACAGCAGCACAGAGTATTTCAGGAGATGAGCGTGCGGATCTTGTGCGGGGTGGTGACTTGCCAATCATGTGAAGGTGTTATTGAGGACAGGAGTGGAGGAGAGGTAACAGACTGAGCTACGTAATGGTAAGAGCAGAGTTCACAGCAGCACTGAATCTGCACGCTCCTCTCCTGAAATACTCTGTGCTGCTGTGAACTCTGTTCTTACCATTACGTAGCTCAGTCTGTTACATCTCCTCCACTCCTGTCCTCTATAACACGTTCACATGATTGGCAAGTCACCACCACGCACAAGATCCGCACGCTCATCTCCTGAAATACTCTGTGCTGCTGTGAACTCTGCTCTTACCATTACGTGGTGACTTGGCAATCATGTGAAGGTGTTCTTGAGGACAGGAGTGGAGGAGAGATAACAGACTGAGAGCTACGTAATGGTAAGAGCAGAGTTCACAACAGCACTGAATCTGCACGCTCATCTCCTGAAATACTCTGTGCTGCCTTAAACTCTGTGGACAGGTCAGGATCCTGTTTCTTTTAAATGCTGCACTGTAGCGTAGCCTTATATAGTGGATCGAGCGGGTTCCCTAGCAGCATTTAAAAGAAACAGGATCCTGACCTGTCCACAGAGTTTAAGGCAGCACAGAGTATTTCAGGAGATGAGCACGGGCAGCCGTTCGTTTTTCCGAGCCGTGCTCCCATCATGCACACGACCGTAAAAACACCCGTTATTGCGGGTCGTAATTACGACCCGCAATAACGGGCTCATAGACTTCTGTTACCCACGGGTACCTTTCCGTATTCTCACGGGAAGGTGCCCGTGCCGTTAAAAAAATAGAACATGTTCTATTTTTCTATTTTACGGGCCGTGCTGCTATAATTATAATGACAGCACGGTTCGCAAAAGCGGCCGGCTGCCCGTGGCCGGCCGGCCGTGCTCGTAGTTACGAGTCGTAATTACGAGCACGGCCCGTAAAATAAAAAAATAGAACATGTTCTATCTTTTTAACGGCACGGGCACCTTCCCGTGAGAAAACGGGAAGGTACCCGTGGCTAACAGAAGTCTATGGGCCCGCTATTTCGGGTCGTAATTACGACCCGTGATAACGGGTGTTTTTATGGTCGTGTGCATGAGGCCCCGTAATGACGGGTGGCTACATGTGTGCACCCGTCATTACGGCAGCGTTGCTAGGTGACGTCAGTAAGGGTATGTGCACACACACTAATTACGTCCGTAATTGACGGACGTATTTCGGCCGCAAGTACCGGACCGAACACCCTGCAGGGAGCCGGGCTCCTAGCATCATATTTATGTACGATGCTAGGAGTCCCTGCCTCTCCGTGGAACTACTGTCCCGTACTGAAAACATGATTACAGTACGGGACAGTTGTCCTGCAGAGAGGCAGGGACTCCTAGCATCGTACATAAGTATGATGCTAGGAGCCCGGCTCCCTGCACTGTGTTCGGTCCGGTACTTGCGGCCGAAATACGTCCGTCATTTACGGACGTAATTAGTGTGTGTGCACATACACTAAATAGTCACTGTTCAGGGTGCTGAAAGAGTTAACTGATCGGCAGTAACTGTTTCAGTACCCTGGACAGTGACTACCGATCACAGTACCTGTAAAAAAAAAGACGTTCATACTTACCGAGAACTTTCTGCTTCCTCCAGTCCGGTCTCCTGGCCGTTGCCTTGGTGACGCGTCCCTCTCGACATCCGGCCCGACATTCCTTGATGACGATGCAGCCTTGTGAGCGCTGCAGCCAATCACAGGCTGCCGCGGCCTCTGCAGCCAATCACAGGCTGCAGAGGCCTCTGCAGCCAATCACAGGCTGCCGCGTCAGAAAAGGTCGGACTGGAGGAAGAAGAGGGACTCGTCAACAAGACAACGACCGGGTACGTATGAAATGCTTTTTATTTTATTTTTAATCAGCAGCCTCTTTTCTCTATCAGTGATTGATAGAGATAAGTGGCTGCCGATTTGTATAATGTTTTTGACCGGGTTCGGTCAAAACGGGTTCGGCCGAACCCGGTGAAGTTCGGATTCGCTGCGAACCGAACTTTACCGGAAGTTCGGACCGAAACCGGGTTCGGTTGTCCCGGTTCGCTCATCTCTAATTACTAACCCATGTGGTTCCTGTGATCCGGTAACTTTCCAAGTGTGTTCCAAATAGTTTATACTATTGTTACAGTATGGTCATTGTAACAACTTTTATTGTAAAGGGGCAAGTTGCTCAGTATTTTGAGTGGACAGCTTGCTTTTTGTAGGCTAGAGCTTATGGCTATGTCTTGTTTAACCCCTTCCCAACATCCGCCGTATAAATACGGTGCACATCGGGTGGGGGAGTATGGAGCAGGCTCACTGGCTGAGCCCGCTCCATAGAACGATCGTGTTGCCTGTATCTTACAGCCGACACTTCAGGGTAACGAGCGGAGTGAATGCAGCAGTCAATAGCCTGCTTCCTATTTTTCCTTAGGAACAATGTAAAAAAATAAGTAAAAAATTAACATAACTATTACAATATATCATCATTTAGTCCACACGTTGAACGCCATAAAAAAAATAAAACCGCTAGAATCGCTGTTTTTTGGTCACTTCATCTGCCCCCAAAAAATGTAATAAAAAATGATTAAAAAGTCTCATGTACCCCAAAATTGTACCAATAGAAACTACAGCTCGCCCCGAAAAAAAAAAAAAGCCCTCATACCACTCAATCGACGGAAATATAAAAAGTTATGGCTCTCAGAATATGGCGACAAAACTCAAATTTTATTTTTAACAATCAATGTTTTCCTTGTAAAAGCAGTAAAACATAAAAAAAAACTGTATCAATTTGGTATCAACGTTATCGTAGTGACCCGCAGAATAAAGTTAACACGCTGTTAACCCTAGTGTGCTTATGGACTGAAACACAGGCCTCAGAAGCAAAAGAGCACCTAGAGGATTTTGGGGCCTTCTTTTTATTAGACTATATTTTAGGCACCATGTCAGGTTTGAAGAGGTCTTGTGGTGCCAAAACAATGGAAACAATCCCAATAAGACACCATTTGGCAAACTACACCCCTCAAGGAATTTATCAAAGGGTATAGTGAGCATTTTGACCCCACAAGTTTTTTGATGAATTTAGCGGAATGAGGCAGTTTAAATGAAAATCTAAATCTTTTACCAATAAAACGCAGACATTTTTAATTATTACAAAGCATAAAGAACAAAAAACACCGCAACATTTGAAAAGCTATTTCTCCTGATTATGGAAATACCCCATATGTGGTAATAAACGGCTGTTTGGACACACTGCAGGGTTCAAAAGGGAACGAGCACCATTTGGAGCTCAAATTTAGCTGGAATGGTTTTCGGGTGCCATGTCACATTTCAAAAGCCACTGCGGGGCTAAAACAGTAGGACCCACCAAAAGTGACTCCATTTGGAAAACTACACACCTTAAGGAATCTATCTAGTGGTATAGTGAGTATTTAGACCCCAAAGGTCTTTTTCAGAATTTATTGGAATTAGGCTTTAAAAATTAATATCATATTTTTTCCACTAAGGCAAGGCTCTAAAGTGAAGGAGCGCAAATTGGTTTTTGGAGAGTAGATTTTACAAAATTAGCTTTCTGACACTGTTGCCGTGAGCTAAGGTACCACATTGGAAAGCCCCGAAAAATGACCCCATTTTGGAAAATACATCCCTTAAGAAATTTATCTACAGTAGAGGTATTGTGAGCATTTTGACTCCGCAAGTGTTTTGCTGAATTTAGTGGAATGAGGCAGTGAAAATGAAAATCTAAATCTTTTACCAATAAAACGCAGACATTTTTAATTATTACAAAGCATAAAGAACAAAAAACACCCCAACATTTGAAAAGCTATTTCTCCTGATTATGGAAATACCCCATATGTGGTAATAAACTGCTGTTTGGACCCACGGCACGGCTTAGAAGGGAAGGAGCACCATTTGGCTTTCGAAGCTCAAATTTTGCTGGAATGGTTTGCGGCGCTATGTCACATTTGGAAAGCCCATGCGGGACCAAATCAGTGGAAACCCCCAAAAGTTACACCATTTTGGAAACTACACCCCTGAATGAATTTATCAAGGGGTATAGTGAACATTTTTGCCAAATTTAGTGGATAGAGGCCGTGAAAATGAAAATCTAAATTTTTTCGCATAAAACGTAGAAATTTTCACGTTTTACAAGGCATAAAAGAAAAATACACCCCAACATTTGAAAAGCTATTTTCTCAGATTACGGCAATACCCCATATGTGGTAATAAACTGCTGTTTGGATACACGGCAGAAATCAGAAGGGAAGGAGCACCATTTGGCTTTGGAGATCAAGTTTTGCTGCATTGGTTTTCTGGTGCCATGTCGCATTTGCAAACCCCCTGTGGGACCAAAACAGTGGGAAAACCCCCAAAAGTGACCCCATTTGGGAAACTACACCTCTGAAGGAATTTATCAAAGGATATAGTAAGCATTTTGACACCACAGGTTTTCTGCTGCCTTTAGTGGAATTAGGACGTGAAAATGTACTTTTAGCTCAGATTTTTCCATTTTCACAATAAAGGAGAAAAAGCACCCCCAAATTTGTAAAGCAACCTCTTCTGAGCACAGCATTACCCCATATGTGGCAATAAACTGCTTTTTAGACCCACGGCTGGGCTTAGAAGGGAAGGAGCACCATTTCGGTTTTGGAGCTCAAATTTTGCTGGAATGGTTTGCGGCGCAATGTCACATTTGCAAAGCCCCTGCGGGACCAAATCTGTGGAAACCCCCAAAAGTGACCCCATTTGGGAAACTACACCCCTGAAGGAATTTATCTAGGGGTTTAGGGAGCATTTTGACCCCATAGGTTTTAGCAGAATTTAGTGGAATTAGGCCATGAAATTGAAAAGCTACATTTTTTCCGATAATACGTGGACATTTTCAATTTTTACAAGGAATAAAGGAGAAAAAGCACCCAAACATTTGAAAAGCAATTTCTCACGATTACGACAATACCCCATAAGTGGTCATAAACTGCCGTTTGGACACACTGCAGGGTTCAAAAGGGAACGAGCACCATTTGGAGCTCAAATTTAGCTGGAATGGTTTTCGGGTGCCATGTCACATTTCAAAAGCCACTGCGGGGCTAAAACAGTAGGACCCACCAAAAGTGACTCCATTTGGAAAACTACACACCTTAAGGAATCTATCTAGTGGTATAGTGAGTATTTAGATCCCAAAGGTCTTTTGCAGAATTTATTGGAATTAGGCTGTAAAAATTTATATCAGATTTTTTCCACTAAGGCAAGGCTCTAAAGTGAAGGAGCGCAATTTGGTTTTTGGAGAGTAGATTTTACAAAATTCGTTTTCTGACACTGCTGCCGTGAGCTAAGGTACCACATTGGAAAGCCCCGAAAAATGACCCCATTTTGGAAAATATATCCCTGAAGAAATTTATCTAGAGGTACTGTGAGCATTTTGACTCCGCAAGTGTTTTGCAAAAATTAGTGCACAGTTGATGTTGCAGATTGAAAATTGCCATTTTTCCACAGATATGCCATTTCAGTGCCCAATGTGTTGTGCCCAGCTTGTGCCATTGAAGATACATACCCCATTAATTGTTAAGCGGGTTCTCCAGAGTACAGCTATACCCCATATGTGGTTATAAACTGCTGTCTGGGCACACTGTCAGGTTTAGACGGACCGCCATTTGGCTTTTGGAGCGTAGATTTTGCTTGGTAGTAGTTTTGTTTAGAGTGTAACTAGTATTTCAGCTTATAATGTGAGGACATATGTAAGCTGTGAGTTCATCAAGGGAATATGTAAGGCTTTGGTCAGAACGGAGCCCTGACAGACACAAACAGAAACCATAGGTTTCAATGGTGACGGATCCAGTGCCAACGGTATCCGTTTGTCTCCGTTGTGCAAGGGTTCCATCGTTTTGACGAAATCAATACCGTAGTCGACTACGCTGGTGATGGAAACGGAAACCTATGGTTTCCGTCTGTCAGGGCTCCGTTTCGACGGAAAGCTCCAACGGAACAGAGCCCTAGCGCAAATGTGAATGAAGCCTAAGCTGGGTGGAGTACATCAGGGTATATGTAAGCTGTGAGGAGTACATAAGAGTTTATGTAAGCTGTGTGGAGTACATCGGGGTATATGTAAACTGTGCGGATTACATCGGAGTATCTATAAACTGGGTGCAGTACATCAGGGTATATGTAAGCTGGGCAGAGTACATCAGGGCATAATAGGATGATGTAATAATGGGGTGAATGAATTTTAAAATGAATAATCCATGGATTGGTGTGGTACGCTTTGAACCAATACTTTATGTACAGGCCGGGTTTTTTGGGTATTATACATTATAACGTTTCCTCATCTCTGCTGCATCTATGGGGTCCACCTGTGGGGTCCAGCAAATGATGATGTGGGGTTTTTAGTGAAAAACTACTGGACCTAAAAAATTTGTCTGGGCCGTCATTTAGCATCATTTTGCTTCATTGCGTTCTGAGAGTCATAACGTGTTATTTTTCAGTTGACGGAGCTGTGTGAGGGCTTGTTTTTTGTGGAACGAGCTGTAATTTTTATCGGTTCGATTTTGGGGTACATGCGATTTTTTTTATCACTATTCCATTTTTTGGGAGACGAGAAAACCAAAAAACAGCAATTCTAGCACTGTTTAGTTTTTTCTTTTTTACAGTGTTCACCGTGCAGTATAAACATGTTAACTTTATTCTGCGGGTCGATACGATTACAGCGACATCAAATTTATATAGGTTTTTTACGTTTTACTACTTTCCCACAATAAAAATACTCTTTTTGGAAAAAAAAAACATGTTTTAGTGTCACCATTTTCTGACAGCCATAACTTTTTTTTATTTTTCAGTTGATATCGCTGTGGGAGGGCTTGTTTTTTGCATGACAAAGTGTAGTTTTTGTGGGTACCATTTTAGGGTACTTGTGACTTTTTGAACATGTTTCATGAATTTTTTTCTGACAGGGTGACTAAAAAAAGAAATTCTGTAATTGTTTTTAATTCAATTTTTTTACGGTGTTCAGCGTGCGGTAAAAATAACATGATATTTTTTTATAGTTCAGGCCAATCCGAACGCGGTGATAGCCATTATGTATAGTTTTTGTTTTTTTTTTCATATTTTTTCAATTATAAAGGACTTGATCAGGGAAACAGGGCGATTGTTTTTATTACTTAAAACTTTTTATTTATATTCCTTAAACATTTTTTTTTACCTGTTTTTCACTTTTTTTTTTACACTTACCTAGGGACTTAAAGATCTGATCTTGTGATAACCGGAACAATACAATGCAATACTTATGTAGTGCAGTGTATTGTAACTGTCATTTTTCACATGACAGTTAAGCCTATTAGGTCCTGCCTTGGGCATAGCAACCATCGGCACCCGCAATCTCTCGCGGAAGTCCCTCCCTCTGTCAACCACTTCGATGCGGCGGACGCTATTGACCGCCGCATTGAAGGGGTTAAACGGCGGCGATCGCAGTTACCACCAGCAGACCGCAGTTGCAGCGGGATGTCAGCTGTATATTACAGCTGACATCCGTTGAAGATGAAGCGAGCACAGCTCCTGTGTCCGCTTCATCTACATGAAGGGTCTGGTACGCCGGATTGCAGTAAGTTACTTGCAAAGCCGACGTACCAGACCCATCGTTTTGTGGGTAGGGGTTAATAAAGGCTGTGGCCAAAAAATGTTATACCACCAATCAGCCTGTTTGCCTTGTTTTATTTATAGGTTAAGTATAATTTGTAATCCCATTGGAAAATAAAACTGACTACTCCTCCAACTTTCCTTTGCACACGTTTTGATAGAGCTCATCTAATGTACATTATTAAAGGGAAAAGCCCCTAAACTTTGCTATGGCACAAAAAACTTAAAAGCTCCTCATACTTTACCCTCGGCTCCTCATCTTTGGGCTATGAAGAGCTGCGGTCCCTGCGTCCTCAGGAAGGTAGGTGGTGGCGGTCATGAGATATAGCCACATGAACGCTTTCTCGGTGGTCTCAGTACTCTATGGATACATCCTCTTCTGCGTAGATGCTGAACACTTTGAACTTCAGTTCACTGCCAGTGCAGAAGAGGATGCAGCCAGGGACAGCCAAGAAGGTACTCACGTGGGGTTAAACCTCCTCTCCCGCTCTCAGACCACAACGTCTCTCCTTTACTATCAAAAATTCTCTGCCTCCTCAGGACATGCCCACCTATCAGACATACAGAAATCCACATGCCATTAACACTCAGCAACTCATAGTCCACAGTCCACATTGTCCCCTATCTCTTCCCTCTCCATTCCCAATCTGGCTGCCAAACATTACAATAACACTCTCAAAAATGCTTTGGCTGAAACTCCAAACCACCTGACACAGACAACAACAACCCTGGCACACGCCTCAATCCCAATTTCTTCAGCGGTGCTCGAGATGTGCCGAACAAAACACCAGTAATTGTCTATCCTATGTCTTTATCATCATGTCCTCTCTCTTTCTGAAACTGAATCTTTCTAAAACTGCGCTCCTTGTGTTCCCACCATCTACTAACCTCCCTAAACCTGATGTCTCCATCTCTGTGTGTGGCACTACCATAACTCCTAAGCAGCACGTCCGCTGTCTCGGGGTTATTTTTGACTCGGATCTTTCCTTTACTTTGCACATTCAATCACTTTCACGCTCCTGTCACTTTCACCTGAAAACATCTCCAGAATCCGCCCTCTTCTTACTGTGGAAACAGCCAAAACTCTCAATGTTGCTCTGATTTACTCTCGTCTTGACTACTGTAAATCATTACTAGTCGGTCTTCCCCTCACTGAACGCTCCCCTCTCCAATCTATTCTTAATGCAGCAGCCAGGCTCATCTTTCCGACCAACCGCTACACCAATGCCTCTACCCTGTGCCAGTCACTGCACTGATAGCCCATACCGTTCAGAACAAAATTCAAACTTATTACTCCCACCCACAAAGCTCTTCACAGTGCTGCACCTCCTTACATCTACTCCCTCATCTCTGTCTACCATCATATCCGCGCTCTACGTACTGCCAATGAACGTAGATTAATTTCCTCCATAATTCGAACCTCCCACTCCTTTCTTCAAGATTTTTCACGTTGCACCAATTCTCTGCAATGCGGTACCCCAGACAATCTGATTAATTCCCAACATCCACGGTTTTAAACGTGCCCTAAAAACACATCTTTTTAGACCGGCCTTAAACATTCCCTAATCTGACTACTTTCCCTGGCCCCACTTTTACATGAGTTATCAGAACTTGACCCCCTCATTCAGCAGGATCCCCCACACACCCTGGCACCCTAATGCACTTTATGACATACACGGATACTGGCTGGTGACCGGCTCATGCAGCTTTATGTGTACCACCCCATGTGTATAAAAGATGGCTGGACCATTGTACATAACAAGCACTTTTACATTTTGTGTCTCCCCTATTTCCTCATAGATTGTAAGCTCTTGCGAGCAGGCTCCTCACTCCTCTTGTTTGAATTATAAAACTTTTTTGTCACTGTGTAATGTCAGATATTTTCTGTACATATTCCCTCTGAATTGTAAAGTGCTGCGGAATATGTTGGCGCTATATAAAGATTATTATATTATTGTTATAGAAATGTGGTAGCAAAACCCCTGTAATAAGTCATTTTTTCTATAATACCAGCAAAAGCAGATATTAATTTCTATTTGCATCTCAGTTTTGCCAGATATTAGGATGCAACTGGTCACTTCATTATATTGATGACACTGAACAACCATTTGAAAAAAGGAGTACTTTTACATCACTAAAACATCCTGCAGCAATTGTTTATTCTTATCCTGAACCCTCTTTATCCAATCATAATACATTAAATTAAACACAACGTAGACAATATAGAAGAGTAAAATTTATTCTGAGTACAAAAGATATTTCAAAGTGTTAATTAAATTGGGATAATTTACCATGCAATCATTGTAGAAATGGTAACCATTATAATCCTGTGTATGTATAAACAGATTGTGATGTATTTTGTTACAAAAGCTAAATATGAGCATCATTTAAGAACTGCAAGCTTACCAAATCATCCGATCCCAGAACAGAAACCTTCTTTCTTCACTACACAGGACGTAAGCGAATACTTAATACATACTGTATGGACATTTACACTGTAACTGCACTATTTAAGTCACGCAATACACCATACGTTAGTTGTGGGTTTCTATATCAGGAAAGCTTTGTTGTACAATTAGTAGATGTTACTTACAGTGAAAGCAGCCATTATTGTTAGCTTAGGCTAAGTTCAAATCTCGATTTTACTGAACATCTGACGTGCACGTTTTGACATGAAAAAACTGTCAAAACGTGTACCACAGCTTGTACATTGATTTCTATGGTCAGAATGGATGCCCTAATTTATGTAGTTTGTGCATACGTTTTGTGTGCTTACGTTCTATCCTTTTTTTTTCCATGTCCTGAAAAGCGTAGTCTAATAGGCTTTCCAGTACTTTTCCAAAACTCATACCACACATATACGTTTTTATTTACATTGAAGTCAATAGCGACGTATGCAATCTTAAACCCTACGTTTGCATACGTAAAACGTATACGTTTTTGTCACGTACACAAACGTATACAATGTATACTACAAAAAAGTATGTTACAAATGCGTACGTTTTTGTAACTTTAAAAATGTGTACGTCATCGTATACCACAAACCTGTGCACAATACGAGATGTGAACTTAGCCTTAAAGAGAACTTTTAACCTGCCCATACATGTGCAGCTGAGTGCAGAATGTAATGGGCAGGGCTGGACAAACCCTGGGGACTTTACACTTTTTTTCTACCCTCCTCCGTTATTTAGATATCGGTGCCGTTATATTTGGCGCCCGATATTTAAATAACCCCCTGAACTGTAAATGGGGCGCGTAATGGCAAGGGGCCGTGTAACATGGCTGTGACACTATCAAATCAGCTACGGACAGTATCTCAGCAAGAGCTGGAGAGAGGAGAGCGTGTGCGCGTGCACGCTTACACTCTTCAGCTCTCGGCAGACAAGGACAAGACTGATCTCTCGCGAACTATTCATTTCCATGGACACACAACATCTTCTGTAACTGATAGCTGTGTAATTAAATAGTAACTGTTACTGTATTAACATTATAGCTGAGGAACATTGCATGAACCAAAAATCAGATGTCACAAGAAGTATTATTACATTTTATGGGAGAGTGTTGAGGGCATGCTCTGTGTCATGTGCAAGGAGGGGGAGGAGGAGGTGAGCTGTTTTTATCATCTATTGTCAGTGGTATGATCCTGTGTTATCCAGCTTTCTAACTGAGATGTTACCTTTCATTGTAATCCTGGATTAACACGGCCGTGTTCGATCCGTGATATAGGGACCGTATCTCAGCCGTATTTCTCAGACTGACCACAGTTCAAGGAGCCGAGCTCCCAGCGACTTAGTTATCTATGCAGCTAGGAGTCCCTGCCTCCTCAAGGGAACACCGTCCCGTACTGAAAACATGATTACAGTACGTGACAGTATTCCTGCGGGGATGCAGGGACTCCTAGTATCATAGATAACTAAGTTGCTAAGAGCTCGGCTCCCTGAACTGTGGTCGGTCCGGGAAATACAGTCGACATATGGTCCATATATCACGGACCGAACACAGCCGAGGGAATCCGGCCTTAGACTGAGATGACTATAGAGTCACTGACTCTGCCCCAGTGTACACAGCACAAGCTGAAAAGTGGTCTCTACAAACCAGTAAATGTCAGTCTATTGTATGGGCACAGTACACAGTCTGAAAACGGCGATATTTCAGTATTTTGTTTCATATACAGTATTTTAGTTTCCTTCTTTAGCTATATTAATCTGTACCAGCATCTTTGAGTCAGTTGAAAAACATGGGGCACATATCTGCATTCACGTTTGGTGGTCAATTCAGCGAACAAAGAGTATTAGCAGTTTTGCATATAAACAATGTCAGTATCGTCTCATATAATCGGTTGTTATGAAATTTGCACATTCTAGATGGGTCCCTAGAGAATTTCTCGTAAAATTTGTCAACCAATAGCAGACATTTTATAGAGATTATCTATATTATATAAGAATTTAGGTCAGATAAAAAGGATTCTTTTTGATCCATTTTGTAATTTTTCCCATTGACTTATAATGGGTCCATTAGATTTCCACCAGATTGCCTTTTTTTTTTTAAACTAGATAGAATAGAGCAGCAGATTACAATATTCTGCGACCAGTGGAAATGGAAAACTGACGTAACGGCAACATGAAACCAGAGCTAACTGAGAATAAAGGGACATTTTTATCAACAGGACAGAAAAAGTTAAAGAGTAACTGCGCTTTCATCAAACTTTTGTTATGTCATAGAGACATATCAAAAGTTTGGATCGGTGGGGGTCCAGGTTCTGAGTTCCCCACCGTTGCGGAAATGAAGGTGCAGAAACGCTCAGCTGAGCGCTTTGCACGTTCGGCTGTGATCGGCGCTCCCTGTCAGGCTGAATATGGCTCTCATAGAATGTCTATGAGTCCGTCTTCAGCCTGAGGCCCACTGCACACGGCCGTAGCCGTAATCACTGTCCGTGATTACGGGCACGGACGGCCACGGCCAGTCACCCGCATTTGCAGGCCGTGCAACCATTATAAAGTATAGGAGCACGGTACCGTAAATAAAAAAAATAGGACATATCCTATTTTTTGCGGATCCTTTCTACAGGCCGGACACCTTCCCGAAAAAATTTTGCGGATCAAAATTACAGTTGTGTGCATGGGGCCTGACAGGGAGCGCTGATCACAGCCGAAGGTGCAAAGCGCTCAGCTGAGCGGTTCTGCAGCTTCATTTCAGTGACGATGTGTGGGCGTCTCAGCAGCCGGACTCCCACAATCCAAACTTTTGATATGTCTCTATGACATATCAAAAGTTTGATGAAAGTCCAGTTATTCTTTACAGAAATAATAAAATGATTACAAGTTTGCCTTAAATTCTTCATACCATATACGTATATTATGTATAGCTACATACAACATTTATTTGACTAGTCATATACATAATAGCTTCTTGTGTGTTAACCCGTTGTTATGTTTCTCTATAAATAATAGTCTGTTTCTATATTCTATATTAGAACTTCAGTAAACATTTTGGCACAGGTATATTTCAATTCTATCTCACTAATCGATCAACGATTTTAAATCAGGGACATTTTTTATCTCAAGATCAAGTAACATTTGTCCAAATGCTTTTCCCTGAAAAAAAAACAAAAAACAAAACAAAAATGAAAGTGTGAAAAATCAAACATTTGTGAAATCATAACTATATACAAATAAAGGACCTAGAAAGTTTAATTGGACCCTTTAAAATGTGTGAGACATGCACTGTGACACGTTTGCAAACAGTATACTGCCTAAGGGTATGTGCACACAGTAGCAGGCTTTTACGTCTGAAAAGACAGACTGTTTTCAGGAGAAAACAGCTGCCTCGTTTCAGACGTAAATGCTCCTCCTCGCATTTTGCCAGGCTTCTCTGACAGCCGTAAATTTTGAGCTGTGCTTCATCGAGTTCAATGAAGAACGGCTCAAATTACGTCTGAAAGAAGTGTCCTGCACTTCTTTTGACGAGGCTGTATTTTTACGCGTCTTCGTTTGACAGCTGTCAAACGACGACGCGTAAATGACAGGTTGTCTGCACAGTACGTCGGCAAACCCATTCAAATGAATGGGCAGACGTATTGTAGCCTTATTTTCAGACGTAAAACGAGGCATAATACGCCTCGTTTACGTCTGAAAATAGGTCGTGTGAACCCAGCCTAATAGGACAGGCAGCACTCCGAACACCACTGACAGGTCCCGAGTAGCTCACTGATGCCTTAGTTCAAAGAGGACATTTGAACGGAAATTTTTATTATTATTATTATTATTATCAACTGAAGGCCTCTGGTTTTATTTCTGGTAACATACTGATGTACACAAACTTCTCTACCTTATCCCTGCCAGAGAGGTTAGCTATATACCTAATGGACCATAAATGCTACACTACATAATACAACTGTCCAGCAAGTATTTCACCAGCACACTTGGAGGTAAGTCTGATCCTTCAGTCTTATGCTTTAATTATTTTGAAGAAAATTTTTTTGGATTCATACTGGATAAACAGTTAAGACAAGAGAGACGTGTACAAGTACTGATATATTGATGTACTGATAATAGCTGCTGAACAATATTTACAATACATTAGTGTATCCTAAGTTTTACACAAAGATGACTAAATTAATAAATGTGTGCTAAAAGTAGGAAATCAGTGAGTATTATGGAGCAAGGGGTTATTTTTAAGAAACTGATGTGGACAGTGAGTTAGCTGTCACAAAAGAAATTGATTTAAAGGGGATATCCTAGACTACCCCTGTCCAAATGCCCTATTGGGGCATATAGACGTCTCGCTGTGGAAGACTTAAGCTATTTATTCATCTGTATGGCCTCCATGTAATACTACAGTGTATAGCCAACTGAATCAGCTGTTTGCTGGGGGTTTCGGGAGCCAGATGTACGTTGAGCAGGTGACTCAGAATAAATGTAACGCAACTACCCCTTTAAGCTGTATTATGGACTGTAGCCTATATAGCTGACAAGACCACATAGGGGAAAACGTGAGATGGACAGGACAAACCATTCAAAATGGCAGGCATAACCAGCAGACACAACTGCTTGTTAATTGGGCAAAATTGCCTTGACTTTTTTTTAAGTATACAGATGTAGCCATCTTTATCTTGAATTTTAACGCATTAAATGCAGTGGCGAGATCTTATCTTGACTTTTTCAATGGCTTTTGCTGTGTGATATTACGCTGCAGCAAGTTATCAGAGTGAAGATAAAGATGGCTACATCCGTATATAGGTAACTAAATAGAAAACTTTTGTAATACAGTTTAAGGCCCTATTCACACGACAGAGTTTCCCTGGCTGTGTGGCATAAGCTATAGGGGGCTGTGTGGCATTACCTACAGGGGGCTGTGTGGCATTACCTACAGGGGGCTGTGTGGCATTACCTACAGGGGGCTGTGTGACACTACCTACAGGGGGCTGTGTGGCACTACCTACAGGGGTCTGCGTGGCACTACCTACAGGGGGCTGTGTGGCACTACCTACAGGGGACTGTGTGGCATTACCTACAGGGGGTTATGTGGCACTACCTACAGGGGGCTGTGTGGCACTACCTACAGGGGGCTGTGTGGCACTACCTACAGGGGGCTGTGTGGCACTACCTACAGGGGGCTGTGTGGCACTACCTACAGGGGGCTGTGTGGCACTACCTACAGGGGGCTGTGTGGCACTACCTACAGGGGGTTGTGTGGCACTACCTACAGGGGACTGTGTGGCACTACCTACAGGGGACTGTGTGGCATTACCTACAGGGGGTTGTGTGGCACTACCTACAGGGGGCTGTGTGGCATTACCTACAGGGGGCTGTGTGTGTGGCATTACTTACAGGGGGCTGTGTGGCATTACCTACAGGGAGCTGTGTGGCACTACCTACAGGGGGCTGTGTGGCACTACCTACAGGGAGCTGTGTGGCACTACCAACAGGAGGCTGCGTGACATTACCTGCAGGGGGCTGGGTGGCATTACAGGGGGCTGTGTGGCACTACCTACAGGGGGCTGTGTGGCACTACCTACAGGGGGCTGTGTGGCACTACCTACAGGGGGCTGTGTGGCACTACCTACAGGGGGGCTGTGGCAGTATCTACAGAGGGCAGTGTGTGGCATTATCTACAGAGGGAAGTGTGTGGCAAATAATTCATAAATTAAATTCATCCGATTTTAAAACGGACAGGGGAAAAAAACGGATGCAAAACGGGTCAATGAGCCGTTAAAAACGGCAACACGGCCCAGAACGGAATCGGAAAGGATGCAAAACAATTGGGAAAAACGGTCCAAAACGGCAGTTTTTATCGGTCGACACTCGCACCCTGTCGTGTGAATACAGCCTAACAGTCTGTGTACTGCTCTCCGTTCATCAGGAGTGGTAAATTAAATGACTACATGACAACTATAGTGATGGAACACCTAAAAGACTCGATTTTCTAAGAACATTTCTTATGCCCAATGATATATTGATACAGTGCCAGATTACACAAAGTTATTGTTAGGATGGAGTATTTCACCGATGCCCTACTCATTCTGGTCTCTTGCAAATAATCAGCCGAAGGAAACTCAGGTAAAACATAGATATAAAGTGCTCACCCTTTTCAATACTGATGTTATTAAAATGCTGCCACTGAAAGAGGGAACAGAGGCTCTATGAGCAGGATGAAGCAGAGAAGGCATCAAGAAAATCCTCCCTGCTTTATTGTGCAGCACAGCTCTCATGACAAGAGCTGGGATTCCTATTCTCAGAGCCACGTGGGGGGAGGGGGGCGACATAGCAGGAATGAGTTTTCCAACTACTTCAGCGCTTTTTCATGTCCCAAGGCATCTATAAGCGCTCTCAGCAGCAATATTTTAATAACATCTCTCTAGAATACAGTACATGTAATGTAATGTAATGTTTGACCCACTTTAAACACTGCTGTGCACACCACTTATAGAGTTAAAGAGGCTCTGTCACCAGATTTTCAAACCCCTATCTCGTATTGCAGCAGATCGGCGCTGCAATGTAGATTACAGTAACGTTTTTTTTTTTTCAAAAACGAGCATTTTTGGCCAAGTTATGACGATTTTTATATTTATGCAAATGAGGCTTTCTTAAGTACAACTGGGCGTGTTTAAAGTTAAGTACAAGTGGGCGTGTATTGTCTGTGTACATCTGGGCGTTTTTACTTGTTTTACTAGCTGGGCATTATGAATGGAAGTTTATGATGCTGACGAATCAGCATCATCCACTTCTCTTCGTTAACACCCAGCTTCTGGCAGTGCACAGACACACAGCCTGTTCTCGAGAGATCATGCTGTGACGTCACTTCCTGCCCCAGGTCCTGCATCGTGTCGGACGATCGGCACCAGGCGACAGAGGCTACAGTTGATTCTGCAGCAGCATCGGCGTTTACAGGTAAGTCGATGTAGCCTCTGTCGCCTGGTGCCGATGTGTCCTCGCTCGTCCGACACGATGCAGGACCTGGGGCAGGAAGTGACGTCACAGCGTGATCTCGCGAGGATACGCTGTGTGTCTGTGCATTGCCAGAAGCTGGGTGTTGACGAAGAGAAGAAGTGGATGATGCTGATTCGTCAGCATCATACACTTCTATTCACAACGCCCAGCTAGTAAAACAAGTAAAAACGCCCAGATGTACACACATAATACATGCCCACTTGTACTTAACTTTAAACACGCCCAGTTGTACTTAAGAAAGGCTCATTTGCATATAAAATATAAAAATGGTCATAACTTG
Source organism: Rhinoderma darwinii (assembly GCF_050947455.1). Classification (NCBI taxonomy): domain Eukaryota; kingdom Metazoa; phylum Chordata; class Amphibia; order Anura; family Rhinodermatidae; genus Rhinoderma; species Rhinoderma darwinii. The sequence goes on from NC_134687.1 coordinate 121,108,154, forward strand.
GCCAAAAATGCTCGTTTTTGAAAAAAACAAAACGTTACTGTAATCTACATTGCGCGCCGATCTGCTGCAATATGAGATAGGGGTTTGAAAATCTGGTGACAGAGCCTCTTTAATATATCCTAAAGCCATATGAAGGCTTTCACACCACAGTTCTCTAAGGCAGTATACTGGGATTAAGACGTGCAGCATATATGTAGATATTAAATACTGTACCTGTGGATCACTCCTCAATGATGCAATGCCTCCACCCCCTAAAGCATTCTTCAAAACAAAATTTAACCCATATATTCCTGGCAACTCATATCTACAGAAAAGAAAAAACACATAGTAAAATTATGATTATAAGAAACACATTAATTCTGACATTTCTTACTATCTTCCTCTCTGATAATTCCTCATTTGATCACAATCTGTATTCCGGCCCAACCATTCAACAGACACTGACCTAACCAAAGTTACCAATGACCTACTAACTGCTAAATCTAAGGGCTTTTACTCCATAAATGGGAAAGAAGGGAACACATTTCTCCAGCACATCCATAAAAAAGTATAAATTTTTTTCGATAATCAAATTAAAATCCAGGTTAGGCTTGTAGACGCTTACGCATTTTAAACAGAAGCGTTCTTACTCATACCACACGTCACTAAGCTAATGCATGTGTTTTAATACCACAATTAGCCAATCCTAACTACTCCCAATGTTAAACTTCACAAAGGTTTTGGAGACGCACAAGTGCTCACATTATTTAATGCTCATTCACATTGATAGTTTACATGTGTGATATATTGCAGTCCATGGCAAATTCAGTGCATTGCTATTGGGACCTGCCACAGGCAGACCTCAATAGCAATCTTCCTATAGCAGGACTGGGAGCGTTCACAAAGCTCCCAGGTGCTATAGGAATACACCGGTCCCTGCGATCTCGCAGCGTGGGAGCCGGTGACCGGCCCCAAAGTGAAAGGGGCAGTAAACTGTTTGTGACCAGAATTTTTTTTGATAGCAAGCATTGCCGCTGGGTTCCCGCTGTGCAACACAACAGAGACCCGGCGGCTATGGCGCCCGCTCCGCTTCTGAGCAGGCGCATTTTTAAATACCCATTCCTGACGTAAATAAGCATATTAGCGACGGGAAAGGGTTAAAGGGAATGCCTTATGTATTTAAATTTGAATAATTTGATTTAAGTAAGAAGAAAATAAACAATGTGTATTTTCTGGGGTTTTTTATCTGTTTTTTTTTAAACTGATGTAGCTATTAATGAGAGTTCTAAAGACACGCTGGGGGCTGCCTTATTGGATATACACACTTCCTTCCTGTATTGTCTGTATAGACTGCAAAGCTTTATGTGTGCTTTATGGCAGCTGAAATGATTGGTAGTCAATTGACAGAAAAACTTTCTAAATATAAAATCCACACCAAAAAAGAAAAACGACTTTATGATATAAACCTGATATAAATAATATGCCATTTTCTGATGATACATTCTCTTTAAATGTTTGTCCGTAATGGTTAACTTTTTGTAGGATTGCGATACTAAACATTACATAACAATTTGAAATCAGAGAGCTAAGAATTTAGAAAAAAATGATAACTTACAAAAAGAAAAAGAAGCGTATTTCAAGAAAGAAAAACATTGGCTATAAACCACATTACCCTTTATCCTTATACTGATTCATTTTTCATCACTATCCCACAACTGATTCAAGTACAAGGTTATGTGAGCAATGCATCAATCTACCATCACCTTTGCTTCACATACCTACTTCTGGTCTTTTCAGTTTCCCTCCAGTGTAATGCAGTTTTGACTATTTTTGGCTATTCTATAACTCAGGAAAATTGCTCTGTAGATTTTTATAGATTTTTCCGGCACAAATAGTGAATTATGTGCTTACTTTACATTATACACCAGGGCTTCGCACAGTGCAATCCCTAAAAAACACTGGATTTGGTGAATAATATCACTTCAGATGGCCTTTTAATATCTTATAAAAAAAAGAAAAATCTACATATACTAGTATATACTAGTCCTTCTCAATGAAATAGAATATAATAAAAAAGTAAATTTATTTCAGTAATTAAATTTAAAAAGTGAAACAATAGATTCATTACACACAGTGTGATCTATTTCCAGCATTTTTTTATTTTAATGTTGATGATTATGGCGGATTATAACAGTTAATGAAAACCCAAAATTTAGTGTCTCAGAAAATTAGAATATTATATAAGCCCAATTTCAAAAATGATTTTTAATACCGAAATGTTGTCCTACTAAAAAGAATGTACAGTATATGCGCTCAATACTTGATCAGGGCTCCTTTTGCATGAATTACTGCATCAATGCGGCGTGGCATGGAGGCGATCAGCCTGTGGCACTGCTGAGGTGTTATGGAAGCCCAGGTTGCTTTGATAGCGGCCTTCAGCTCGTCTGCATTGTTGGGTCTGGTGTCTCATCTTCCTCTTGACAATACTCCATAGATTCTCTATGGGGTTTAGGTCAGGCAAGTTTGCTGGCCAATCAAGCACCGTGATACTGTGGTTATTAAACCAGGTATTGGTACTTTTGGCAGTGTGGGCTGAAAAATGAAATCAGCATCTCCATAAAGCCTTGTCAGCAGAGGGAAGCATGAAGTGCTCAAAAATGTCCTGCTAGACGGCTGAGTTGACTCTGGACTTGATATAACACAGTGGACCAACACCAGCAGATGATGCGGCTCCCCAAACATCACTGACTTCGGAAACTTCACACTGGACCGCAAGCAACTTGGATTGATGCCTCTCCACTCTTCCTCTAGACTCTGGGACCTTGATTTCCAAATGTAACGCAATATTTACTTTCATCTGAAAACAGGACTTGGGACCACTGAGCAGCAGTGTTGGTCCACTATGTTATATCAAGTCCAGAGTCAGTGCAGCCGTCTACTCGTTCATTTTTTTACATTTTTGCTTACTAGCAACAGATCGCCGTAAACATTGGATGTGCGGACAAAGTATTTTTTCTTTTGTTGGTAAATATTTGAATAGTCTATCTTTTCTTTTTTAGTTTTGCCTTTCTACCTGTACTCCACCCATTTGGCCCAGGTGCTTTTAATTAGCAGAAGACTGTATACAGATTTTTACCTATGTGCTTTGTTTGTCCACTGAGACCACATGGACAGGTGAGCTTTTCTGATCTGTTTACATGGTTGTGGCGCTTGGTGCTTTGTGATGGTCTCTGTTGCTTTTGTGCTGTGCCTTTAAGGGTATGTGTCCCAGTGCCATGGTGGCTTAATCTGGCAGTAGGAATGCTGTTAGGTCACTGGGTTGCTCCCTCTACAAGTGTTATGTTGCAGCACCATTGGCTGCCACGTGGTATTGCACCTTATAGAGTAGGGATCCACTTAAAAGAGGTTGGCATTAAGTGGCAAGTGGGCTTATACAGTTTGAATAAAATATGTACTGAGAACCTCCTGTTCATATTTTTTTTTTTTTCTTAGTAGAAATAGATTACTGTAAAAATTGCAAACTATGTATTTTTTTCTCTTGTTGGTATATAAATGAATCAGTGGCACAATATTCAACTTCGTAGAGATACATACCTGGCTACGAGTTGCTCATCAGGATGATCTCTCTGCAGTAAATGCTGGAAGTATTCTTCTACAACTTGTGATGTAAGTGCTCTTTTAAGGTATGGGTAATATAACGGATGACGAGCCACAACACCTAAAGTACAAAAATACAGCACTCACTCTACAAGCAAACTGCAGAAGAGTCCATTTTTGTTAGGTGAGGCTGAAGATACATATGAGATGAATCATGATGACTCCATGACTATTAACATTTCAAATACAATTCAACATCCGATAGCATCTCAAGAAAAGAAAAAGTCTGGCATATGGATGGTCCCAATTATGCCAGATTATTGGCGTTTTATAGTAAGTACTCCACTACAAATCCATTACACAGGGAACGTTAAATATAAAAATATAATATAATTTACAAATTAGGGTGATAACTGCAGTATTAATAGAGCTGCAGAAACAATAAATATGATCACGGAAGTACAAAAAGTACAATTACCTATATTGGAAATGTTTCCTTTGTCTCCACTTCTAGTATAAGCCAGTTCCTCTAGACGATATGCATAAGGACCACTTGGTAAGTCTGCAGATACATGAGATAAAAAGACTATAGAACCAATTTGTTGCGTAATTACGATACAACAAGTACATGTAAATATAAAAATAAACATTAAGCACTCAGGAGAATTAAGAGACCCACCACATTAGTTATACATTTTAGATTTCAATAAAATATTAAGGATTTGCTTATGGATTATTTCAAGTTGAAGAAATTAACATTTCCTATATTAATCATTCATTCATGGCAGCAACCAATCACTAGTAAGAGGGGCGGGAGCATAACTCCCCTCAAGAAAACGGCAGACTCATAACTATGGGACAGTACAAAAAACTTTTCTTCATGTCACCACCTCCCCATACCAATCTTTTTTTCTACTAAAGGGGTCAGAATATAAGCAGCTTCTCATCTATGCACCTCATGTTCCAAACAGACTATTTGTTGACTCTGATGTGAGATTTTCAGTTTTGATTAATTTTGTGTGTCTAAAGAGCTGCTTTGGCCAAAGCTTTAGCCAAAAACATGAATCTATGTGCATTTTTGCAAAACGTTACCCTTTGCTGCAAAATTGCATGGGGCACCCATGAGTGTAAAGTTCTGAAAGGCATTTTCACAATGTGTGACAAATTTTAGAAAATATGACGGTAGATAGGATTTTTTATTTTTATTTTAGAATTCCGGTTTTATTTCTGTATGTTAACCCCTTCAGGACTAAGCCTGTTTTGGCCTTGAGGACGAAGCCGATTTTTTCAAATCTGACGTGTCACTTTATGTGGTAATAACTCTGGAATGCTTTTACCTATCCAAGTGATTCTGAGATTGTTTTCCCGTGACATATTGTACTTTATGTTAGTGAAAAAAATTCGGTCGATGAATTCAATATTTATTTGTGAAAAACACCAACATATTGAGAACATTTTCAAAAATTAGCATTTTTCTAAATTTAAATGTATCTGCTTGTAAAACAGATAGTAATACCACACAAAATAGTTATTTTTTCACATATCCCATACGTCTATTTTATGTCTGCATCGTTTTTCGAACGTCCTTTTATTTTCCTAGGACGTTACAAGGCTTAGAACTTTCGCAGCAATTTCTCACATTATCAAGAAAATTTCAAAAGGCTATTTTTTCAGGGACCAGTTCAGTTCTGAAGTGGCTTTGAGGGGCCCATACAATACATAAATCACCCCATTTTAAAAACTGCACCCCTCAAAGTATTCAAAACAGCATTCAGAAAGTGTTTGAAACCTTTAGGCCTTTCACAGGAATTAAAGCAAAGTAGAGGTGAAATGTACAAATTTCATTTGTAACACATTTTTTTCTGTAACACAGAGTTTTACCCTGAGAAATGCAGCTCAATATTTATTTCCCAGATTCTGCAGTTTTTGAAAATATCCCACATGTTGCCCTAGTGTGGTAATGGACTGAAGCACCGGCCTCCGAAGCAGAGGAGCACCTAGTGGATTTTGTGGCCTCCTTTTCTTTAGAATATATTTTAGGCACCATGTCAAGTTTGAAGAGGACTTGTGGTGCCAAAACAGTGGAAACCCACCAAAAGTTACCCCATTTTGGAAACTGCACCCCTCAAGAAATTTTTCTAGCGGTATAGTTAGCATTTTGACCCCACAGTTGTTTTGCTGAATTCATTGGAATTCGTTGTGAAGATGAAAATCTACTTTTTTTCTTAAAAAACTTAGAAATTTTAAATTTTTACAAGGAATAAAGGAGAAAAAGTACCCCAACATTTGTAAAGCAATTTCTCCCGATGATGGCAATATGCCATATGTGGTAATAAACCGCTGTTTGGACCCACAACAGGGCTTAGAAGGGAAGGAGCGCTATTTGGCTTTTGGAGCTCAAATTTAGCTGAAAGGGTTTTCGGGTGTCATGTCGCATTTGCAAAGCCCCCGAGAGATGAAAACCATGGAAACACCCCAAAAGTGACCCTATTTGAGAAAATACACCACTTAAGGAATCTATCTTGGGGTATAGTCAGAATTTAGACCCCACAGCTCTTTTGCAGAATTTATTAGAATTAGGCCGCGAAAATGAATATCAACATTATTTCCACTAAAATGTTGAATCTTTTAATTTTCACAAGGGATAAAGAAGAAATAGCACCCCAACATTTGTAAAGCAGTTTCTCCCGAGTATGGCTATACTGCACATTTAGTCATACATTTTTTTTATTGGAAATTAATTCCGGACTGATCCATTTTTTGCTTTTTCTTTTTAGTTTCTCCCTCCCCGCTTTCCAATTTTTCTGACAATAGAGCGGTGTGAGGGCTTATTTATGCAGGAGGAGTTGTCACTTCTATTGACACCATTTAAAGTACCATATGATCTACTGGGAAACTGAAAATAAAATTCTTTGCAGGCTGAAATTGGGGAAAAAATGCAATTCCTCCATTGTTTTTTGGGTTTTGTTTTTACGGCTTTCACCATGCAGTAAAAACGATTAATGCGACTCAATACGATTACGGTGATACCAAATTTATATAGTTCTTTTTTATATTTTACTACTTTTACAAAGTAAAAACTATTTGTTAATTTAAAAAATTGTTTTGTTTAACCATGCCTCCGAGAGGCATAACTTTTTTTTAATATTTTGTTCGATTGGGAGGTGTGAGGGCTTATTTTTTGCGGGATGAGCTGTAGTTTTTACTGGTAGCATTGTTTGGTACACACAACTTTTTGAGCACTTTTTATTACATTTTTTCGAGAGCTAAGGTGACCAAAAAAACAGCGATTTAAATTCTTTATTTTTAACGGCATTCACCGTGCGAGTGAACTAATGGTATATTGTTATAGTTCAGACTTTTACAGACGCAGCAATACCAATTTTGTGTATTTTTTACACTACTTTCGAGAAAAAATGGGAAAAGGTTTTTTTTTGGACTTTAAATACTTGTTTTTTTTCACCAATAATAACTTTATTTCCTTTTTTTTTTTTTTACACATTTTATTAGTCCCCCCAGGGGACCTGAACCAGCGATCATTAGATCAGTGGTATAATACACTGCATGCTTGAGAAAGGCTCACACTGAGCTGAAACGTTGCACACACGTGGAATAAAAGGATCTCTATCCAAATATTTGGTAGTGCTGCCTCATCTTCTTTTTGTCCTAATACTGATATGTAATTTTAGTGCACAATATGCTGTGCACAGTTTGTGCCACTGAAGACAAATACCTCGCAAAATGTTTATCGGGTTCTCCCGGGTATGGCGATGCCATATACATGGACATAAACTGCTGTTTGGGTACGCTGTAGGGCTCAGAAGTGAGGGAGCGCCATTTGGCTTTTGGAGCACAGATTTTGCTTGGTAGTTGTTCTGTTTGGGATTTTACTGGTATTTCAGTTTATAATGTAGGGGCATATGTAAGCTGTGAGGAGAACATCAGGGCATAAGAAGAGGGTATAATAATGGGGTAAAGAAAAAATAATTCATAGATATGTGTCCAGTGTCACACTTATAAATGGTGCCCAATCTTATCCGCTTTTGGAACACTCTGCACATTTTCGTCGCCATATTTTGAGAGCCAGAACTTCCTTATTTTTTCTCCAATGGAGCTGTGTGAGGGCTTATTTGTTGCGGAACAATCAGTGGATCAATTGGTACCATTTTGGGGTACATGCGATTTTTTTATCACTTTTTATACATTTTTTTGGAAAGGTAGGTGACCAAAAACCATCAATTCTGACAATGTTTTTTATTCTTTCGTTTTACGACGTTCACCCTGGGCCATAAATTACAGTTTTACTTTATTCTGCGGGTCGATACGATTACGGCGATGCCATATGTATATAGGTTTTTTTTTAATGTTTTGCAGCATTTTGCGCAATAAAATCACTTTTAGATAAAATAATACATTTTTTGTATCACCACATTCTGAAAGCCATAACTTTTTTATTTTTCAGTCAAAAAAACTGTGTAAGAACTTTTGCAGAACGGGTTGTAGTTTTTATTTGTACTATTTTGGGGTACATGCGACTTTTTGATCACTTTTTATTCTATATTTTGGGAGGTATGGTGACCAAAAAAATAGTGATTCTGGCATTGTTTTTTACTTATTTTTTTTGCGGTGCTCATCCTGCGGGAAAATTAATATTATAGTTTTATAGTTTGGGTCGTTACTAACGCGGTGATAACAAATATATGTACTTTTTTTATGGTTTAATTTTTTTCCTATAATAAAAGACTTATTATAGGAAAAAAAGCAGTCCTTGTTTATGTCACATAACTTTTATTTTTACACTTTTCTAACATTTTTATTTTTTTATTTTGTCCCACTACGGGACTTGAAGACATGCAGCTCTGATCGCTGCTAGAATACATTACACACCTATGCAGTGTAATGTATTGCAACTGTCATTGTGACGTGACAGTCACTCTGACAGGAAGCCATAGGCTTTCGTACATGACAGCCCGGAGGCCATTGTCTGGGCTCCGGTTGCCATGACAACCATCAGCAGCAGCCCCCGGAGTTGCATGTGGGTTCTGCCGTTCTGCTCTAAACCCCTTAAATGCGGCGAACTCAATCGACTGCTGTATCTAAGGGGTTAACTGCCCAAATCAGCGCCGATGGGCCGCTGATCGGCAACAGGGAGAGCAGGGCAGACACCCTGCCCTGCACAGTTAACTGCCGCTGCAGTGTAGCGCCACACAGCGGTTAACTGTTAAAGCGCGGATGTAACTGCACGCTCAGGTGCGCGAAGATGCTGCTCACTCCAAGGTGTGCGAACGGGTTAAAAGTATGAAAATTGTCCTGAAACTAAAAGTTAATCTGAATGCACATTGCTATTTAGCTGTACTTAATTTTAATATGTCCAAATACCTTTGGGCACTTCTGGTGTTACAGGATCTACAGCAGAAATGTAGTCATCCACAGTGAACGAGTGATCATCTACAAACTCTTCTATATGTTTTCCATCCATGAAAATGTCAATCTGTAAGATAAAAAAAATCTATTTCAAATCTATTGTTCATCTGCAATTATACAGAGACATTAGACAACAAGCTGGGACTTCAATTACAGTTTCTGTACATCTAAGATCACTTAAAGAGGTATTTCATCCATTAATTGATGGCACATCTGTTACAAAGATCTAATAGGCGGGGTTCCACCTCTGGGACCCACATTTATGGAGAGAACACGAGTCCCGTGAACCTCTCTTGTGCAAAGCAAAATAGTCAGTGGAGGCCAAGAAAGAAAGGAGAAAAAGAGAGTGCAGGCCAAGCATGTACAGTGCCTTTGCAAAAGTATTCACCCCTTTGGTATTTTTCCTGATTTGTTGCATTAGACCTTGAATTAAAATGGATTTTTAGGGGGGGTTTGTACTATTTTATTTAAACATCATGCCTAACACTTTGAAGGTGTAAAATATTTTTTACTTTGAAACAAACAATAATTAAAACGAAAAACAGAGAACTTTAATGTGCATAAGTATTTACCATCTTAACCCCTTCCCTCTTTAGCCACTTTTGACCTTCCTGACAGAGCCTCATTTTTCAAATCTGACATGTGTCACTTTATGTGGTAATAACTCCGGAATGCTTTCACCTATCCAAGCGATTCTGAGATTGTTTTCTCGTGACACATTGGACTTTATGTTACTGGCAAAATTTGCTCAATATGTTCAGTATTTAATTGTGAAAAACACCAAAAATTAGCGAAAAATTGCAAAAATTAGCATTTTTCTCAATTTAAATGTATCTGCTTGTAAGACAGGCAGTTATACCACACAAAATTGTTGCTAATTAACATCACCCATATGTCTACTTTAGATTGGCATCGTTTTTTGAACATCCTTTTATTTTTCTATGACCTCACAAGGCTTAGAACTTTAGCAGCAATTTCTCACATTTTCAAGAAAATTTCAAAAGGCTATTTTTACAGGGGCCAGTTCAGTTGTGAAGTGGTTTTGAGGGCCTTATATATTAGAAACCCCAAAAAAGTCACCCCATTTTAAAAACTTCACCCCTCAAAGTATTCAAAACAGCATTTAGAAAATGTCTTAACCCTTTACACATTTCACAGGAATTAAAGCAAAGTAGAGGTGAAATTTACAAATTTCATATTTTTCTGCAGAAATACATTTTGAATAAAATTTTTTTTATAAAACAGAAGGTTTTACCAGAGAAATGCAACTCAATATTTGTTGCCCAGTTTCTGCAGTTTTAGGAAATATCCCACATGTGGCCGTAGTGTGCTACTGGACTGAAGCACCTGCCTCAGAAGCAAAGGAGCACCTAGTGGATTTTGGGGCCTTATTTTTGTTAGAATATATTTTAGGCACCATGTCAGGTTTGAAGGGCTCTTGCGGTGCCAAAACAGTCAAAATCAACCAAAATTATTGGAAGTAGGCCGTGAAAATTAAAATCAACATTTCTTCAAAGAAAATGTAGGTTTAGCGATTTTTTTTCTCATTTCCACAAGGACTAAAGGAGAAAAAGCACCGCAAAATTTGTAAAGCAATTTCTCCCGAGTAAAACAATACCTCACATGTGGTAATAAACGGTTGTTTGGAGACACGGCGTGGCTGAGAAGGGAAAGAGCGCTATTTGGCTTTTGGAGTTCACATTTAGCAGGAATGGTTTGCGGAGGCCATGTCACATTTACAAAGCCCCTGAGGTGACAAACCAGTGGAAACCCCAAACAAGTGACCCCATTTTGGAAACTATACCCCTTGAGGAAATTATCTAGGGGTATAGTGAGCATTTTGACCCCACAGGTTTTTTTGCAGAAATTTTTGCAAGTAGGCTGTGAAAATGAAAATCTACATTTTTTCAAATAAAATGTAGGTTTAGCTAATTTTTTTTCATTTCCACAAGGACTAAAGGAGAAAAAGCACCATAAAATTTGTAAAGAAATTTCTCCCGAGTAAAACAATACCCCACATGTGGTAATAAACGGCTGTTTGGACACACGGCGAGGCTGAGAAGGGAAAGAGCGCTATTTGGCTTTTGGAGTTCACATTTAGCAGGAATGGTTTTCGGAGGCCATGTCACATTTACAAAGCCCCTGAGGGGATAAAACAGTGGAAACCCCCCACAAGTGACCCCATTTTGGAAACTACACCCATTGAGGAAATTATCTAGGGGTATAGTGAGCGATTTGACACCACAGTTTTTTTGCAGAAATTATTGGAAGTAGGCCCTGAAAATAATAATCTACATTTTTTCAAAGAAAATGTAGGTTTAGCTAATTTTTTCTCATTTCCAGAAGGACTGAAGGAGAAAAAGCACCACAAAATTTGTAAAGCAATTTCTCCCGAGTAAAACAATACCTCACATGTGGTAATAAACGGTTGTTTGGAGACACGGCGTGGCTGAGAAGGGAAAGAGCGCTATTTGGCTTTTGGAGTTCACATTTAGCAGGAATGGTTTGCGGAGGCCATGTCACATTTACAAAGCCCCTGAGGTGACAAACCAGTGGAAACCCCAAACAAGTGACCCCATTTTGGAAACTATACCCCTTGAGGAAATTATCTAGGGGTATAGTGAGCATTTTGACCCCACAGCTTTTTTGCAGAAATTTTTGCAAGTAGGCTGTGAAAATGAAAATCTAAATTTTTTCAAATAAAATGTAGGTTTAGCTAATTTTTTTTCATTTCCACAAGGACTAAAGGAGAAAAAGCACCATAAAATTTGTAAAGAAATTTCTCCCGAGTAAAACAATACCCCACATGTGGTAATAAACGGCTGTTTGGACACACGGCGAGGCTGAGAAGGGAAAGAGCGCTATTTGGCTTTTGGAGTTCACATTTAGCAGGAATGGTTTTCGGAGGCCATGTCACATTTACAAAGCCCCTGAGGGGATAAAACAGTGGAAACCCCCCACAAGTGACCCCATTTTGGAAACTACACCCATTGAGGAAATTATCTAGGGGTATAGTGAGCGATTTGACACCACAGTTTTTTTGCAGAAATTATTGGAAGTAGGCCCTGAAAATAATAATCTACATTTTTTCAAAGAAAATGTAGGTTTAGCTAATTTTTTCTCATTTCCAGAAGGACTGAAGGAGAAAAAGCACCACAAAATTTGTAAAGCAATTTCTCCCGAGTAAAACCATACCCCACATGTGGTAATAAACGGCTGTTTAGACACACGGCAGGGCTTAGAAGGGAAAGAGCACTATTTGGCTTTTTGAGATCACATTTCAGCAGGAATGATTTGCGGAGGCCAGGTCACATTTGCAAAGCCCCTGAGGGGACAAAACAATGAAAACGCCCAAAAAGGGACTCCATTTAGGAAACTACACCTCTTGAGGAATGCATCTAGGGGTGTAGTCAGCATTTTGACCCCACAGATGTTTCATAGAATTTATTAGAATTAGGCAGTGAAAATAAAAACAGTCCTTTTTCTTCAATAAGACGTAGCTTTAGCGCAAATTTTTTCATTTTCTCAACAAATAAAGGAAAAAAAGAACCCAACATTTGTAAAGCTATTTCTCCCGAGTACGGCAATACCCCATATGTGGTCATAAACTGCTGTTTGGGCAAACCGCAGGGCTCAGATGGGAAGGACCGCCATTTGGAGTGCAGATGTTGCTGGATTGGTTTCTGGGCACCTGTGGGCCCAAAACAGTGGAAACCCCCCAGAAGTGACGCCATTTTGGAAACTACACCCCTCAATGCATTTACCAAGGGGTGTAGTAAGCATTTTAACCCTGCAGGTGTTTTGTAGAAATTAGTGTGCGCTCAATGTTGCAGAGTGAAAATGGGATTTTTTTCCATAGATATGCCAATATGTGGTGCCCGGCTTGTGCCACCATAACAAGACAGCTCTCTAATTATTATGCGGTGTTTCCCGGTTTTAGAAACACCCTACATGGGGCACTAATCTTTTGTCTGGACATATGACAGGGCTCAGAAGTGAAGAGTACCATGCGGAGTGGAGGCCTAATTTGGCGATTTACAAAGTATTGGTTCACAACTGCAGAGGCTCAGATGTGAAATAATAAAAAGAAACCCCTGATAAGTGAACCCCACTATGGAACTGCACCCCTCAAGGCATTAATTAAGGGGTGTAGTGAGGATTTTCACCCCACAGGTCTTTTCCATAAATGAATGCGCTGTGGATGGTGCAAATTAAAAATGTATATTTTTCCCTAGATATGCCATTCAGTGGCAAATATATCATGCCCAGCTTATGACGCTGGAGACACACACCCCAAAAATTGTTAAAAGGGTTCTCCCGGGTATGACGATGCCATATATGTTGAAGGAAACTGCTGTTTGGGGACGCTGCAGGGTTCAGGGCCGAGGGAGCACCATTTGGCTTTTGGAGAGCGGATTTTGCTTGGCACTATATTTGTTTGAGTATTGCTGGTGTTTTATAATGTGGGGGTACATGTAAGCGGGGCGGAGTATATAAGGGGCATAGTCAGGTGGTATAAAAAAATAAAAATAATCCATAGATGTGTGTTACGCTGTGAAGCAATCCTTTCTGCACAGGCCGGTGTCGCACTGATAAATGGTGTCATTTCTTATCCCCCTTTTGGTCCACACTCCGCACCTTTGTAGTTTGGGGAATTTTGCTGGGAAAGTATTATCCTGGTATAATACGGGCACTGTCGCTTCCAGCGGATATGTTTGGGCCCTCCCCTTCCTGGTTCCCTAATTTTAGGTCCATGATAAATCGCCTCTTGAAACTGAAGAAATGTTCCCCTCGGGCACAACTGCATATTTTTTTATTTCCTGACTTATTGGAGCCATAACTAATTTTATTTTTCATAGACGTAGTGGTATGAGGGCTGGTTTGTTGCGGGACGAGCTGTAGTTATTATTGGTTCCATTTTGGGGTACATGCGACTTTTTGATCACCTTTTATCCTATTTTTTGGGATGCCAGGTAAACAAAAAAACGCAATTCTGGCACAGCTTTTTTCGTTTTTTTTATACAGCGTTCACCACGCATTATAAACTACATGTTAACTTTATTCTGCGGGTCAGTACGATTCTGGCGATACCTAATTTATAGCACTTTTTTATGTTTTAAAACTTTTTGCACAATAAAATTACTTTTGTAAAAAGAATGTATTTTTTCTGTCGCCAAGTTGTGAGAACCATAACTTTTTAATTTTTTTGTCGACGGACGTGTATGAGGGCTTGTTTTTTGCGGGACGAGCTATAGTTTTTATAGGTACCATTTTTGGATACTTGCGACTTTTTGATCACTTTTTATTGTAATATTTGTAGGGCAAAGTGACCAAAAAACAGAAACTCTGGTAACGTTTTTTACGGGTTTTTTTTACGCTGTTCACCGCGTGCAATAAATAATATAATATTTTGATACCTCCGGTCGTTACGGTCGTGGCGATACCAAATACATATGGTTTATTATTATTTTTCAATAATAAAGGACTTGATAAGTGTAAAAGGGGGATTGTGTTTTATTTGATTACTTGAAACTTTTATTGTTTTCAAACTTTTATTTTTTGCACTTTTTTTTACACTTTTTTATACTTTTTTTTACACTTTTTCTCAAGTCCCACGGTCAGATTTTTTTTTTCTAATACATTGCACTACCTATGTAGTGCAATGTATTAGATCTGTCAGTCATTCACTGACAACAAGCCGTTTAGGCTTCGCCTCCCGGCGGGGCCTAAATCGGCTTCCGTAATGGCAGAGCAGGAGACCATTGTGTCTCCTGTTGCCATAACAGCAGTCGCCAGTCCCGATTGCCTGTCAGGGCTGGCGATCTGCTAGTAACCGCTACGATGCAGCAATCGCTTTCGATTGCTGCATCGAAGGGGTTAATGGCAGGGATCGGAGCTAGCTCCGGTTCCTGCCGTTACAGGTGGATGTCAGCTGTACAGTACAGCTGACCTCCACCGCTGATGACGCCGGATCAGCTCCTGACCCGGCGCCATCTTGCCGGCAGCTACGGAAGCCGTTCAGGCACCGCCGCCGGGCGGATCTTGACCGGCTTCGGTGCTAGGCAGACCGGGAGGCCAGTATTAGGCCTCCGGTTGCCATTGCAGCCACCGGAACCCCGGCAATTTCATTGCTGGGGCTCCAATGAGCTGCAAACACCTTAAGCGTTTGAGCGCTGCACTTAAGGGGTTAATGGCGGGGATCGAAGCTAATTTCGGTCCCCGCCGTTACAGTCGGATGTCAGCTGTAAGATACAGCTGAGATCCGACGATGATGGCACCGACTCAGCTTCTGAGCCGGTGCCAAACGTTTGACGTACATGTACGGCATTTTGCGGGAAGTCAATGCTTTCCATGACGTACATGTACGTCAAATGTCGGGAAGGGGTTAAAAGTCAATCCTTTGTGGACCCTCCTTTTGCTGCAATTACAGATGTAAGTCTCTTGGGGTATATCTCTATTGGCTTAGCACATCTAGATACTGGGATTTTTATTCATTCTTCCAGGCAAAACTGCTCCAACTTCTTCAAGTTAGATGGTTTGCGTTGGTGTACAACAGTCTTCAAGTCATGCCACAGATTCTCAATTGGATTGAGGTCTGGGCTTTGACCAGGCCATGTCAAGACATTTAAATATTTCCCCTTAAACCACTCCAGTGTAGTTTTAGTGTATGTTTAGTGTCATTGTCCTGCTGGAAGGTGAACCTCCATCCCAGTCTCAAATCTCTGGCAGACAAACAGAAATTCCTCAAAAATTGCCCTGTATTTACCGCCATAATTCTTTGCTTCAATCCGGACCAGTTTTCCAGTCACTGCAGATGAAAGGCATCCCCACAGCACAATGCTGCCACCACCATGCTTCACTGTGGGAATGGTGTTCTTGGGATGATTGGAAGTGTTGGGTTTGTGTAACACATAGCGTTTTTCATGATGTCCAAAGAGTTAAATTTTAGTCTCATTCGAGTAGAGAACCTTCTTCCATGTGTTTGGGGAGTCTGTCACACGCGGTTTGGCAAACTCAAAACATGATTTCCCATGTTTCTCTTTAAACAATGGCTTTTTCTCTGGCCACTCTGCCATAAAGCCTCAATCTGTGGAGTGTACGGCTTACAGTAGTCCTATGGACAGATACTTTCTTCTTCGCTGTGAATCTTTGGTGTCTTTGTTGAATCTCTGATTAATGCCTTCCTTGCCTGGTCTACGAGTTCTTGTGAGGTTTGCAGTTGTGCCATATTCTTACCCTTTTTTTTTATAATGGATTTAATGGTGCTTTGTTGGATGTTCATAGTTTGTGATATTTTTTTCTATATTCCCAACCCAGATCTAAACTTCTTTACAACTTTGTCTCTGACCTGCTTGGAGAGCTACGTGGTCTTCATATGGCTTGTTTGTAGCAGATCATGTGACACTTGCACACAGTGGAACCTTATTCAACAATAGTTATGTGACTTAATTGGCTTGACCAGACTTTATTTGGGGTTTCAAAGCAAAGGGTGTATATGCATATACACACACAACTTTTCATTTTTTTTTTTTAACAAAGTATTTTTTCATTTCACTGTAACAATTTGGACAGTTTTGTCAGGTCCATTACATTAAATCACATTTAAAATCAATTTTAATTACAGGTTGTAATAAAATAAAATAAAAATACCAAGGGGATGAATACTTTTGAAAGTAAGAATTGCTGATGACTTAGAGAAGGGAGAGATCAGTGTCTTTACACACTGGCAAATTTAGTCCAAGACCTGAAAGATCATATTAAATTTCTGTGATGTAAATCTAAAAAAAATAAAATGAGCACTTCCTGTAAAATACAAGGAGGCGTGAACATGGAGAATGCTGACAGTCTAAATGGTCATGTAGTTAAAGGGCCTTTGCTGAGATAATAAAGTTTTAAGAAGTACCTCAATGTGATTCAATGATGACCACAAGATGCCTCCTCAGCTCAGAAGGATTTTGGTTTTCTTTCTTTAAAATGTATCCTGTTTTTGCCCGTTCTATGTATCACACTGGTTTACATGCTGTCAGGACTTGCTGCGGGGCGGAGGGGGGGGGGGGGGGAATTGCCTTAGCGGTGTCAACCTAAAAGGCTATAATGCCCATGATTCCCTCTCCCTTCACAGACTCTGTGCTCACTTCCCCTGCTACTGTACTCCTACAGAGAAGGGGGGAGTGAGTGAAGAAGTATGTGGCGCCTCGTACTTCTGCGAGTTGTAAAGGGTTAAATGCCACGAGTATGGGATGTCACATAAGGAAATACACAGATAAAGTGAGGTCACATGACTGCATCTCGTACTGGCCTTCAGAGCCAATTCCATGACAGACTGCAAAACAGTAAGTGTTAAGTTATATAGTGATTAAACCATTTAGAGACAATTTTTATGAACCAGAAAACTTCTTTAGTATTTATTTATAGATCAACTTCCCCATTCCCCTATTTCCAGTATTCAATTGAAAAACACTCCATGGAATGCATTTTTGTTTTATAAATATTAGATAGTACTTCAATATACTCACGTTAACTTTTTTTCTGGGGTACAGGAAGAAAAATGGTTTCAGGACTGGAGACCTATTATAACAAAGGAAGGTATGTTAGTGACCACATCTCCTGTACTATGATCCTTTAAAGGTAGAATTATTAATGGTCTCCAGATATCAAGGTAACTTAAAAAGACAAAATATTTAACTAAATGATGCTGTCTTTCTGGCCAGAATCAGGTGACGGCCGCACACCTATTAAAAGGGGTTGTCTCAAGAAGCCAGCCCCTGTCTATATGCCCTATTAGATCATATAGACCTCATAGAGGGGCGTTCCCAGCTCAGAATCCCCTCTATACGCCAGAAAGGAAAGAGACTCTACTTTTGAATGGCCGCCATGTAATACTACATTTCCAGTGCAGTGGTAAATGCAATGGAAATGTCTAGTTGGCACCGACTTCCCCCGGAAAAATCAGCTAGAGTTCCGAGAACCGAACGGCTGCAAACTGAAAGGGGTTGCCTCTAATGAGACAACCTTTAGAGTTTGGTTTAGACAGCCCTTTTATCACAATACTTATTATTGCATCCATCTCTTGGGATCCCTTTTCAATAGGAAAGTAATCACGCACAACTATCTTTTATGGAGGCTGCAGACACTCGAAAAAAGCCTTTAGTTGATAATGGGGGTGAACAGCAGCATGAACCCTTTAATCAGCTTTAATCTAGGATTCCTGCAAACGAAGATGAGGTTGTTCAAACAAGACAACTACTTCAAAGTTTTTACTGTACTTTGCTTATTCAGCTGATCTGCCTGAAAATAAAGAAGATACAGTATTTTGTTCTCTATTGTAACATCTGTAGGGAATTCCCTTTATATAAGAACAGGAATAAACACCAACAAAACACTAACTATGGTTTACAACCACACGATGTGACAGAAAGATAACACTCACACTCGAGGACGTCCACCAACAATAGCTGTGAGGCCTGGAGCTACAGTAAAAAAAAAAGAAACGTTTCAGAGATTAGGAATACCTCTTTTTAAGTTTCCTTAACCCCTTCATGCCGCCAATTTGTAGATTCACGTACTAGTCGCATATGCCTGCGCAGCCACGACGTGAATTTACAGTCCTCTGCTTCTGCCGGCATAGCGCTGAGGAGAGCGCTCTGATGCCTGCAGCGTGAGTGTCCCCGGCTCCCCAGCAACCTGCTCATTGATAGCCGAACCAATTGGTTAGGCTTATGAGCATGTGATCAACATGAATAACGAATCATAGTAATCTCTGAAAAGTTTATTTGTAAAATAACTTTTCACGCTTGCCCTCTCCTCTCAGCCTCCTTCACTCTGTGACATTGTTTCAGAGAGAAGGAGACTGATTGAAAGAAGGCAAAAGAAAAGTGTATATATATATATATATATATATATATATATATATATATACAAACATTTACAAAGTATATAGAAAGCATAAACTTTCTATTCCCCGTGCCCCTTAGTGTTAGAATAGGCAGGCAGGGAAGTCTATGTTCACACCTGTGTTGTTTCATTTCGTTGTTCTGCTCTATCAGAGGAGCAGAACAAGGGAATAATGGAACCAACGGACATTATCCAAAGTCCAATGGCTTTCCGTCGGGGTGTCTATAATGTTACCGGACACAATAGCGCAGCATGCTGCGCTATTTTCTCCAGTAAACCCTGCCGGATCTGCGACAGAGGCCCCGAATGGAGCCTCCGACGCAGATGTGAACAGAGCCTTCGTTAGCTGAAAAAAATGGTTAAGTTATCCAACATAGTTCAAAAGTTATAACTGTGTAAAAGAATGTATGCCAAAACTTTAAATTTAGACCTGGTCATTGAGGCATCAATGATCCTTGGTCCTGAAAGGTTTAATTTACAATTAAACACAAAATAACAGCATTATCTATTTTAAAGATTATGAACAATAAGGGTCCTGTTCACACTGAGTTTTTTTTACACGTTTTTTGAAGCGGAAAACGCACCAAAAAACGCCTGAAAATGCCTCCCATTCATTTCAATGGGAGGCAGAGTTTTTTTTCCCCGCGAGCGGAAATAACGGCTCACGGGAAAAAGAAGGGGCTTGCCCTGTCTTTGGCCATTTACATCTCGGACCTCCCATTGACATCAATGGCCGCAGGCAAAATGGCAGCGAAAATCAGCGCGCAGGCAGAGCAAAATCTACCAGAAAATTCCAAAACTGAATTTTGAGCCGGATTTTCTGCCTGCAAAAAACTCTCTGTGAACCTTCTAATCAAGTGAATTTATGTATACTGTAGCAAGGGTATGTGTAGCAATTCCTAGCCTTGCTCGTCTCAAGGCTATGTTCACACGGCATATGTTCAGGCTAAAAAATACGATTATGATTTAAAAAGAAAGCATTTGATTTTTACAAGCATTTTTTAAGCATATTTTGAGGCAGATATTTGAAGTGGTTTTTTTTAAGTGTTAATGGGAAATGCGAAAAATCAGCTTGTAAATGCATTTTTTTATGAAGCCCATTTTTACGAGGTGATTTTTAATTCAGCAGTGTAAAAATACGCATTGTATGAACTACACAGTATATTTCCTATTGAAATCAATGGAAAGCTGTTTGCAGGCATATTTCAAGTGTACTTTGGAGTGTAATACAAGCATTTTACACTTTGAAATATGCCTGAAATATGCCGTGTGAACATATCCATCTTTCACTTTCCACTGTGAGGGATGTCATTACGTGTTGTCTATCCATTTTTCTATAAAAGATAATAATTTTGTATATTTAAAATATGATACACATGGTCTCTTTTAAAAGAAGTCAAGGTGATTTAGCACAGGCAAATAATCGACAATACAGCTTGTTGATCGACGCTCGTTTGCTCCATTCAAATGAAAAATTGAGCGGGACTACGGGGAAGAACGATCGTTTGTCCCCTTAGATTTGCATCTTGTTGGCAGCACATCTTCTGTTTACACAGGGAGACGTGCTGTCCACTAGCGACCATTTTTATGGCCGCCTAAAAGATCTGATAAGCTGATGAACGAGTGTTTGCTCGTTCATCGGCTGATTGCTGCCCTGTTTACACAGGGCAATGATCGGGAACGAGCATTCGTATGAACGCTCATTCGATCATTGGCCTGTGTCAAAGGGCCTTAATCATTCATGCAAGGCCAAATTTGTACATACTGTAAGCTAGTCACGGGGCAAGAATTAAAATTGAGCCATCTGTATCATAAACATAAATAAATATAGAATAAATTAAACGGATACTCTGGTTTTACGAAACTTCCAACAGGTCAGATCAATGAGACCCAGCTCATGGACAACCAATAATGCAAAGTCCTGACATGTATCTATGACACATCAGAAATTTTGGTAAAACCAGAGGGTCAGTGTAAAGGGCATATCTAAGATTATCAAATAACGTCTGCTTTTTTTTCCAGAAACAACGCCAGTTTTGTCCATTGGCTGTGTCTGGTAAAGCAGCTTAGCACTATTCACTTGTAGCAGAATTCTCTAGAGGGGTTGTCCAGGATTAGAAAAACATGGCTGCTTTCTTCCAAAACAGTGCTCCACCTGCTCCACAGGTTGTATGTGGTATTGCTGCTCAGCCCAATTTACTTCAATGGAGCCAAGCTGCGAACCCATAAACAGGTGTAGTACTGTTGCAGCCATGTTTTTCTAATCCTGGGCAACCCCTTGAAAGTAGCTCTTCTGACATGTCTCTTTTAGTAAATACGTGCATTTGCCCCAAAAAATAACAATTCTGAATAAAATCTTACATTGTGCTACTGCAATGCATTCTACATTTCACTTCCTATTAATAAATTATAATGTTAAAACCAAACTGTGGGAAAGTGAGGGGCTCGTGTTAGAATGGATCCCTATCTCTTTCAGTCAACAGAGTTGTTTTGAGGACTTGCATCAGGAAATACACTGTCACCAAGCCATTGCCCTTGTTGGCTAGGAAAGGGCTTGACATTGTCAGCAATTATCTGTAAGAATGGGGTCAAACAGGGAGTAGGTCAAACCGTTAAACTTATGACTTCTTTTGCAAAGTGTCTTCAACTTACTATGTACTTGTTATCAGTCCTAATATTTATAAATAAAGAAGCACTTTGAAATCTCAAACTACACTAACCAGCTGCCATTGTGGAGTCAAATGGAGGTCAGCTCAATGTGAATTACAGGTCACTTGCTCATACATTGACTATGTACTGTGGAGGCTTGCTGATAAATTCTTTATGACTAGAATCATTTGCCGTACTGGTCCTATCCACAGCTCTGGTTATTCTCTGAAGCTTTGGGAGTCCTCAGTACTACTGCAGGTCAATGCAACTAAACTATCCAACAGAGAACACCAAGGCCTCATGCTCACGACCGAATTCGTTTTGCGGTCCGCTAAACCACGGTTCCGTTGCGTTCCATCTGACCGTAAAAACCATGTCGTCGTCATCAGGACTCACAGATCCTCAGCAGTTCACCAGTATTGGTGAATCCGCAAAAATGACATGTCCTGAGGTTTTTGTGGCCCCCACATGGATTCGTGTACACCACGGTCGTGTGCATGGGGCCATAGAAATGAAAAAGTCCATAATTTATCTGCAAAAATTCGGATAAATTGCAGCCACAAAAGCATGGTCGTGTGCATGAGGCCTATATTTTGGGTCTATAATTGTAGAAAAAGGATCACATGTTTTGTATGTTTTCATTTGAGATGTTTTGTGGCCTTTCATCTCATAACTCCATTACATTTGAACAGTAGCTTTTAACCCTTTCCCACTTAGACAATATACATACAGCATGTTAAGCTCAGCGCAGTACATGTGCAAAAACCTGCGGGAGTGCTGTAGTGATGGAGAGCCACCTTCCCGCTGTAATGGCTGGCATCGGTGCAAAGTTCTGAAACCAACCATTTTACCCCATCCAGGGATTTTTGGAGTGCAAACAGTTGGAGTGGTGCTCCCTTTGTTATATCTTAATGAACCACAGCATGGTTATCGCGCATGAAAAAAATATACTGAAATATTGCAAGCTTAGTATTTAATCTCAGATCAAGGGAACAAGCTCTTTAACGTGCTTGGTGGGATTTCTGTGCTAGATTTACCAAGACCATGAGCATGGCTTTCTGTAAATGAGAATTTACATGGGCATTTATTGTGTTCATTTAGAACATTTGACCATTGATTGAACTCTCTTGTGTAAATATAGCTTTAAGTACAAAAACACAGCCATCTCGATATCTTCACGGTCCAGTACAAGCATGCTTTAAAGGTCAAGTTCCAAAATATTGTTGTTTATTATATATAGATAATAATTGTATTTGTAAGGCTCTATTTATATCTGCATTGAATGCTCCGTCAGGAGTCTCCGTCACAGATCAAGTTCAAAATGCTGGAGAAATAGAGCAGCATGCTGCGCTATTTCTTCAGTTAAAACGACAGACACATGATGGAAACCCGATGGTAACCTGATGGAACTCATTAAAGTCAATGCGGCAGATTTACCATTCAAAATGCACCAGAATTCTGGCTCAAATTGAGCATGTCTGTTTTTTCCGTTGTTTTGCTTCTATGATGGAGCAGAACCACAGAATCCCTGAATGCTTTAGTGGCCCCAGCCTAATGAAGTTGAGAAAATAAGGGATACAAGAAAAATTAAACCAGCCAAAAAGGGGTACGCTGGCTAAAATAAATGTCTAGTGCTCTAGCTTCCTAATCTAGTTTTGTGTTACATTATGGTTCATGGGCATTAATCTTATAGACTTCTGCCTTCTGATTTGTTTTTTTATGGTCTTGTCCTTGTTATCCATCCACCGCACCCTGAAACCTTTTTATCAGGCTACATTTTTTATAATATTCACTCTATCCCATTGGCAATATTATCTACTGCATGTGACTATATATAACTGATCTACTAAATGGAACTTTTAGGATATGTTCAGACATGGCAGAATTGCCGCGGATTTGCAGTGCGGATTATGCGGAAATTTACAGTACAATACATGTGGTTAGTATTTTAAATGCAAAGGGTGACACATTTTTTATGCCATGTCTGCACTTAGCCTTAAAGTAAAACTAGATACCAGAGAATACAGACAGGAAACTTGAGCAAAAAGCAACTAAGCATTAAAAACACTTTGCACTTCTCAAGACCGAGATGTAAAAATAAAAAAGGCTGGCTACACACTATTTGAGAGTCAAAGGCAATTTGGTTTTGCCCTAAGAAGAAGAACCCAATTATACTATAGCTGACTGTTCTGCTGATTGGGACTCTCTGCCAGACTCAATGAGGTTGACTCGCAGTGTTTTTATGAAATGACAAGGTGACCACTGTAATGAACTGTACAGTAGGTGGGTGCTTCCTAATCACTGATTATCTATGAGGAATGTTTTATGATCACAATCTTACGTTGGCAGATATATTCTTTAGATTTGTGTAAAAACATCAATCATGGCCCTTGAGCACAGGTATATAGAAAAAATATTCATTAATTGGTGGCAGTATAAAAACATCGCTGCAGAGGCTGTCCTGACAACTTTTTAATGCAAATTTCCAAAGTGCATGTCACCTGTAATGAAAATTAAAACTGAACCTTATAGAACAGACCAGGCTACGGTGATTGGCCAGCCAAGTCTTGCATGCGTCTCCTTACCCATGCCCAGTCTCCCAGTAGTGTCCACATGCAGGGCTGAAGAGAAGAGGGGGGCCACTAACAATTAAGCAAAGAAATACATACAGGGACATAACTAGAATTGCAAAATCAGAGATGGACTCCCACCACCTAGTTGACGGCAGCATAAATATTTTTAGCAATTAGGAAATAGTTCTGCTATATAGCAAATCATCTGCACAAAAGTGAACGCATAGGCTATGTTCAAATCTACGTCAAGGCTCCGTTCCGTCAGAGCTTTCCGTCGGAACGGGGCCCTGATGGACACAAACTGAAACCGTAAGTAGTTTCCGTTTCCATCACCATTGATTTCGACTACGCTATTCATCCGGTCAAAACGACAGAACCCTTGCACAACGGAGACAAACTGAAACCATTGGCACCGGATCCGTCACCATTGAAAGCAATGGTGATGGAAACGGAAACCTACGGTTTCAGGTTGTGTCAGTCAGGTCTCCGTTCTGACGGAAAGCTCAGACGCAGATGTGAACGAAGCCTTACAATAGCACTAGATACCAGAAAGTCCAAATTGTCTTTGTGCGGAAAGTAACTATGTTGCTGTGCCTGAGTAGGCTCCCTAATCCTTTGGGACTCTTTGACTATAGATACAGCCATGAATATACCTATTCTTTATTAGATCAGATTCGATTCTGACTATTAATGCTCTTCAATCAGTGCATAGTCAAGCATAGAAGTATATTCTATACACAGGTTTTCATCAGACAACAAAGGATAAGAACAAATAAATTTACCCATTCCAGTGCCGGCAGGTGCAATCTCCCTTGCAAAGATTTCCAGAGCTTTTTTCTGTTTGTGATGAACACCAAGCCAAATGACTGCTTCTCGAACAAGCTGAAATTTATTATGGAGTATGAATGAGTTTCAAATCTTAGCTATTACATTTCCTTCTGTGTAAAATATATAAAAGAAGCAATATAATAACCAAAGTTAGCCTAACAAGGTCTAGATTTAGTGTAGGTGTAAAGGATCTGCCAGGCACAACTTCTGTGTATACTCCCATAGGTAATCAGTCTGCACCTGAGTCTATGTCTCTGAGACTGACTCCATCATCCACCACTCAGGATGGCAGGCTTAGGAGTGGGAGAGCCTATCGCAGCCTGGCCAGACGGAGCTAGCTCCCGCCCTCTGTCTATTTATACCTGCCTTTCCTGTTCCTCCTTTGCTTGTGATTCTTCTCGTGTGGTTTCCTGGCCCAGCTACAGCTTCTAACTATTTGATCCTGCTCCATACTGACCCTGGCTTACTGACTACTCTCCTGCTCTGCGTTTGGTACCTCGTGCACTTCTGGTTTGACTCGGCTCGTTCACCACTCTTGTTGCTCACGGTGTTGCCGTGGGCAACTGCCCCTTTCCCTTGCTTTGTGTTCCCTTGTCTGTTTGTCTCGTGCACTTACTGAGCGTAGGGACCGCCGCCTAGTTGTACCCCGTCGCCTAGGGCGGGTCGTTGCAAGTAGGCAGGGACAGAGTGGCGGGTAGATTAGGGCTCACTTGTCCGTTTCCCTACCCCCGTCATTACAGTAGGACTCCATGGTGACTTTTGGTCGCAGTAAAACCACGTTTATTTAATGTTTCCTTATGGAAGCAAAAGCTGCGGGTGACTTGCAATGATCTCAAAAAATCCAACCATGTTCAAATTTTTGCAAATATTATGCAACCTTTTTCTCCTATAGGGAATTATTGAGTTTGTGATTTTACGTTTAAAACACACAAACATGTCTGTAAATCACTAGCCTTATTTTGATGGCCAAGTTCACTAACATCTAGACATGGAGTTTATTTGATATCTGTAAAAACTAATATAAAAGCAATATAGGTACCGGTCAAAAGAAACATCACTGTAATTTATTTAGACATATGAAATAGAATGAAACATTGAAAATCCTATAAAAATCCTCATATGTTTATTTTCCTGAAATAAGTTTTGCATTATTTTATTGATAGACCGGAACATATTTTAAAAGATGCCACATTAGACTACTTCTTTCATATTCTTCTATTTTCTGTTAATATGTGCATATGATAAGAGCATGATGTTTACAGATTCCAGAATACGTTTATGTAGAATTAACTTTACCAACGTGTAAAATCAGCTAATATTAAAACCAATTTTCTCTGTGAACTATTTTGTAGGAATCCTTCCTACTTGTACACTTTTTAATGAATATAATAAAATTACAGTTTAAGATGAATTACTGATAAAGCTAAAGCGGAGCACTGATTCCCCAATTATTAAACTGACAATAAAATGTAAAAGTAACCATATAAACATTATTAAATGTGATGTATTGTGCAACAAAAGGAAAAATGTAGACATGTAAGGCCTCGTTCACATCTGCGTTGGAGGCTTTGTTGGGGGCCTCCGTCGCAGATCCGGCAGAAATTACCGAAAACAATAGGGCATCATGCTGCGCTATTGTTTCCGGTAAAACAACGGACAGTCCGATGGAAACCTGACGGAACACATTAAATTAATCTGACGGAGCAGAACAACGGAATGGGGAACGCAGATGTGTACGAGGTCTAAACAGCACATATGACTTAGTGGTAAGGTGTAATACATCTGCCAATAGATATACCTACCAGCAAACTAATACGTTAAAGGGGTTTCTGGATTTGATACATTTTACAAAAAGTGCATAAAAATTGCTCCAGATCATAATACAAGTGACTAAACAAATCACTTATTTAAAATTCTGCACCTTGGTTCCCCTCGATAAACTCTGCAACCACACACAAAGACTGTGGCCATAGTTAATATGTCGTACATAGTGAGGTCACAACTGCGGTCAACCATATAAACCAATGCCTTAGTATTGCATTCTGCATAGTAAAATGCCTAAAATCCAGCATCTGATAGTTCACCAATTCGGATTCTAAGTCTGTTTCTGACAAAGAATTGCAGCATATATTATGTTAGTATTTCACTTTTACTGTCATTATTGGAGGTTCTCTATCTTTACAGTTAATAGGATAATCTCTTCCTTGACTGTCCAGTATACCAAAACATTTGATAATCTGGCACCTTTGAAGCACTGTTAATGTTGGATTAAGTAAATACATTTTACGGTTCTAATCTACTCATAAACCCCCCAAAAAATTGGAAATACTTACATCCTTGCCTCTGGTGTGAGGCCCATATATATCTTCAGCACCGATAATCTGCACATTGACTGCGCTATAATCCTCCAAACCAAGCTGTGTAAACATTTCTTGAGTTCTAAACAAGAGTAAAACAGAAAATATTAATCATAGGTCAACCTCCGGAATATCACCTTGTCTGGTCCATGTATGCAAAACAACATCACAAAAAATGTGTGATCAAAATGACACATTGAAATGAACAATGTATAATACTAAGGACCATGGGAGAATTCAAGGTAGAATGAAGTAGGACATTGAAATAAGAGTGAGGTATAATGAAGTAGATGCAACGTAGAATAACCTAACACTGAAAGCTATGGTGCCTCAAGCCAGACATGTCGAATATCTAGACCTTTTCTAGTTCGCAGGCCACTTTGTCAGATTTTACTTGAAGTAGCTGCAATTTATTTTTCTCATATGAGGAGAGATGAGTGAATACTATTATTAGTTTTAAAAAAAGAACATTTATTGCCTATAGCAACCAGTCACATTCTTTAATATCGTTTTTGGTGAAAGCAATGTTCTTTTACCTTTTCAGAATGCTCTCCGCGGTACGTCTTCCTTTTTCTGCTGACCTTGGCCCTCCTACGGCACATACAGCAGTAGCTCTGTATCCATCAAGATATGTGGTACACACCTGGTTACAGTTATTGTTGCAATTAAAATCTGTTATTAACAACCTCTATATAAATCTCCAAGTAAATTATTTCATTTTCAGACCAAATCCATTTTTAGACTTTGTTATAATATATCACAAAGAACAACTTATATTAAAATATTATATCTACAAGCAAATTGTATGCTTACTTTTGCAAAAGTTTAGTGTTCACATCATCGTTGGCCTTCCGTTTGGGCTTTCCGTTGATCTGTTCCATCAGAGGAACAGATGAACAGAAACACAAAGTATCGTTTCCATTTGAAATACTGTACAATTGATTTTAATGGTATTTTTTTGGTTTCATTTACTTTGTTTGCCTCCGTTCCGCTAGGTTTCCCTTTTTATGGAAACAATAGCGCAGTTTGCTGAGCTATTGTATCCGTTAAAAAAAAATCTGCTGAAAAAAAAGTTCAGAAAATGACCTGCGATACGTTTTTTTAAGCTGTAGCCTGTCAATTTGTTATGCGGAATCGTGGCTCTTCTATTGCGCTTTTTCCCCATTGACTTCAATGGGGAGGTGAAACCCACAACAAAGAGCTAAGTGTTATGACTTTTGCAAAATTGCTAAATGGAAAAAAAAGGTATTTTTTATTTGAAATTAATTTAAAAAAAAAGCTCATACTTACCCCCTGCCGTAATCCTAGTGATGTGATACTCTATTCTGGGAGCAGCCCGGCCTCCAAGGATGACCTTTCATCCCATGTGACTGCTGCAGCCAATCAAAGGCTGCAGTGGTCACATGGACTACAGCGTCATCCCATGAGGCTGGACTACGCTCAGAAGAAAGGGACGCGTCACCACGACTACGGCCAGGGTAAGTCTAAAAGTTTTTTTCCCCTGCAGGATTTCCGCAGAGGACATGTCGCCCGAAAAACGCCTGACTTCTGCCGTTTTTCAGGGCAGAATTCTCTGCAGCTACCATGGTGGATACGCTGTGTAGTTTTACGCAACATATCCGGCTAGTGTGTTACTGCCGTTAAAGGGGTTCTAGGACAGTTTAAATACTGCTTATAGCTAAAAATAGCAAACAGTCACCTTTCAAATCCCCCAATGCTCCCGTGCCAACAGTACCATGGTCCCTTGCCAGGCTTTGCTTACTATGGCACAGTAATGACGTGATTGGCTGCCATGGTCACGTGTCATGTACGGCACATCATTGCTGCCACCAGGGACAAAAAAACTTGTGTAGACCATGAAACTGTCGGTACAGGAGCTTTGTGGGGCGACTATGAGAATATTAGTTATTTTAGCAGCTTATACTCTAAAAAAAATGGGTAAATTCCTTTAATTGAAATGTCTTATATCAGAATGAGTCTTCAAAGGTCTCGGATATCAGCTAACCAGAGATATCCATCTATGGGTAGGCCGTAACATATCTGTGCACAGTTGGATTCTCTAGTTATAGCCAACTTATGTTTTTGGACAATTACTGGAGTGAGCCATTTTACTTTTCTGTCACAGGAACAGAAAAAACAGAAATGAAGGATCCGTCACATAATGGACACCAACGGCGCCTGACGAAAACCATTAAATTTAATGAACGTTGTTGGGTTTCTGTTGTGCTTTCCGTCACTTTCCCCAGACAACATAGCTCTTAACTTTGTTCACATCTGCATTGGGGGCTCCATAGATTCCGCCAAAAATCCTGAACAGAATAGCGCAGCATGCTGCGATATTTTGTCTCGAAAATTACGGAAACCTGATAACACCCATTAAAGTCAATGGGTTCCATTGGGCACCATCGATGTCCATCACGTGATGACGCACATGTTAACATAGCCTTACAAGCATGTAAATAGCACTTTTGAAGCAGTTTTCCCATATTTGAAGTAGAGCTATAGCTATTTGAATGTTGCACTTGAAGTTGTATGTGTTTGTCTATTTCCACATATACGTTTACAGTTTGCATTGGCCCATATAAAGGAGCCTGTAAACGAGCCCCAATCGACCTGTTATATCGTCGTTTGGCGTTCATTATGGGCTAAAATCTGCTTGTGTAAACTAGGCTCTATGCAGTGAGTTTATAAACCCGCTGAATACAGAGAGGTGTATGTAAGTAGCATAGACTCACTTTATGTATAACTCTGTGTAAACAAACACAAGCACACACATCTATTAAAGAAATCCACAAGATCTTGGCTCATGAACGGAGTACCTCTCTAAGGAACTTGTTGACATGCATCTGAATCGTGTGAACAGATCTTCAAATAATAGAAAGGCAATAATGCTCATACATATAACTAGTGCAGAGGGGAGGGAAAAAAAATTGTCCATGGGAACCAATCGTTTACGTAAAGGGGACATCCATCCAAAAATGATCTGCTGACATGTCATAGATACGTGAGATAGAGTCCCAGAACGAACTCCATTAGCCCTGCTATGAGATGTCAGTAACTGGAAATCTCTGACACAACTTTCTGAGCAAAGCTCCACTTGAATTTAAATGACCATGTGTTTCTAATGTTGAGTCAGAGATTTCTAGTGATTAAAATCTCTGAGCATCGCTGAATACGTTTGGCATGGTATCGTTTTGGTGGAAGTCCAAACTTGCAGACTCCACAGATTAAGCTTTTAACATACTACAAATCTGTGATACGTCAGATAATCAGTGGATTTCCCCTATAAAGTTGATAACCTTCACTTATAAAATGCTAGTTGTAATCTCATTGTTTGTCAAAGCAATGACATCATTTGTTATTTGAGCTATTGTCTTATAAATAACCCTCATTGTGCTGATAAGGATATGGTAAGAAAGTTTTTAAAAAGAGAAAACCTTATAAAATTTGGAAGGTTGCTCTCCTCGGGCACCTTGGACAGTGACTGCTTCAGCATCTAAGTAAGCAAAAGGCCAAAAGTTAGCTAGATGAAATTAGATTTGTACACTTTTTTTAGTATTATTCCATTTACAGATCAAGAATTCTGTCACTCTGTTTTATCCACTAATCTCCAGCCTCTTAATGACAAGGACAGATTTTTATTCCTAATAATCACTAAATTTAAAGCAAGTTTCACCACCTCTGGGTTGATCTTTTCAATATCAGCTAAGCAGGTCTCCCTGTAACTGCCCCTTATGGTGCCTTTCTAAACAGTTATCAAGTACCCGTTAGCAACAATTCATGGCAGCCTGTATTCTTCCATTGCACTAGTGACACAGGCCCGACTAAAATTGAAACAAATTTATAGCCATCTTTAACACTCATGCCTTCAAGACACTTTAGGATGGGGTAATTAACTTTAGCTCTCCCATAATGTTCCCTATTCATATTAGTGATTGGAGATAGTAAAAGCAATGGTGCTCAGGGGGAATTAAAATGATAAAAAGTTCACAGCGCATATCCGCATGATGCAACTAAGTGCTGAATTTATTATGCAAGGCCAATAAAAAATAAGCACTATTCTTCACATATATTTAGACCTTGATAAGACACCAAGACATTTTTGCCTCCACGGGCCTTGTTCACCTGGTATTTAAAGTGGCTTGAGAAGGTAAATGCGGATTACCATTCTAATGGCTGTCAGGCTGGGTTCACACGAGCACATTAACGTCCGTAATGGACGGACGTATTTCGGCCGGAAGTCCCGGACCGAACTCAGTGCAGGGAGCCGGGCTCCTAGCATCATAGTTATGTACGACGCTAGGAGTCCCTGCCTCTCTGCAGGACAACTGTCCCGTACTGTAATCATGTTTTCAGTACGGGACAGTAGTTCCACGGAGAGGCAGGGACTCCTAGCGTCGTACATAACTATGATGCTAGGAGCCCGGCTCCCTGCAGTGTGTTCGGTCCGGGACTTCCGGCCGAAATACGTCCGTCCATTACGGACGTTAATGTGCTCGTGTGAACCCAGCCTTAGGAGTGCTCCCCATTCACATTGACACCTGCTGACTGTTTTTTTCAGGCAGCTGTAATCTTGTACCTCTACCTTCATGGAAGGTACAGGGACACAAAGCACAGCGGAGAGGGAAACGATTACATGCAACCTGGTGCACTTGATGAAAATAAGTTAAACTTTATCAATATGCACGCAGCTAAATGTTATCCATCCAGCATTAAGTAACAATATCCGAGGTAAAATTTAATTCATGTGGTAATTTTAGAGGGAAATAACAGATAAAAAAAAACATACCCTGAAAAGTTCAATTTCAGTTCGTACAGTGTCCACAGGAAGAATGTACAGTACAGATAACTTTAATTAACAAAAATAATGAATAGCAAATGAAAAGACATTTACTTTCAATCTGCTTCTGCTGTACGTGTCAAAGCACTTGAGTCTAAAATGTGTACGGGATCTAAGTTTTCCCTATCCGCTCCAGAGAACTTTTAAAAAGTTCACAGGAAAGTTCATTTAAAGTTCACCCATGTTATATTAAGTTTTTGTCAAGGTAAAAGTTCATTGAGAGGTTAAAATACATTTCTGCACATTAAAACCAAAAACGGAGTTCGTGTCTGTTTGTAAACATTTACATTCCCAATCTGCCTGCAACTATAAAACTAGTGCACAGCCCATCACAGGGTAATACATAAATCACGATATGAATACTTCCAGAAGTTTCTCATGTATAACTCAAGTGTCATAAATCATGAAATCGAATGAAAAAAAGTGCAAATATATCGAAGGTCATTCATAGGCTAGTATGTTCACATTAGCTTCCATTCCAATTTCAGCTGTTCCCCAAGCCCGGCTGTGTCAGTGGTGGCGAGAAAGGTAGAGAAAACACAACTCTTCATTGACAGCTTTTCATCTTTATTTTCTTTTTTATTATGAATCAATAGTAGACTACTGTGCTTTAGTCTAAAAAAAGGAGCTGGTAGAGGTGTTTTTGCCATCTTTGATTTTGACCCCCCCTCCCAGTATGCCTATTTTGTTAAAAAACAAACAAAACAAAACAGGTATTGGTAACCCACTGCACAAAAAGGGTTCACTATTCAGTCTCTAAGTGTCTGTTCACATCAGCGTTCAGGTTCGATGCAACTTTTTCATTCAACCTTTCCGCCAGAGGAACAGATGAACGGAAAGCCGAACAGAAACTATCGCTTCCGTTCGCATTACCATTGACTTCAATGGTAATGCTTCCGATTCAGCTTGTTTCCGTTCAGTTTCCGTTTTTTTTTTCACCAAAACAATAGTGCAGTTGACTGCACTATTGTTTTCGTGAAAAAATGTAAACTTTACGGAACGGAAACAAACTGAAACGGAAGCATTACCATTGAAATCAATGGTAATGCAGACGGAAGCGATAGTCTTCGTTCAGCTTTTCATTCACCTGTTCCTCTGATGGAAAGGTTGAACAGTACAGATAAACGTAACACGAACGCTGATGTGAACAGGCCCTTATTCTGTTCCTTTTTGCAGGATTGTGATAGGTAGAAATGAAACCCCCCCCACTTTTATTTAGTAGACCTCTGCCACGTGAGAGTTTGAATGTTAAATTGCTAATGATACAGGAACCAGACATTTATATACTACTAGCAGAGTTACCCGGCTTCGCACAGGTCGATTTGTTTGTGTGTGTGGTTAAAAACTTTCTTTCCTACTGATATGAAGCCAACATATCCAATAAAGTGCAGGGTTTCTTTTGGAGTCATGATTGGTATGAAAGGGGTTCAATTTATGAGAATGATAAAATCCATTGGTTCATTTACATTATCGTTTCATTTATGTACATTTTTATTTTGGCAAAAATGCTGAAAAAATAAGTTGTTTGTTTATTTTTTACAGCATACACCGATTATCATAACAGACGCTATACATTTGTTATGCAGGTTTACAGTTGTGACAATATCAAATATGGACTTTTATTTATGTTTTGTGACTCTTTAATAATGTTTATTTACGGTGAAAAATTTGCTATTGTGTGTATTTTTTTACAGATATTTTTATTTAACATACCCTTTTTTAAATTCATTTTTTCTTTTAAACCGATAGAGGGATTTTAAATTACGATTTTTATTTTTTAACTTTAATGTACTGGCATATATCTATCTGATAGTTCACAGGCAGTTGTTAGGGTATAGGGTATGTCCTCCGATCGCGTCACAGGAATT
This sequence comes from Rhinoderma darwinii, assembly GCF_050947455.1. NCBI lineage: Eukaryota > Metazoa > Chordata > Amphibia > Anura > Rhinodermatidae > Rhinoderma > Rhinoderma darwinii. The sequence continues at coordinate 121,142,163 of NC_134687.1, forward strand.
TCCTTGACGCGATCGAAGGGAGGTCCCAGTTCTCATTTTCCTTTTGAATGTCGCAATCAGCTTTCAAGGGGCTAACAGCGTAGATCAGAGTTTTCTCTGATCTTTATTGTTAGAGCATGGCTGTGACTGTGTATTACAGCCATTGCCCCGCTGTGCCCACACGATTAACTTAATGTGATTCGTCCGGCGCTGCACTAATGAGCGGCGGCGCAAGCACTAAAGACAGAGAACATGGCGGGTGTTGTGCAGTGCGCGCCATGTTCTCTGAAGTATTAGTGACTAAATTTGTGTATTAAAACACTAAGCTGTGCGGCCGCACAGCTTAGTATTGAAATTCATGGTATTAAACTGTTTGCGGGTGCACAGTATCTAAATAATATCAATATTTCGATGCATCGTGCAACCTTACTCAGTGTTATGTAATACCTTTGCATTTTCTTTCCTCATTGCACTTGTTTAGTTCCTAGGGTACTTTTTTTTTTTTTTTTTTTGGTGTGGATATCACATTATTGAGACACTCTAGTTTGCACACTTTATTTAAATTTGGCAGTTTAGGTATACTATATTATTGGATATGTACTATATATACATACACAGTATATGATATGCTTTTTGTACGATTTATGTTTTTTCTTAACGCCATCAGGGGTGTGTACTGCAGAGGGACCATTTATATAATAGATCCATGGTTTTGTGATGTCATCTGTAATTCAGGTGTGCACACTTATTCCATGTGTCCTTTCCCATTATTGGTATTCATTATGTCAACATATAGAGCCCAGCCTTTCTATTCTTACACTTTTGTAGTGTCCGTTAATTTTATTTTGCTACGTACAATCGATTGTGTGACATGTTTAAAGGGGTTTTCTGAGATCGGTCATTGCCTCACTGAGAATACAAATTCAATTTTCGCTACCACCAAGTATCCCAAGTTGCAATTTCAAATCTCAGGCGAGTATTAAACCTTACCGGCTAGAGATAGCCAATCTGTCTTCAATTCCCCCTCCCTTATGTTACTTCTGTTTGATTTCTGATATGTATATAATTGCTTTTTCCTGATATTATTTTGTAATTTACTGTGTGGTTCTAGATTCTTGGGACCCACAGGCCTTCTAATGGATTATTCACACGAACAGGATATTTTTTTTTAACGGCCGTCACACGGCTGCATTAAAATCAATGTACTTCTATGCGGCTATTCACAGAGCCATTTTTTTAACGGACCGTATGAACGTCTCAAGTCTATGAGGGATTTGTGAAATCGTGTCCCGCACGGATACAAATCGCGCGTGAAAAACAGCAATTTTTCACGGCTGATTTGACACCCGTTTGTGTGAATAAGCCCTTATGCACACAACAGGGTTTCCCCGGCCGTGTGACGGCCGTTCAAAAAACGTCTTTCACACGGCTGCAGTAGGAACAATAGACCCCAAATGGGGCTATTCACATGACCGATTTTTTGACGGCCCGGGAAACCCGGCCGTCAAAAAATGGGACATGCCCTATTTTCGGCCGTTCTCCCGGACGCCCGGCTCCCATAGAAGTCTATGGGGCCGGGTAATACACGGCCATCACTTGAATGTGCTCCAAGTGACGGCCGTGTCTTCCGTCGCTCGCTCTGTCTCCTTCTCCTACTCACAGTGTGAATTGCATGTGAGGAGGAGGAGGAGGAGGAGGAGGGAATATTTTTCTCCCTGTAGGAGCGGAATCCCCAATCCCCGGCCACAGCTTCGGCAACGCTGTGGCCGGGGATTGGGGATTCCGCTCCAGCAGAAGTTCCTGACTTCACTGTGTCCATATATGGACAGTGAAGTGGGGGACTTCTCCTGTAGCCGTCCCCTACAGGAAAGTAGGGGGGGGGGTGCCATCTATGGGGGGTGACTATGTACAAGGGGTCTGTGTAGCACTAGCTACAGGGGGGCTGTGTGGCATTACCTACAGGGGGGCTGTGTGGCATTGCTTAAAGGGGGGCTGTGTGGCATTACCTACAGGGGGGCTGTGTAGCATTACCTACAGGGGGGCTGTGTAGCATTACCTACAGGGGGGCTGTGTGGCATTACCTACAGGGAGGCTGTGTGGCATTACCTACAGGGGGGCTGTGTGGCATTACCTACAGGGGGGCTATGTGGCATTATCAACATGGGGGCTGTGTGGCATTGCTTACAGGGGGGGCTGTGTGGCCTTACCTACAGGGGGCTGTGTGGCACTACCTACGAGGGGGTCTGTGTGGCACTACCTACAAGGGGGTCTGAGTGGCATTACCTACAGTGGGCTGTGTGGCACTACCTACAAGGGGGTCTGTGTGGCATTACCTATATGGGGGCTGTGTGGCCTTACCTACAGGGGGCTGTGTGGCACTACCTACAAGGGGGTCTGTGTGGAATTACCTACAGGGGGCTGTGTGGCACTACCTACAAGGGGGTCTGTGTGGCATTACCTAAAAGGGGGGCTGTGTGGCACTACCTACAGGGGGGCTGTGGTAGTATCTAAAGAGGGCAGTGTGTGGCATTATCTACAGAGGGAAGTGTGTGGCAAAACATTTACAAATTAAATTCATCCGATTTTAAAATGGCCGGGAAAAACGGCCCAAAATGGCCGTTTTTATAGGCCGACACTTGGACCCGGTCATGTGAATAAGGCCTAAGATTGTTTCAATGAGGCTAGTAATCATTGTCATGTAATTCCACTAGTGTTTGCTGGAATAATTATGTATGTTGGTTGTTTTCCTGCTGTTATTTTATTTAAAAGCTTTAAAAACAATAAAGTCTGTTCTCGAACTTCTCAATCTGTCTGTTGATAACCCTTTAAAATCCTCATAATATTTTAACACACATTAAAAATGACCAAATTAATGATCAATAGGTTTTATGGGGGATAAAATAGAAACTGCAAATTTATAGTGCAACTATTTGCTGTTCTTATCATCATCGGTAAAACACAATAATTCTGCATAGTATATGTACTCTGTGCAGTTCATGGCTTATATGGAAGATGCAATAGAGGCCATTTTTTCTGACCCTAAGGCCTCATGCACACGACCGTGGTGTTTTTCTGGTCCGCAAATTCCAGGACCGTGTTCCGTGGAATGTCATCCGCAGTTCATCCGTATGTAATCCGCAGTTCATCCGTATGTAATCCGCAAAATGCGGATGAAAAAAAAAAAGCCTAGGTAAAACAGGATGACGACAGAACTCATTCCCGGTCGTCGCCTAGCAACATTTCCGCAAATCCGCAAACTGCGGATGACACACGGAGGTGCATCCGCAATTTCCACGGGCCCATTGACTTCTATTGGCATGTCCGCAGCGCATTTGCGGCCCGTAATAAGACATGTCCGGAGTTTCTGCGGCACGGATGTGCGGACATGCGGAGAGCCGTGAAAACACGGATAGTGGGTATGGCCACATAGAAATGAATGGGTCCGCAATTAACCCGTGGATTTGCGGTGGAATTGCAGACGCAAAAACACGGTCGTGTGCATGAGGCCTAAGATTCTTTCAAAACATTCACAATTTGAAAAGCATTTGGATTGAAAACATGCATTTTATATAAGCAAATACTGTGTCCAAATCATAAAAATGATATTATAAATGTGTATTAGGATTTGTACTAACATAGTCCGAGATGTTGTCTACATACGGTACATACCTTGAAGTTCACTTATAGAAACATTGGAGAAATCACAGGATACATCCGGAAGAATGTAGTGCTCAGGATCACCAATTTCATAAACTAATTGCTCAGCGACTGTGCCAAAAGAGATAAGTCCTCCAGTTTCCCGAGGCTTTGATATTGTGAACTTCCCATCTGAGCTACATTCCACTATTGGAAAGCCAATATTATGCCTGGTGAGAAAAGCATTAAACCTTACTTTTAGAGAGAAGGCAGCAGTTTAATAATATGCATAAATGTATAGAAAATAAACGATTCCATAAAATATGAAAAATATTCCAGGAAACTACTTTTCCTTTTTCTAAATTCACAAAGATAATAAAAATTAATATGCAGCTAAATATAAGAAAACTATGCAGCTTTGATACATAAGATGTATAAAATGTCAACTTGTTTTTCAGTTTATGCAGAAACAAATTCCTCATTCCACCTCTTTTCTTTTTTCCTTTCTCTTCTCACTACTCAACTCTCTGCTCTACTGGCCCTTTGGGGCCTTCACTGAAAGGGAGTCTGTCCGGTCCTTTTTGGCTACTAAAGCAATAACAGTGCAGCCTTTTTATTTCTGAGAAAATGTACTTTTTTGTCATATGCAAATAAGTTTGCAAGCGCCGTGAGGGTGGTCCCGAAATTTAACAACCCAGGTATGGTACATGACCCAAGTAGATCCATGTTACTAATTATGAAAATTTTCCTGGAGTTTCACTTTAAAGTAAAGTTTTCACATATAACAGCATGTACCAAACCGTACAGCATTTACCAAAGCTAACCTGGCAGCTGTGCCTGCTGGGAGATGTAGTACGCCAACGAATGCAGATTTCAGTTGTTACAAATTGTATCGTGCTGACAGGAGTAAGTTCCCGCACAGCGCTGTCCTATTACAGCGCTGACATTGTGTGGTGAAAAAATTTTCCCCACGTGATCAGGAGTTTGGTTGCAAATCATAGCAGCACTCCACCTCTAACTGCGGAGATCAGAGAAGAGCTACTCTAGTACAAATTGCTGAAAAAGTAAAACTATGCAAAATATTTGACCTAGAACCGCAGCACATTTCTGCTTTGGAAAGCATACTTACCCCGGCCGTAGTTATGGCGATGTGTCCCTCCATTGTCGTACAGTCCGGCCTCCTGGGATGACGCTGTAGCCCATGTGACCGCTGCAGCCTGTAATTGCCTCCAGCAGCCTCATGGGATGAAACGTCATCACTGGAGGCTGGGCTGGACGGAGGAGCATAGAGATCTGGGTAAGTATAACTTTTTCTGAGTTGCAATTTTTGTGGTGGAATCCGTTTTTCCGCCCCAAAAATCACATCTTGAATTCAATGGGGAAAACCTGCAACAGAAAACCAGCGATTCCGCACCATAAATTGACATGCTGCGGATTGAAAAAACGCACCGCAGGTCAATTTATCAATGTTTTTTCAGCGGGTTGGATGAGATTCATTCAAATCTCATTCACTTTGCTGCTACTGTAATACGCTGCGGATTTATAGCAATGAAATCAGTTGCGGAAAATCAGCAGAATTTACGCTACGTGTGGACTTACCCTAAGGGTAGAGAACCTTTTAGGAGGAACGCCCAAAACAGATATGTTCACCCTTAACTTTTCTTGTTAAGTTATATAATTTGTCATGACGCTAATTCAATACAAACTCGCACCATCCAGTAAAAAAACGTTTGTTTTTTTACATATTTGTCATGTGAGATATGTCGGATCTCGAGATCATCTCGAGATATGTCGGATCTCGAGATCATCTCGAGATACAGTATGTCGGAGTATGTAAGTTAAGAAAGTACTCATCTGTTTATGATATTATTAATTGGTTTTTAATCAGAGGAATGTCCTAATTGGTGCTGTCTGCTCAATCGTCTGCTTCTGGTCTTGTGAAACTCCACATTACATTACAGTTCTGTACTGAAAAAAAAGTCCTGGATTATCCGAGTTCCCTGATTACCAGATGCTAATTTAAAGCAATTTCACTGAGCTAGGATTGTACTGCATGCACAGTTGCAAGAAAATTTAAGTTGGAATTACTTGGATTTCTGCATTGATTACTAATAAAATGTATTCTGATTGTTGTGGCAAACACAATCTTACTAAACTAACAACACACAAACAGTTGTACTACTCATATGTCTGGATGTTTCACAATGCTTCTCCGGAAATGTTCTATGGTCAGATAAGACAAAAGTGGAACTTTTTAGCATAAATGCACAACACTATATTTGGAGGAAAAAGAACACTGCACACCAACACCAAAACCTCACCCCAACTGTGAATGGTGGAGGGAGTATTGTGGCTTGGGCCTGCTTTGATGCCTCAGGGGCTGAATGCCTTGCAATCGTTGAGGGAACAATAAATTCAAAGGTGTATCAAAACATTTTATGAGAGAATGAGAGTGCAGCAGTCCATGACCTCAAGCTGAACAGAGGTTGGTTAATGCGACATGACAATGAGCCAAATCACATAAGTAAATCAACTAAAGAATCATTGAAAAAGAAGGTGATTTGTGTTTTGGAATGGCCAAGTCAGAGTCCTGACCTTAACCCTATTGGGATGCTGTGGCATGACCTGAAGAGGGCTGTGCACACAAGGCATCCCATAAAACAGGATTTTTGTGCTTACCAGTTAAATCCCTTTCTCGTTGAATTCACTGGGGGACACAGTAGCATGGGTTATAGACCACTGTCACCAGGAGGCTGACACTAGGTAAATATTAAAAAAATGTGTGGCTCCGCCCAGTGGGCTATATCCTCTGCTGAGCAGTTGTACCAAGAGCAGTAGGAGAGTAGAGAAGGTTTAACACAATATGTTTCCAATGAGAAAAATAAGCTCAAGAAGCCCAAAAATATAACAATAAAGAAATAGCGGGGCGGGACCTGTGTCCCCCAGTGAATTCAACAAGAAAGTGATTTTACTGGTTAGTACAAAAATCCTGTTTTCTCATTACAGTATTCACTGGGGGGACAGCACCATCCTAAAGCAGTCCTTTAGGATGGGAAAAAAAGAATCATAGCCATGTGAGCACCCTAAACCACGGCGGCTTGCAATACCATCCGACCCAAACTGGCATTGGCAAAGGCCAAAAAATGTATCCGGTAAAACCTTGAAAAAATATGTAACCAGGACCAGGTGGCAGCCCATCTACCTTGGGGTGAGCTGACCTTTTGGAAATACACTAATCAAAGAAAAGAAACATATAGTCCGAACTCTTGGACACGTGCACAGACCAGTCAGGATGTTTCCATGCATCAGAAAACATCTTGTCAAACCCTTATGATCTGGAAAGGCCAGACGGGGTCATCTGTGGCAATGTAATAATAACTCATTCTGAGGGGAATCAGCAAAATCATCCGCGATCTTAAGTATATCTCTCTAAATGTCTAAATGAGATCCTTCACAGCAGGAGGAGTGGATTCGCTTCTATTAAACTCAAACTGAAAGACGTCCCCCGAAAAAGCTGGTTCATATATCTCTTGAATGAAGAGAATGAAGGATGCCTGCAGCATTTTTGTCCAAAGAGGAATCAGAGGTAGAATGATATCTCCTTGACTTCCTAGCCCGCTTGCAGAATGCACTGGGAGAACTAGAATGAGTGCCATCCAGGGAAGAATGTCTGGGGGCTTGAATGGACTGTGGTGCCTGAGAGGTGGTCAGACAATTGGGACACCAACTGCTGAGGAAGGCGTTGTAAGGCATCTGCCGTGGCCTGAGAGAGGCGGGCGAGATTATCTACCACCTGGGTGAGGGAAGCCACCCATTGGGGGGGTGATATGGCCACTAAACGTGGGAGCTGGGGAATTTTGTAGAGGTTTACGCGGAGGGGATTGAACACAAACTGGGTCAGCCTGCCTGCATGAAAACTTAGTACTGCACCGCTTACACGCAAAGTGTGTTACAATGGCGGGAGGTTGGTGTCTTAGGAGCGGTTCCCTTTGAAAACATAATATGAGGCTTTTACAAAAAAACACTATAGCCAATGGCTATCCTACCAGACCCCTTAGGTGCTGTGTCACCCGTCAAGAAGGAACATTTCCAGCGCTGTATGACTTCTGTACACCGCTCAATGTACTATGGCATTCACTACCAGTGATAGAAGCGTCTGAGGAGAACAAAATAACCCTCCCCTGCAGCCAAAAACCCACGCTGCGCTAGGTGGACAGGGCGGGCATGTACCTCAGGTCCCGCTCGGTGACCAATCATAACATGAAAATGGTCCGGGGAAAACGGGGTGACGGGGAGGAGAGCGGGCGGGAGTACGGAGGGGCGTGGCCAGCTTGCGGCCTAGCAGAGTAGCAAAAGCAGACAAAAGATAATGCTGACATATGTCTGACAGCACATAAGTGTTCGAAAACCCATTAGTAAGGACAAAACACCTCAGAAAAAAGAACCCCCTCTATATATAATGCCGCAAATCCCGCTGAACGCTTCACCACCACAGCTGCTCCAATTGGCGGTGGGGGGATAGAGGGAAAAAATGTGACAAAACACTCGTATCTATGGAGCGGACATCCTATTTCACATTGAATCAGTGCACGGGCCATATTTTTTGTTGACTGATGTCTTTATTTAACTTAAAGTAGAGGCCCTTTTACACAGGCCAATGATCGTGCAAACGAGAATTCATATGAACAATCGTACCCGATCACTGCCTTGTGTAAACAGGACAACGAGCAGACGCTCGTTCATCGGCTGATTGTATCATTTATGCAGCAGAAAATATTATCGTTGTCAGCAGAACATCTCCCTGTGTAAACAGGGATATGTGGGGCCAACATGATGGAATTGCATGGGGATGAGCGATCGTAGTTACGATCGCTCGTCCCCATGCATTACTGATCATAGCTCCTTGTCAAAGAAGCAAGTGTCACGATCACAGGGTATGTGGACCCATTAGGCCGCTCCACTGTAGTGGAGAGGCAGATGGACTAGTCACAGTCTATGCAAGAGTCTATAACAGTTCGTAGCACAAGGGTACCTGAAATTGTCCAGACAGTGGCCGCGGCTTCAGCACGGATGGTGGTGGGTGCAGCAGGTTGCGCGAGACGTGGCGGATAACATTGGATGTGGCAGATGACACTGGACATGGCGGATACCACTGGAAGTGGCGGATGACACTGGATGTGGCAGATGACAGTGGTGCAGCAGGACACGACTCCAACACTAACAGGCTTAGGAACAAGGACACAGCACGGGATACTAGTAGGAGGGCATGGGTAACAACAGGAACAGGATAACACTAAGGGACCATTTGCAAGACTGACATGAGATAAACTAACAACGCTCAGACAATGAGCAAAGGGGCAGGGCCCTTCTTATAGTCCAGGAAATCATGGGCAATTGATGATGATGATTTCCCCATGTGCGTGCGTTGGCCCTTTAAGGCCAGGCACGAGCGTGCGTGCGCGCGCACCCTACGGGACACAGCGGACCGGAGTGGAAGTGAGCGCTGGCGTCTCCTGGGAAGGAGATGCAAGCCAGCGCTCACAGATCTATGGCTGCGGCCGCCGGTGGGGGGGGGGTGAGTAAACCCGGCGGTCCGTGGCCATGGACGCTACAGCAAGCGAGCGCCGATCAACGAGCTGCCCATATTGGTAAAAAAAAACTTAGGTCCCCTGGCACAAATATATATGAACTGATAAGTAAGATGGTTGCACAGGTATACAAACTGTAAGGTAGGACAACTGATTTTAGAGAGATAACCTTACAGTAGGTACATAGTATGCACCATGTGATAGTCGACAAATTGGGTTGCTGACTTGACATACAATAGCAACAAATGTTGGACGTTTCAGAGGAAAAACATCAATTATTTTCAGGTCATTATGCAGTAACACGTCATGTAGGAATTCATAGATTTGAAGGTATTAATGCCCCACTTTTTAAATCACTCATATAGACCAGATCTGCTTGCCTTCCTCTCTTAGGCCCCATGCACACGTTCATGCCCGTAATCACGGCCCGCGATTGCGGGCATGGCCGGCTGCCGATGGCCGTCCGCATTTTCGGGCCATGGTCCCACACAAAGTATGGGAGCACAGCCCATAGAATGCAAAAGAATGGACAAGTTCGATAATTTTCTGAACATTTCTACGGCACAGACACCCATCCGTAGCTATATGGAAAGGTGTCCGCGGCCAATAGAACTGAATGGGTCCGTAATTGCGGACCGTGTTACGGTCCACAATTACGGACACTTTTTACGGTCGTGTGCATGGGGCCTTAGAATGTAAATAAAAACAGATTAGTATATAAAACTTTCTCAAAAAAGTAAACATACACTGAAGTGTTTTATCTTTACCTTAAAGGATCTAGAAGCTTTTTTTGATCATTCTAATAAATATATGTTGGTGCCTGGTGGGATAGTTATTCATTGAATTGCACAAACTTCACACACGTGATTTTCTCAATCATTGAATGCAATAAATAGGTTTTTATAGAATGCAAATCCAGAGAAACGTTCCTACTTACCAGTCAGGTACAAGATGCCAATCAGTGTATATCCCACCAGTGCACTGTGCACCACATTCAATGAGGTGACCAGCAAGGCTGTCAAGAACATGAGATGTAGGTTAGATGTCTGCACAATAAACATTAGCTTTAGAAAGTAACACTAGCTCACAGTAATCCTTGCAAACTAAGCTATAATACAAATTAAAGAAAGAAAACAGCCCCGTCATTTCAGCCGTAACGGCATGTGCAGGCGCTTGAACGCCGCGTCCATTACGGACGTAACTGGAGCTGGTTTTCCATGGAGTCCAAGGAAAACGGCTCCATTTACATCTGAAGAAGTGACATGACACTTCTTTGGCGCGGGCGTCTATTTACGCGCCGTCGTGTGAACAGACAAACGTCAGCCCATTGCTTTCAATGAGCAGATGTTTGTCAACTCTTTCAAGCCGTAATTTCGGACGTAATTCGGGGGTTAAAACGCCCGAATTACGTCCGTAAATAGGCCGTGTGAACATACCCTTACTGCAACAAAATGGTATACTGCAACATCTCCCTAACCTTACACACCGTGTGCTGGGGCTGAGGTCAGAACCAATGCGATGGTTAACTTTCTACAACATGTTTTAAATTTTCAAGACTGAAATATTATTGTTTAAAAGCATCAAGTAAAGCCAAATTCCATCATAATAAATGGTATCATTTACCTTCCAGCTGCAAGTAAGTCAAAGTCATTTCTCTTCCAGCCAAACTATGAGAGAAGAAGACATGGAGGTGAAACTATCATTGAAGGCTCTAATTACACCATGAATAAAAAATTATTTTCCTGGTTTATGATACCTTATAGATAGACTGCACTTGCGCACGACACATAGAGAAGTGTTTGGGTATACTACAGGACTATTTGTCTTTCAAACTGAAAATGAATGTTCCTGAATGAAGCTGGAAGGCAAAATGACAATAGACGACATATATATATATATATATATATATATATATATATATATATATATATATATATATATATACTGTATATATACGTACACCAATCAGCCATAGCATTAAAACCACCTGCCTAATATTGTGTAGGTTCCCTTCGTGCCACCAAAACATCTCTGAACCTTCGAGGCATGGACTCCACAAGATCTTGGAGGGTGTTCTGTGGTATGGCAAATCCTTTAAGACCTGTAAGTTGCAAGGTTTAGTATGCCACTATGGATGGGACTTGTTTTTCCAGAACATCCCACAGATTATGGTTCGGATAGAGATCAGGGGAATTTGGAGGCCAAGTCAACACTTTGAACGTTTTCTGTTCCTGAACAATTTTTCCAGCGTGGCAGGGCATATTATGCGGCTGAAAGAGACCACTGCCATTGGGGAATGCTGGTGCCATAAAGAGGTGTACATGGTCTGCAACAATTTTTAGGTAGGTGGTACGTGTCAAAGTAACATCTACATAAATGACATGACCCAATGTTTCCCAGCAGAACATTGCCCACAGCATCCAACTGCCTCCGCCGGGTCGTCTTCTTCCCAACCTGGTGCCATCTCTTCTCTAGATAAGCAACACACGCGCACCCGGCCGTCCACATGATGTAAAAGAAAACATGATTCATTAGAACAGGTCACCTTCTTCCATTGCTCCACGGTCCCGTTCTGATGCTCACATGCTCACTGTAGGCGCTTTCAGAGGTAAACACGGGTCAGCATAGGCATTCTGTCATTTCTGCGGCTACGCAGAACCAAACGCAGCTACACAGTTGTGTTCTGACACCTTTATAGCATAGCCAGCATTGATGTTTTCATCAATTTGTGCTACACTAGCTTTTCTGTGGGAACGGACCAGACAGACTAGCCTTCACTCCCCACGAGCATTAATGAGTTTTTGGCGCCCATGGCACTGTTGCCGGTTTACCGGTTGCCCTTCCTTGGACCACTTTTGGTAGGTACTAACCACTGAATACTGTGAACTCCACACAAGACCTGACATTTTGAACATTCTCTGACCCAGTCGTCTAGCCATCACAATTTGGCCCATGTCAAAGTCTCTCAAATCCTTACACTTGTTCATTTTTCCTGCTTTCCACACATTAAACCTTAGGAACTGATTGTTCACTTGATGCCAAACGTATCTCACCCCTTGACAAACGCCATTGTAATGAAATAATCAATGTTATTTACTTCACCGGTTAGTGATATGACTGATCGGTGTAATATATACAGTATATGTCAGTAAAAACGTTATTCCATTAAAGGTAGCAATCACTATTGCAATATTTCAATATTTTTGCTCTAATTCCTATTGTCTTTGAAGCACTAAAATCAAAGCAAATGTAAGAGGAAAAATAAGGAATTGTATTCACAGCTGTCTTAGAGGGAGTCTGTCACCAGATGTCCGTATTGAACTACCAACAGATTATTATAGATTGGGCTAACCTGATTCTGACATGTATTATGTTTTTCCACAGGGTGCCTCCTTTGAAGAGAAAAGGTTTTATTACATTTATGCAAATGAGCATTTTGGCGCAACGAGGGCATCACCGTTGCTCCAAAATGCTCTCTCGTTATTCCCCAGTTCAACCAGGGTCCAGGCAGCGTACTAGGCGAGTTTACGCCTCGCCCCGTATTGTAGTGAACACGCGCGCGTCCCTACATCCTAATCGGCATAGGCAGTAGTGCCGATTAGAACGATGAGCATAAAGATGATACGGCGCATGCGCAGTACAACCTTTAAGTCACTGTTCTAATCTGCACTACTGTGCATGCGACGATTAGGATGTAGGGACGCGTGCGCGTTCACTACACTACGGGGCCAGGCGTGAACTCGCCTAGTACGCTGCCTGGCCCCTGTCAATCAAAGGATGCAAGGAGGGGGGTTGAACTGGGGAATGACAAGAGAGCATTTTGGAGCAACGGTGACGCCCTTGTTGCTCCAAAATGCTAATTTGCATAAATGTAATGAAAGCTTTTTCTCTTCACAGGAGGCACTCTGTGGAAAAACATAATACATGTCAGAATCAGGTTAGCCCAATCTATAATAATCTGTTGGTAGTTCAATACGGACATCTGGTGACAGACTCCCTCTAAAGAAGAATATTGGTAAATACTACCACCTTGTGGTAATAAGTGGGAAAGCAGGTTTATTTTTGGTAAAATGGTTCATAGTTTCATTCGTGAAACAATTTTACAATTGTGGCCAGTCTGAATGATATTAGGTGCCTCTTGTGTGGTCACCAAAGTCTCTGGCTGGGGCTAGATGATGACTTTTGTATTGGGATGGTCTGTAACAAGATAAAACAAATATATAAAAATAAATAAATCAGGATTTATTAATAGAAAGGTTATTTGTAGTTAATAGATCCCTGACTATATTTTATTTGCTTTGCACTCAGGATATCTTGATCTATACGATATTTTTTTACTTGCAACAATCTGGAAAAACGAACCAAGGTGTGTAAGACATGGCCTTATCGACAATGTGACCTGACTATCTGATGGACAACAGGACCCGACTCTCAGTCACACTCTAAGCACACGCAGATACGTACAGAGTGTATTAGTGGCCCCAGAACAATGCTGCTGTCTACACATCTTCCAGTGATGACAATATCTGCCCCAAGATCCAGAGCCCTGCTAATGGGTCGTGCCCTAGAAAAATAAAATATCATGACAATTAGCTGTAATCTAGTAGACGAAAAAAATCACATCGATTCACATCTTAGATTATTCTTTAACCCCTTGGTGACCAGCCTATTTTATGCCTTAACCCCTTAAGGACGCAGCCTAGTTTGGGCCTTAAGGCTCAGAGCCCATTTTTCAAATCTGACATATTTCACTTTATGTGGTAATAACGTCGGAATGCTTAAACCTACCCAAGCGATTCTGAGATTGTTTTCTCGTGACACATTGGGCTTCATGTTCGTGGTAAAATTTGGTCGATATATTCAGTGTTTATTGGTGAAAAATTGCTAAATTTATAGAAAATTTTGAAAAAATAGCATTTTTCAGAATTTAAATGCATCTGCTTGTAAAACAGACGGTTATACCACCCACAATAGTCACTAGTTCACATTTCCCATATGTCTACTTTGGATTGGCATCGTTTTTTGAACATTCTTTTATTTTTCTTGGACGTTACAAGGCTTAGAACATAAACAGCAATTTCTCATATTTTTAAGAAAATTTCAAAAGCCTATTTTTTAAGGTACCTCGAGTTCTGAAGTGGCTTTGAGGGGCCTATGTATTAGAAACCCTGATAAAACACCCCATTTTAAAAACTAGACCCCTCAAAGTATTCAAAACAGCATTTAGAAAGTTTTTTAAGCCTTCAGGCATTTCACAGGAATTAAAGCAAAGTGGAGGTGAAATTTGCAAATTTCATTTTTCTTGCTGAATTTCAATTGTATTCATTTTTTTTTCTGTAACACAGAAGGTTTTACCAGAGAAACACTACTAAATATGTATTGTCCAGATTCTGCAGTTTTTAGAAATGTCCCACATGTGCCCTAGTGCGCTCGTGGAATAAAACACAAGCCCCAGAAGCAAAGAAGCACCTAGTGGATTTTGAGTCCTCTTTTTTATTAGAATATATTTTAGGCAGCATGCCAGGTTTGAAAATGTGTTGAGGTGCCAAAACAGTAGGAATCCCCCAATAGTGACCCCATTTTGGAAACTACACCCCTCAAGGAATTCATTTATGGTTGTGGTTACCATTTTGACTGCACAGTTTTTTTCACAGCACGTAGTTGAATTGGGCTGTGAAATGAAAAAAATTTCATTTTTTCCAATAAAATGTCATTTGTGATCAAAATTTATTATTTTCACAGGGAACGAAATACCCCATTTTGTTGCCCAATTTGTCCTGAGTGCAGCAATACCCCATTTGTGGTGGTAAACTGCCGTTTGGGCTCATGGGAGGGCTCAGAAGGAAAGGAGCGCTATGTGTTTGTTGGAGTCCAGATTTTGCTGGATTGGTTTTCGGGTGCCATGTCGCATTTGCAGAGCCTCAGAGGTATCAAAGCAATGGAAACCCATCAGAAGTGACCCCATTTTGGAAACTACACCCCTCAAGGAATTAATTTATGGTTTTTGTTAGCATTTTGACCGCACAGTTTTTTCACAGCACCTATTTCAATTGGGCTGTGACATTAAAAAAAATGAAATTTTTTCCAATAAGATGTAATTTTTTATCAAAATTTTTTATTTTCACAGGGAACAAAATACTCAATTTTGTTGCCCAATTTCTCCTGAGTGCAGCAATACCCCATATGTGGTGATAAACTGCCGTTTGGGCTCATGGGAGGCCTCCGAAGGGAAGGAGCGCTGTGTGTTCTTTGGAGTGCAGATTTTGCTGGTTTGGTTTTCGGGTGCCATGTCGCATTTGCAGAGCCCCTGAGGTATCAAAGCAATGGAAACCCACCAGAAGTGACCCCATTTTGGAAACTACACCCTCAAGGAATTCATTTATGGGTAATGTGACCATTTAGACCCCATAGTTTCTTCACAGAACTTATTTGAATTGGGCTGGGAATTAAAAAAATATTTATTTTTTCCAATAATATGTAATTTTAGCGCAAAAATTCTTATTTTCACAAGAAATAAAATACTCCATTTTGTTGCCCAATTTGTCCTGAGTGCGGCAATACCCCATTTGTGGTGATAAAACACAGTTTGGTCCCATGGGAGGGCTCAGAAGGAAAGGACCACAATTTGGCCTACTGTGGATTTTCTAGTGCGAAGTCATGTATGCAGAAGTCCCTGAGGTACCAGAACAGGTGAAACCCCCTAGAAGTGACCCCGTTTTAAAAACTACACCCTTAAGGCATTCATGGTGTAGTGAGGCATTCATGGTGTAGTGAGCATTTTGTCCGGAGACCTACACCCCATAAACTGTAATGTGGGTTCTCCCGGGTATGGCAATACCCTACATGTGGCTGTTATCAGCTGCCCGGGCACACAGCAGGGCTCAGAGGGGAAAGACGAGGGGGGATAAGCTGTGCGGAGTGCATCAGGGTAAGTAAAATTGGGGTAAATTATAAACCAAGGGATGTATGATAAATTTTAAAACACTTTCATACAGAGCTCTGGTTATTCGGGACACGTTTCACATTGATATATTGTGTCATCCCCTATAGCAGACTTTGCACCTCTTTTGACTTTTTCCCTTCTTGCCAGTTTGGGGAACTTCTCCTGGAAAGTGTTGCCGCCCTGGTAGGATGCGTGTGGCCCCGCTTCCAGAAGTACTGGGTGCCCCCCTTTCTTGGTCCCTAAAGATTAGGTTCTTGATAATCACCTCTTGAAATTCCAGGAAAGTTCCCGTCTGGCCTGCACATCGATGTAGCACGTACGCAATGTACAATGCCATCTGTATGATGTGCCCGGCCAGCTTCTTATACCACACCGCATGGCGCTGTAGGGCTTCAGGATTTGATCTGACAAGTCCATCCCTCCCATGTACCTATTGTAGTCCAGGATGCAGTCTGGTTTGGGGGTGTCCTTCCCTTCATATATCCTAAACCTGTAGGTATACCCTGATGCACTCTCGCACAGCTTAGACATCTTCACGCCATACCTTGCCCTCTTACCCGGCAGGTACTTGCGGAATTGAACCCTCCCTTTAAAATGTACCAGGGACTCATCAATAGAAATACACTTCTCGGGGGTGAATGCTTGGGAAAACCGGGCACTGGAACGGTCTAATAGGGGTCTCCGTTTATACAAACAGTCAAAACTGGGGTCATCTCGGGGTGGGCACGGCTCATTATCAGTATAATGTAAGAAGCAAAGTATTGCCTCATTTATTTATTTTTTTAGGTTACAGTTCAGTTCTGAAGTTGCTTTGAGGGGCCCATATATTAGAAACCCCTATCAAACACCCCATTTTAGAAACTAGACCCCTCAAAATATTCACAACAGCATTTAGAAAGTTTATGAACCCTTTAGGTGTTTCACAGAAATTTAGAGCAAAGTAGAGGTGAAGTTAACTTTTTTTTTTTGTCAGAAAATCCTCTTTATTCCATTTTTTTTACAACACAATTGGATTTATCAGAGAAACGCAACTTAATACGTATTGCCCAGATTCTGCAGTTTAGAGAAATATCCCACATGTGGCCCTAGTGCGGTAATGGACTGAAGCACCGGCCTCAGACGCAAAGGAGCACCTAGTGGATTTTGAGGCCTCTTTTTTTATTAGGCACCATGTCCGGTTTGAAGAGGTCTTGTGGTGCCAAAACATTGGAAACCCCACAAAAGTGACCCCAATTTGGAAACTAGACCCCTTGAGGAATCCATTGTAGTTTTCTTGGGGTGCATGCGGCTTTTTGATCCGTTTTTATTCTATTTTTAGGTGGTGCGGTGACTAAAAAACAGCAATTCTACTATTGTTTTTTTTATTAAATTTTTTTTACAGCGTTCACCGTGCGCTATAAATGACATATTCACTTTATTCCGCGGGTCGATACGATTACGGCGATACCTGATGTTTATAGTTTTTTTTTATGTCTTATGGCGTTTGCACAATAAAATACGTTTTGTAAACAATCATTCACTTTTTGTGTTGCCTTATTCTAAGTGCCATAACGTTTTTATTTTTCAATCAATAAAGCTGTGTGAGAACTTGTTTTTTGCGTAACGAACTGTAGTTTCGATCAGTACCATTTTTAGGTAGATGCGACTTTTTGATCTCTTTTTATTCCATTTTTTGGGAGGTGAAGTGACCAAACAATTGTGATTGTGGTACGGTTTATTATTATTTTCTGTTACGGCGTTCACCGTGCGGGATAAATAACGAAATAGTTTTGTAGTTCAGGTCGTTATGGACGCGGCGATACCAATTATGTATAGTTTATTTGTTTGTTTATATATTTTTATTAATAATAAATGACTGATAAGGTAAAAAGGGGGATTTTTACTTTTAATACTTTTAAAACTTTTATTTTCTTATTTTTACACATCTTTTTTTAACTTTTTTGTTACTGTATTACTTTGTCCCACTAGGGGACTTGAGGGCAGGAGGCCCTGATCGCTATTCTAATACACTGCACTACATCCGTAGTGCAGTGTATTAGAACTGTCAGCTAGTCACTGACAGCAAGCATAGTGGGTCCTGACGTTGTCAGGACCCACTAGGCTTCCCTCTATGGCATAGCCGGACGCCATTGTTTGGTGTCCGGTTGCCATAGTCACCATCGCCGGCCGCTATCGTGTAGCAGGCCGGCGATGGCAACTTAACCCCTAAAAAGCCGCGATCTCTATAGAACGCGGCTTTTAAGGGGTTAATCAGCGGGGACACAGCGATCGGTCCCCGCTGTAGGAGCTGTGACAGCTGCTGAACAAGACAGCAGCTGTCACAGCTCCTGTATGTGTCGGGAGGACGGCCGAAACGGCCGTCACTCCCGAGACGTACTATTAGGTCATGGAGCGCGAACGATACAGCTGCCATGACGTAATAGTACGTCATGGAGCGGGAAGGGGGTTAATGACCAAGAAATGATTCCCGTTTTTCCATCGTTGCATTCATAGAGCTATAACTTTTTTCTTTTTCTGTCTACATAGATTATTAGATTAACTTTTATTAACTTTTTTTTGAGGGGGGGGGTTAGAAATAAAACAGCAATTCCGCCATTGTTCTATGCGTTTTAAATCTACGCTGATCACCGTGTGGCGTAAATAACATGTTACCTTTATTCTATGGGTTGGTTTGATTAGGACGTTACCACATATGTATAGGTTTTTCTACTTTCTTAGATGTTTTTCTACTTTTGCATAATAAAAACACTTTTCAACTAAAATGATTTGTTTTTGCACCGTCGCTTTCCAAGAGCCGTAACTTTATTTTTCCGTCATTGTAGTGATATGTGGGCTTGTTTTTCGTGGAACGAGACGTGGTTTTCAATGGAAAAAAATAGCAATTTCGCCATTGTTTTTTGCGGGTTCTTTTTTAGGGCTTCACCTTACAGTTTAAATGACATGTTTACTTTATTGTTCGGGTCAATCCGGTCGCAGCAATATGACAACCCATCCGAGGCCCGCTATCACATTTTGCAGGCCGCCGATGGGTGAACTACTTAAATGCCACTACCGTTAAAGCAGGAGATTGGCTGTCGTCAGACAGCTGAGCACCCGCTTTAGCCTGCACAGGACACCCATGCCAGACTTAGACTAGGCTGCGCGAAAAGGCGGCGGCCTAGCCTAGCCTAAGGCCCGCTAGTGACCGTAGTGAAAAGGTGTATTGGTGGTCACGAAACAGGTTAAATACAATGATTAGACCCCTATTATCAGTGAATAATCCTAGAAATATGTTAGGCCTATTTTGGGCCTTCCCACGAGAGACATTTATGAAATATCCACAGGATATGTCATAAATGTCAGATAGATGCGGGTCCCACCTCTGGGACCCGCACCTAATTCCAGAACGGGGACCCCTAAACCCCGTTCAGCCACTGTGTGTTGCGGCTGAATGAGGCAAATTCCAACCATGTTATATGGTCGTGAGTTACGTAAACAGCGTAGCTCGCATGCTATTCTGCTTCTGTAACTGCCATTCACTACTATTGGAGTAAAGGAAACGGCGTAGCTCAGCGAGTCGTTCTCGAAATAGGTGCGGGTCCCAGAGGTGGGATATATCCTGTGGATATGTCATAAATGTCTCTCGTGGGAAAACCCCTTTAAAGGACAAAGCATTTTCCTATTTCATTTTTTTCGTATTTTTTCATTGTCGTATTCCAAAAATTATTACTTTTTATTTTTCTATCCATGGAGCTGTATTAGAGTTGTTTTTTGTGGGATGATTATATTTTGGGGTACATATCATTTATTTATTAGCATTATTGGCTTTTTCCTGAAGGTTCTGCCATTATTTTCCCCCTGTTTACTGTTTAAAAATGTTATGAATACGGTGATACCAAATATGTAACCTTTTTTTTTAACGTTTTAGTACATTTGCACAATAAAAATACGTTTTATGGGAAAAAGTCATTTTTGTGTTGCCGCATTTTTTATTATTATTATTACTACGACGTAGCCGTATGTTGGCTTGTTTTTTTCAGGATGAGCTGTAGTATAATTTTTTTTGTGGAGGTATAAGAAAAAAAAGTAAATCCACCACCTTTGTTAATTTATGCCAGATCCCGTGCGAGTTACCTTTACTTTACGATTACAGTGGTTTCCTATTGTGGTGTTTACTATTTTCAAATAATATAATGTTGTTTTTTTTCAAGAAAAAAGGGGTTTATTCATTATTTCGTGGGAGGGAACTTAATTAAAAAATGTTCCTAATCTTTATTAAACTTTATTTCACATTTTTTTTTTATCAAATCCCACTAGGGGCTTGACGCTGCGATCATTTGAGCACTTATATAATGCCTTGGAATATTTGGTATTCCAAAGCATTAATTCCTGCCAGTGTTAGGGGGGTTTTTACCCTGGACGATTATCGGGCAGACAAGCATTCTAGGAACGCTCGTTGCCGATAAGTGCCTTGTGTAAACAGGGCAGCGATCAGCAGATGAACGAGCAAACACTCGATCATCTGCTGGTCGTATCGTTTTAAAAAAAGTTTAATATTATCGTTGTCGGCAGCGCATCTCTCTGTGTAAACAGGGAGACGCGCTGCAGACATGATAATAATGTATGGGGACGAGCGATCGGAGTAACGATCGGCGCTTGCTGCACCGGCCGCTTATCGGCCGGTGTAAAATGCCCTTTAGACTCACAGGCAATCTAATAGGCTTATACCTATGGGCCTTTGTTAGGCCCCCGGTTTCCATGGTAACCCATCGGCAATCCGCAACTGTACCCCAAGTATGTAAAGGGTACGTACTTGTTTGACGAGAATTAGAGGCTTTCCCAATCGTGATAATGTTGCATATTCTATTTGGTCTTTACTCTTCTTGGTACATATACTTTTTAATGACTTTTTTTAATAGAACAACAGTTAAAACCAGATAATACGTATATATGGCTACAACCTACACTCATTATCCACTATAGACATAGCACCTAAATGTCTTTATCATGGTGCTCTACAACCAATGACAAATTCAGCACGTCTTCCACCTACTTGTTGTTTTTCGTATTCATCTAATGAATGTACAGTTGATGCACATATAAAAGCGAGTTTCGCTCCCCGATTGACGTAATCACTTGAAATGTATCCATCTCTTATATCCAATTAGTTTTTCATCATTTTCATGTAGCAACAGGTTTAAGGGGTTAATTGGGGGCATGGGATAAACCTCAGTAGATGGCAGTGTCATAAGCCTAGTATTAGATTATGCAGTGATTTCAGAATGATTCGAATAACCTACCCCAGATATGCATTCATGCTTTGAACATGCTCAGGAAAAGGCTTCCCACTGTCCATATCAGTGATTCCAGCTTCTTTAAACGCATCTTTCTGGAAACCAAAGAGCAGCATACGAGAAACCATGTTTTATTAAATTGGTAATCACCGATAAACATGCCATTGTTAGAGGCACTTTTGAGACCATATTACCGCACTGACGGCCAAAAGTTCACCAACTAGTCCTTTGTTCAGAAGATACAACTTCCCTTCACACCATGATAAAAAAAATAAAGATTGTTTTGGGTATATTTAGAGATGGAGGTCAGCTGGGCTCTGTAGTTCCACCATCAACGGAGCAATTTAGTCTAGATTCTGGTTATAGGCCTATAGCGTTTTAAATAAAGCGGATATAGAATGGCACCGTACCAAATGCCCCGGAAGAAGCAGTCAGAGCAAAACCCAGGGTTGAGCAAATACCAGACGTGCCGCGATTTTAATTGATATGCTTGTTCTGTACCTTGCATTCTGTGAGCATTATTAAACTCTTATGCCCCAAGCATACGACCGTAAAAAATATGGTCTGCAATTACGGACCCGGCCGATTCTATTGGCCGCAGACACCTTTCCGTAGCGCTACGGATAGATGTCCGTGCCGTAGAACCGTGCCGGGAAATATAGAGCATGTCCTATTGTTTTATTTTACGGGCCGTGCTCCCATACTTTGTATGAGAGCACGACACGAAAATGCAACCCGCTGTGTCGGCGGCCGGCAATCAAGGATTCGTGATTATGGGCACGGCAGTGCGCATGGGGCCTTCGACTTTGCGCAGTTGGTACAGTGCCATTCTATATCAGCTTTTATTTCAAACGCTATAGGCCAGTAAGCAAATTGCGGATGAGATTACTCCGTTGACGGTGGAACTACAGAGCCCAGCTGACCTCCATCTCTAAAACCACCCAAAACTGCCTTTATGCTTTTCCTCATGCTGTGAAGGGAAGTTGTATCTTCTGAACGAAGGACTAGTTTGTGAACTTTTGGCCGTCAGAGCGGTAGAGTAGAGATTTGTTAGTGCCTCATTTTATTATTCAGAATTTTTTTCAATAGCCATCAAATTGCAGTAAACCAAAATAACAATACATTCATCCATGGCCTCTTCCACAATGCCACATTAAGTAGCTACTTAACAATCCATGCTTAAGAGCAGGGGACTGGTGGCCATTTCTATCCAGTGCTGCCGATATCCTGGATTGCGGATATCTGGAAATGACACCTTTTCTCTCACAAGATGATGAGTTTGTTACAAAGTATCAGTTCTTTAACACAAATCGCTCTTCTGTCCTGTAATCCTGGCTCTTTCCTACACTAAAAAAATTGTAACACATTCATCTACTGTGTGAGCAGGACATGGCCAGGAACAGTTTTCATCTTCTAAATGTAAATAATAAATGTTTCCATTCACTGACTCCCGTATACCATGAAACTTTATTTACATAAAACAGTGCAGTTCATTTGATTAATTTTGCATAATTCTGTGCTACAGATAGGGCTTTTTATATTACATGCTTATATAAAGTATTTAGCCTTCTTTTAAAAACTACTAAGGAGTACCTCCAGTTTTGCAAACCTCTTAAAATAAATGATTCATATTGAAATTTTTTATTGGGAGTCCCCTGATTGCTAAAATTATTTTCGCATCTCTCAGCTAAATGTTGTCACTGCTAAGTTAAAATTCGGATATAAAGCACATGGGCATTACACTAAGGCCAGATTCACAAGAAAGTGGGGAAAATATGATGTGAAAAACGTGACGTTTCTCACGTCCGAGGTGCCCATGTGTGGGTTCCATTTTCACGGATCCACTTAGACTTGAGTCTATGGAGGGATCTGTGAAAACGGAACAAAATAGAACATGTTCTAAACTTCAATGGACCCTTCACACGATCTGTTGAAACAACGACCATGAATGGTCCCATTGAAATACATGTGTCCGCGTGACGGCCGCTGTTTTAACGGCCGTCACACGGACGTAATATACGTTTGTGTGAATTCAGCCTAAGTCTATATGAGTGCAGTCAACCTTTAGCTCAGGGATCTCTAAACAAAAAGCAGAGGAGCGCTGGGGCAGCTTTATTCCAGTAACTGGTGAGAGTAGCGGCCCACAGACTAGCAGCACAGGTGTATGAGCCTGCTTATGAAATAGTAAAAGAAAGAGAAGTCCTCCAGCCCATCTGTGGAATTTAGGACAACATACGCAGGGTTTTAGTGAGAAGGACTGCGCTTATCAATGAAGCAAAGAAACCGTATGCCACAGGCAAAATTGGCCAGAGAGGTTCAACCCTATTTTAGGATGGTCTACCTACTATGTACAGTATGATTTCCATTAGTTCTACAGCAGTCTAAAGGTTTACCTGTTTCATCAAGTCATCTCCGGTTACAACGGCAATTTTTAAATCAAGACCATTTTTCTTCACAATCTCCTGCAAAGCAGCAGCACAGGCCAGAGGGTTTGTACCTCCTGCATTACTGATAACACGAATACCTAGCAAAATAACAATCAAATTATCAATGCAATAACTACCAATTACTCTGATCGTAACTTATTGTAACATTTTCGGCTACATGTTTAAGTTAAGTCATAAGCTGTACAGATATGTCAGTTAAACGTGATCAGGACAGTTTGTCTAAATGTGAACAAGAGAGTTCTCATTCACTGACAGCAAGCTTGAAAATGGTGAGAAACTAATACACAAATAATATAAAAAAAAAGTTGTATAACATCCTGACCCATTCTTTTCAATGGGGCCATGGACACTTCAGTTTTTTTGACGGTCCCGTTGCTCCGTTCCGATAAAAAGTAGAGCATGTCCGAGATTCCGTGACCGTGAGGCCCATGCAAGTCATGGGGGCCGTCAAAAAAACTGAAGGCACATGGAAGGCATCCGTGTGCCGTCCGTGTGTGACGGAGCCGTTGCCTAGCAACGGCCGGGCGGGCAGAAGTACATTATAGATATATTACACTAATCGGCAGCCACTTGTCTCTATCAATCACTGATAGAGAAAAGAGGCTGCTGATAAAAATAAAAGAAAAAGCAGTTCATACGTACCCGGTCGTTGTCTTGGTGAGGAATCCCTCTTCTTCCCCCAGTCCGACCTCTCTGTATGACGCGGCAGTCCATGTGGCCGCTGCAGAGGCGGTCACGTGGGATGAAGCGTCATCCCTGGAGGCCGGCCTTCTGACGTCATCCTGACTTACATGACCGCCACTACAGCCTGTGATTGGCTGCAGCGGTGACATGGGATGAAATGTCATCCCTGGAGGCCGGACAGGAGGAAAGTAAGTATGAACTTATTATTTATTTATTTTTATTTCATTAAAATTGTATTTTGAGAGCGCCGAGCATGTTCATTCTAAAGCGCTAGTCACTGTCCAGGGTGCTGAAAGAGTTACCGCCGATCAGTGCAGACCATTAACTCTTTCAGCACCCTGTACAGTGACAAGCGCTGAACAACCATGCTCTTTCAGCACCCTGGACAGTACCATGCTCGGCGCTCGGAAACGGAAACAGAGTGCACACGGCCGCTAAAACGGGCACACGGATCCGTCAAAAACGGCAGTGAAAACGGTGATGGAAGTGTGCACGAGGCCTTAGCGGTTTGTTTTCTCTACCGGCAAGCTGCTATTTACAGCTGCACCACAACAAAAACAAAAGTGTCATACAAACAAGACGTGGTGGGTAATAAATTGATAATACAGGGGAAATGGTAAGAATCTGTCCTTCTGCACAGCCATCAGAGGTACATCTAAATATACATTAAAAAAAAAAGACAAATATGCATCAAAGAGAACTTCTCTCCTTTCATACACAAAACAATATGGTGACAAAAGACATTTCGGGGTGAATGTTGTATAAGATGTGACATAAAATACCTGATTTATGAAGGTCTTTCAGATATGGGGCCATAGCTGTGTGTACAAAGTCTGGAGTAAACCCAAGGCTCTGTAAGTACAATGCAATCTTATCAGAACGTTTTCAGACTATGTCATAGGTATACTATACACTCAAAGTCATTCTTGTAAATTACTGAAAGTGATGCCACCTCTGCTCATGAGACCACATAGGAATGTAGCACATGTTCTCTGTTTTAAAGAGAAGGAGATAGCTGGGGTTAGTCGGGCCCACCAGGGGAAATAAAGAACCTGTGCACGTCCACATTTATTTGCATAGACTATGATGTTACCATTGCTCATAGAGCACACATCATCGATAAGGTCTAATAGTTTTTTTCTTTAATAAACCCATAAGAAACAGACCATAGAGGCCAATGACTGGCTCCAAAGACAGCTCCGAATGGGGTTGTCTGCTGCTGGACCTGTTGAAGCCCACCGGAGGCTCCGCTTATACTCTGGTTGGCGAGTCCGACTCCTTTTATGGCTCCTGAGTTACAACTGTATTATACCCCAGATCTGCAGTTATAATTATGCTGGTTCCTACTGGAAACAATGGACAAGCTTGTTGACAAGCACATCTCTAACCGATTAGCTGAGCTCCTCTAATGCAGTTGTAAAGTCATTGTTTACTACATCAAGTTACAATAGTGTCCAGTGTAAAGACTTTCCAGAATGTAAATCACCAGGGCAAGACATTGAAACAGCAAAAAATGCTGGGAAAGTTAAGCCCTGAAGTTTGGAAAATTATGAATGCAGCTCTGGACTGTATTAGGCTTAGTTCACACCTGCGTTGGTGTGTTCCATTGCTCTGCTCTGTGAGAGGAGCAGAACAGGGGAATAACGGAAGCAGCGGTTCCGTCCTGGTGTCGGTGATTTTACCAGAGACAACAGCGCAGCATACTGCATTATTTTCTCCGGTAATCTCGGCCGGATATGCGACGGAGGCCTCTAACGGAGTCTTAAACACAGATGTGAACGAGGCGTTACAGGATATAACTCGAGATAAGTAAAATATGAGTAATGCATGGAGATTATATAGATTAAGGGTGTGTTTACAGATTTTGTGGATAGCACACGGACCCATTTATTGTGAGAAAAAATAGTCCGGGCTGAAAAACTCAGGACATGTCATTTTACAGTCCGTATTTGAGGATCATGTGACCTACTCATGGGGTTGGAACAAACTGGCGACATCAATTCCAGCCTTCCTTTTTTACGGATCTGTGAATACTGATGGCACATGTTTGCACTCTGGAAGTTTTTTTTGTGGACAAATGAAACCGGAAATACAGACAATGGATCCATAGTTTTGCGGACCGCAAGATCTCCACGGTCCAGTGCATTAGGCCATAGGATTATGATTGTTTTAGAGCATGAACTAGGTGTATAAATAGAATATAATTGGTTACAGGCTAAGAATTAACTAATAGAATATTATATGTGCTACATTTAATTACATGAACGGGAAGCAGGAACACGAAGTCAAGAAGCTATATGAGTAGTTGTACTAGCCTGCCACATAGCCCCATGGTGTATTTACTTCACTAATCTTGGGGCTATACAGTTCTCATGAGCAAAGCTTGTCTTGGATTTATAGGATATATTGTTTAATTGATAATTGCCATTATTGCTAAGAATTTGAAGACCTGCTGAAGTAAATTACCACAGAACACAATGAATATATATTTTTTTTAGAACTAGCTTTAAAGAGGCTCTGTCACCACATTATAAGTGGCCTATCTCCTACATAAGGAGATCGGCGCTATAATGTAGGTGACTGCAGGGCTTTTTATTTTAAAAAAACTATCTATTTTCACCACTTTATTGGCGATTTTAGATTTATGCTAATGAGTTGCTCAATGGACAACTGGGCGTGTTTTACTATTGACCAAGTGGGCGTTGTACAGAGGAGTGTATGACACTGACCAATCAGCCTCATGCACTTCTCTCCATTCATTTAGTCAGCGCATAGGGATCCTTTTAGATCACTATGTGCTGTCTTATACTAACACATTATTAAACCAGTAGCAGGGCAGGATCATTATTTCACTGTAGTTTAGAAGAGAGGGCTCCTCTACATGAAGGGACATTGATGGCTGAACGGCAATAGCCATATTTCAGGAAACCCCAGACGTTCTCCATGCTGACAGCAGATCACACAAGATTGTAGAGATGTGTGAATGCATGGATGCCCAATCTATTCCATCGGATATCTTTTTTTTTCACCAGAATTTTCTTTTCAATTACAAATGCAGAAAGCAAACAATCTACTTAAGAATATACTTACAGGAGACTTGGCTTTTACCGCTGATAGAAGAGACATTGTTATTTCAGAGAGGTAGTCGAAAACTAAGAAATCCAACTTTCCTCCGTATATAAGCTGTGGAACTGGGAAAAAGCAGAACGTTATTTATATATATATTTATTTATATTTAGTGGCTTAGGTGGCATTAGTGTTCGCAGTGTGCTGTCGCCGTTTTCTTGTGTGCTGTATAAATTTGCAGTCACAGGCGTTCTTGCACCTGTATACACATTTTGTTTCAATGTGCTTTTCAAACTTTTGTGTTCTTTATGTGATTCATATATGTGGGGTTAGTGACTGCCTCCATTTTTTGATCTTGCACTCCTCCCATTCTGCCCTGGGTGATTTTAATTAGTTTAATGCTGGTTCCTACCATCCCCAGATATATGTAGGCTTAGTCCCAGTTCTGGATGTACTGTATGTGCAGCGTAGGTTCCCACTTCATAGAGGTCGCCTTGTCGTGGCAGGTGGGCTCACACAATTTGATCAAAATGTGCGCTAAGAAGCTCCCTATTGTAAGTAGATTTAGCACTAATGCATATTTATTTATATTTCGTGGCTTAGGTGGCATTAGTGTTCGTAGTGTGCTGTCGCCATTTCCTTGTGCGCTATATATATATATTGTAGAATTCTATATTATGATTTATAACATTTATATTGTACTTTGCACATGTGATTGATAGGTGATGGCTTGGATCGTCTACGCATAATAATTATCTTTACAACTTGTAACAAAAATTGGCTTGTGCAAATCCACAAACAGAAAAAAAAAGTTGTTTTTTTATTGATCATTTTAACAAAAAATAAAATAATGTGTGAGATTGTTACATTTAATGTCTGGGTCCAGACGTGGGGGATAATTCTGTTACATGCAAATTTTGCCTCAGTTTGTGCACTTGAAAGGAAATAGTCTGTGGTGAAAATCTGTGGCATTTCCACAAAAGAATGAGAATTCTGCAGATTTTTAAATCCTCAGCTTTCTCTGATTTCTGTACCCTATCCACTTGTATTGTACGGTAAATTGTTGCCTATTTACAATGTGGAAATGCACTGCAAATCTGGACCCAGCCTAACACCTAAACGGTTGTTCTGCAATTTAAGATTGGCTATAAATGGTGGAATTCATAAATTACTCCCCTAGAACGATAGTAGACGAATATAATCTGTGAAGTTTAACAAATTCACTGGAAAACTAGAAGAAGAAGAAGAGGAAGAAGACATGGCAAAGTTGGTGTAAATATCAAAATTACATACGTTTTTTTGTTTTTATTCTTTCCTCACTTGTGGGTCTGGGTAGGGTTTGTGTTATGGGAGTGGGATGGGGGAAAATCGCAATGTTTAAATCTTGGAATTTGATGTATATTGAATTGTCGGCCCTATTTTTTTGATAAGACTTTTGTAATACTCAGAGTTTTGTTTGTTTTTTAAAACAAAAGGAAGATTGGCTATGAGTAAATAAGTGTTCCAAGCACATATAATATTTGTAATGGCGCAAATGTACATCTTATGTTTGCAATAATTTCAGGAGTTGGCTATTGCTAATAGGTTGTGTAAGGGATCATCTAAGGTGTCACGGATTTACTTACTACAGAGCCCTAGGCACTCTGTGTGCTGCTAAATATTACCTCCATGTAGTACTGTATTAACAATGCTTCTAGGGTAGAATACCATGCCACATTAATTTTTGGCAGATTCTGTATGATCTGTGTGAAATCAGAGGAATACAAATGTACTGTATGGATCCATAGATACCTAAGGAACTTAAAAGTCTAGCGGCCCATACAGTACAGAAAAGCCGCAACACGGGTGTGTTCATTACGCCTTAGACTCGCATTACAATAAATTTTATATACGGTGTAGATCTGTGAATAGATAGTATTGTGTCTATGGCGATAAATAGGAAATTAGAAATTGTTCACAATTGTGTAAGTTTACCTGAAGCTGCAGTGTCTCCCCAAAATCCTGACGCACAACCAACTCTTACTGGGGAACGTCTTTGGGAGGAAGGTGGACAGTCTTGTTCTACAGAACCTACAGACAGCTGTCGTATGCAGGTCCGGCATACCGTATTATGAAGTAGCCCAGTTTCAGGCCTCCACGATGAGATGCACCTTCTTGCTAAAAGAAAACCCGTCCACCCCATATCTGAGGCTGTGAAGGAAGCGAGAGATGTACTGCTGATTTTTAGCAAACTTTTTTCAGTCCGTGTTTGCAAACACTATGGAACCTGTAAAATACAAGAACAATTTTCAATTCTTCAGGCAAAGTTACATCATTGATAGATTTATTGAAATACATAGTATGATAGAAGAGTAAAACTGTTCAAATTGTATATATGTGGTGTTGACCTAGAAGAAATTCCCAAAGTAAACCAAGTGTGAATTTACTATGAAATAATTAAGGGTATGTTCACACGGCCTATTTTCAGACGTAATTCGTGCGTTTTACGCCTCGAATTACGCCTGAAAAAACGCCCCTAATACGCCTACAAACATCTGCCCATTGCCTGCAATGGGTTTTACGATGTTCTGTTCCCACAAACCTTTATTTTACGTGTCGCTGACAAAATACGGCGCGTAAAATGACGGCTCGTCAAAATATGTGCAGGACACTTCTTGGGACGTTTTTGGAGGCGCTTTTCATTCACTCCATTGAAAAATAGCTCCAAAAACGACCGTAAAAAATGCAGCGAAGAACGAGAGTTTTCAATTTATTAAGGGGTATAGTGGGCATTTTTACCCTACAGGTATTTTGCTGAATTGCTCCAAGAAGTGACGCCATTTTGAAAACGTCTGAAAATCAGGAGCTGTTTTCGCCTGAAAACAGCTCCGTATTTTCAGACATTTCTGGTTACTGCGTGTGAACATACCCTATAGTGTCACTGCACCTTTGGTTTTCTGCCAGTCATGACATCAGGCGTAGAGAGTTGCTCGTGCACACTGGGCTGTACAGCTAGCGTGTATGAGACTCCTTGTGTGTTACCCAGCATGCACTAGCGTCTTTCCACAGATCGGGAGAGGCAACAAAAGGGGCAGTGACCCTTGATATAAACACCGCATTAGCCATTAGTATCTAGCAGATATCTTACAGCTACAAGGGGATAACACATAATTGTAGGACATACAAGGTCAACATATAACAGAGCTCTCTTTAACCCCTTCCCTCTTTGGCCACTTTTGACCATCCTGACAGGGCCTTATTTTTCAAATCTGACATGTTTCACTTCATGTGGTAATCACGTCGGAATGATTTGACCTATCCAAGCAATTCTGAGATTGTTTTCTCGTGACACATTGGACTCTATGGTATTGTTAACATTTACTCGGTACATTTAGTATTTAATTGTAAAAAACACCAAAATTTAGTGAAAAATTGTAAACAAATTTAAATTTTTCTAAATTTAAATGTATCTGCTTGTAAGTTAGGCAGTTATACCACACAAAATTGATGATAATTAACATCCCCCATATGTCTACTTAAGATTGGCATCATTTTTTGAATATCCTTTAATTTTTCTAGGACGTTACAAGGCTTAAAACTTTAGCAGCAATTTCTCACATTTTCAAGAAAATTTCAAAAGGCTATTTCTTCTGGGACCAGTTCTGTTGCAAAGTGGTTTTTAGGGCCTTATATATTAGAAACCCCCAATAAGTAACCCCATTTTAAAAACTTCACCCTCAAAGTATTTAAAACAGCATTTAGAACGTTTCATAACCCTTTCGACGTTTCACAGGAAACCAAAGTTTTTTTTGCAGAAATTCATTTTGAATCCATTTTTTTTGTAACACAGAGTTTTACCAGAGAAACACAACTGAATATTTATTGCCCAGGTTCTGCAGTTTTAGGAAATATCCCACATGCGGCACTAGTGTGCTACTGGACTAAAGCACAGGCCTCAGAAGCAAAGGAGCACCTAGTGGATTTTAGGCCTCCTTTTTATTAGAAAATATTTTAGGCACCATGTCAGGTTTGAAGGGCTCTTGCGGTGCCAAAACAGTGGAAATCCCCCAAAAGTGACCCCATTTGGGAAACGAAACCCCTGAAGGAAATTATCTAGGGGTATAGTGAGCATTTTGACTGAACAGGTTTATTGAAGAAATTATTGGAAGTAGGCCGTGAAAATGAAAATCTACATTCTTTCAAAGAAAATGTAGGTTTAGGTAACTTTTTCTCATTTCCACAAGGACTAAAGGAGAAAAAGCACCGCAAAATTTGGAAAGCAATTTCTCCCGAGTAAAACAATACCCCACATGTGGTCATAAACGGCTGTTTGGACACACGGCAGGGCTTAGAAGGGAAAGAGCGCCATTTGGCTTTTGGAGCACAGATTTTGCTGGATTGGTTTCTTGAGACCATGTCGCTTTTGCAAAGCCCCTAAGGTCCCATTACAAATGAAACTACCAAAAAGGGACTCCATTCGATATACTACACCCCTTGAGGAATTAATTTAGGGGTGTAGTGAGCATTTTGACCCCGACAGGTGTTTCATAGATTTTATTTGAATTGGGCAGTGAAAAGAAAAATGAAATTTTTTTCAAAGAAGACGTAGATTTAGCGCAAAATTTTTCATTTTCTCAAAAAATAATGGAGAAAAAGCAATCCAACATTTGAAAAGCAATTTCTCCCGAGTACGGCAATACCCCATATGTGGTCATAAACTGCTGTTTGGGCACACAGCAGGGTTCAGAAGGGAAGGAGCGCCATTTTGCTTTTGGAGTGCAGATTTTGCTGGATTGGTTTCTGGTCGCTATGTAGCATTTGCAAAGCCCATGTGGGACCAAAACAGTGGAAACCCCCCAGAAGTGACCCCATTTTGGAAACTACACCCCTTAAGGTATTCACCTAGGGGTGTAGTGAGCATGTTAACCCCGCAATCCCGGTTTTAGAATCACCCTACATGGGGCACTAATCTTTTGCCTGGACATTCGACAGGGCTCAGGAATGAAAGATTACCATGCGAAATTGAGGCCTAATTTGGCGACTTACAAAGTATTGGTTCACAATTGCAGGGCTCTGATGTGAACTAATAAAAAGAAACCCCTGAGAATTGACCCCATTTTGGAAACTACACCCACATTTATTAAGGGGTGCAGGGAGCATTTTCACCCCACAGGTCTTTTCCATAAATTAATGCACTGTGGATGGTGCAAAGTAAAAATGTTAATTTTTCACTAGATATGCCAATTCAGTGGCAAATATGTCATGCACAGCTTATGCCACAGGAGACACACATCCCAATTTTTTTTAAAAGGGCTCTCCCGTGTATGGCGGTGCCATATAGGCAGAAGTAAACTGCTGTTTGGGCACACCGTAGGGCTTAGAAGTGAGGGAGCGCCATTTGGCTTTTGAAGCATAGATTTTGCTTGGTAGTAGTTTTGTTTGGAGTTTTACTGGTATTTGAGTTTATAATGTGGGGGCATATGTGAGCTGGGCAGAGTACATCAGGGGCATAGTCACGTGGTATAATAATGGGGTAAATAATAAAATAATCCATAGATGTGTGTTACGCTGTGAAGCAATCCTTTATGCACAGGCCGGTGTTGCACTGATAAATGGTGTCCTTTATTATCCCCCTTTTGGTCCACACTCGGCACCTTTGCAGTTTGGTAAATTTTGCTGGGAAGTATTGTCCTGGTATAATACGGGTACCCTCGTTCCAGCAGATATGTTTGGGCCCTCCCCTTCCTAGTTCCCTAATTTTAGGGCCCCGATAAATCGCCTCTTGAAACAGAAGAAATGTTCCCCTCTGATCTGCACAACTGCATATTTTTTATTTTGCTGACTTATTCGAGCCTTAATTAATTTTATTTTTTCATAGATGTAGTGGTATGAGGGCTGTTTTTTGCAAGATGTGCTGTAGTTATTATTGGTACCATTTTGGGGTACATGCGACTTTTTTATCACTTTTTATCCTATTTTTTGGGAGGCCAGGTGACCAAAAAACAGCAATTCTGGCACAGTTTTTTACGTTTTTTTACACAGCATTCTAGATGTGTTATAAATTACATGTTAACTTTATTCTGCGGGTCAGTACGATTCCGGCGATACCTAATTTATAGCACTTTTTTATGTTTTACAACTTTTTGCACAATAAAATTACTTTTGTAAAAAGAATGTATTTTTTCTGTCACCATATTGTAGAACCCATTACCTTTTCATTTTTTCGTCGACCGAGCTGTATGAGGGCTTTTTTTTGTGAGACAACCTATAGTTTTCATAGGTACCATTTTTGGATACATGCGACTTTTTGATCACTTTTTATTTAAATTTTTTAAATTTAAACTCTGGCATTGTTTTTACGTTTTTTTTACGCCGTTCACCATGTGGAATAAATAACATAATATTTTTATAGTTTAGGCCGTTATGGTCGCGGCGATACCAAATATGTATGTTTTTTCAATAATAAAAAAGACTTGATAAGGGAAAAAGGGCGATTGTGTTTTATTTTATTACTTGAAACTTTTATTATATTTTTTACAACTTTTTTTTCAAATTTTTAACTCTTTTCTTTATTCCCACTAGGGGACTTGAAGATCCAACTGTCAGATTTTTTTTTCTAATACATTGCACTACCTATGTAGTGCAATGTATTAGATCTGTCAGTCATTCACTGAGAGCAAGACAATTAGGCTTCACCTCCGGGCGGGCTCTAAATGGCTTCCATAATGGCAGAGCAGGAGGCCATTGTTAGGTCCCGTTACCATAGTAGCAGTCGGCAGCCGTGCAATTGCAGGGCACAGCTGCTGATCTGCTGACAACCACAAAGATGCAGTGATCGTTTTCCGTACTAGGCAGACCGGGAGGCCACTATTAGGCCTCCGGTTGCCATTGCAGCCACCGACACCCCGGCGATTTCATTGCTGGGGTGTCGATGAGCTGCAAACACCTTAAATGCAGTGATCGCTTTTGACCACTTCATTTAAGGGTTTAATGGCAGGGATCGAAGCTAACTTCGGTCCCCGCCATTACAGCAGGGTGTCAGCTGTAAGATACCGCTGACATCCGGGAATGATGGAACTGACTCAGGTTCTGAGCCGGTGCCATCCATTTGTTGTAAGTATACAACATTTTGCGGGAAGCACTGGCTTTCCATGACGTATACTTACGACAAATGTCAGGAAAGTAGGAATTAGACCTACCGGTAATTGTATTTCCAGGAATCCATCATGACAGCACACCAGGAGGTTGCCCTATTGACCTCTATAGGGACAGGAAGACAGAGGTTAAAAGGCCCCTCCCACCACCCACTTGCCAGTGTTTTTCAATTACTACACCAGGATGGATGCAACCCTATTTTATTTCTAGGGATAATAACTGGCATGTTACTTGCACAAATCAGAATTTCAATAAAGGGAGGGAATGTAAGGGTGCTGTCATGATGGATTCCTGGAAATACAATTACCGGTAGGTCTAATTCCTGCTTTCCAGTACATCCCTCATGGCAGCACCACAGGAGCAATACCAAATTATAATGCTCAGGGTGGGTCTACAGATTGGAGGACTTTCCGTCCAAAACGTAAATCCGTATCTGATAGAACATCTAGCCTATAATGTTTGCAAAACGTATGATAGCTTGACCAGGTGGCAGCTCTGCAGATTTGGTCCATAGAGGCTTCTCTTCTTTCTGCCCAGGATGCCGAAACTGCCCTCGTTGAATGAGCTTTAATGCCTCGTGGGGAACATAGTCCTTGGGACTTGTAGGCTTCTTGTATGGTAGTTTTTACCCATCTCACTAGAGAGCCTTTTGAGGCTTTCTTTCTTCTATTCAGGATAAAAAGATTTTTATCTGGTCTCCAAGAGGAGGTTCTATCCAGATACTGAAGAATTGTTCGCCTGACATCCAGGCAATGGAATTTTTCTTCTTATTGGTCTTTAGGATCTGGACAAAAGGAAGGTAGAATTATTTCTTGTTCTCTATGGAAGGCAGTAGGTACATTCTGAATAAAGAAAGGGTCTAGCTTTAGAATGATCTTGTTTTCTTATACTTTTAGGTAGGGTTCTATGACCGACAGAGATTGGATCTCTCCAATCCTTCTTGCTGATGTTATAGCGACTAAGAATGCAGCTTTTAGAGTTAAAAAATGCATATTAATCCTGTCAAGCGGCTCAAAGGGGGGATCGCAAAGAGCCGTTACCACTACATTCAAATCCCAGGTAGGTACTGATTTCTTTAGGGAAGGTTTCAAATTAGAAACTGCTTGAGTGAATCTTTTGATCCACCGATGTTCAGCTAAAGGAGTATTGAAAAAATTACTTAGGGCTTAGATCTGTACTTTTAAGGTACTAGGGCTATGCCCTTTTTTGAATCCCGATTGCAAGAAATCTAGGATCTTCGCGATGTTGGGAAGAAAGGGGTCTGGTCCCGGATCTCCATACCAGGAACAGAATTTCTTCCAAATTTTTTGGTAGATTTTTGAGGTAACTTCTTTATGGCTTAATAAGATAGTTGAAATTACCTCATCTGACAGACCGTGGTTTCTCAAGATCTGCCTTTCAGGATCCAGGCTGACAACTTCAGAGTTTCTATTTCTTGAAAGAATAAGGGACCCTGGGAGAGAAGATTCTTCTTGACTGGGAGCATGATAGGGTGTTTCAATGCTAGGTACTTTAGGATTGGGAATCAGCTTCTTTTTGGCCAATAGGGAAGAATGATGATAAGTTTTGTCAAATCTTCTTGGATTTTTCTTAATACCACTGGAATTAGAGGAAAGGCATAGGCCAGATCCATGTCCCAGGGTTGGGATAATGCATCTACCCCCAACGCGTTGTCTTTGATATTTATGGAGGAGAATGTCTCTACCTGGGAGTTTTTCCTCGTGGCAAATAGGTCTATTTGGGGATAACCCCACCTCAGGGTTAAGGACAGAAAAATGTCCCTGTTCAGGGACCATTCTCCGGGGACCCCCTTGCTTATGTTGTTTGGGCAGAGCCACCAGTGGAGAGATTTCACTGTTTCGGAAATCTGAATTTTTGAATTTAAGGAGTCCTGTTTTCGATCCCACTGGGACAGGATCAGATTTTGTAAGGGTCTGGAGTGAAATTGACTCCATGGAATGGATTGGATGCACGACGACATCAATCCCAACATCCGCATTCCTTCTCTTATGGAACAGGTGCTCTTTCCCCAAAATGTTCTCACTTCTGTCAGTAGAAGTACTTGTTTCTCCCTTGGGAGGAAGGAATGCTGAAGGGAGGAGTCTAGTAGCACTCCTAAGAAGACCTTCTGTTTTTGGGGAGGAAGACTTGACTTCTCGAAGTTGATTATCCATCCCAATTCCTATAGTACCTGTATATACCTGTATAGAACCTGTAACCGATGGCTGTTTAAAATAGACGGGGTGTCTGCTGTCAGCAGGAAATCGTCTAGATATGGGATAATCACTATGTTTTGACTTCTTAAGAATGCCATAATCTTTGTAAAAATTTGGGGGGCGGAGGAAATGAGGAAGGGAAGACAGACGAATTGGAAGTGGAGAACGGAAGGACCGTTCTGAATCGTGAATCTGAGGAATCTCTGGTAAGCGGGGTGGATAGGGACGTGATAGTAGGCATCCTTTAAATCGATCGTACACATTGACGCTTCTTCCCTTATTAGAGGGATAGTTGATCTGATAGACTCCATTTAGAATTTGCGATATTTCACCCATTTGTTCAATAACTTCAGGTTGATTATAGTCCTGTAAGAACCGTTTGGTTTATTGACCAAGAAGTTTCTCGAATAGTGGCCCTTGAATCTTTCGCTGTAGGGAACTGGAGTAATTGCTTTTAATTGTAGCAGTTTTTGGATGTCCAGGATAAGGATCTGATGAAGATCTCTTGATCGGTAATTCGTTATTAGAAACTTCTCTGGAGGAATGGAGAAGAATTCTATTTTGTACCCTTCTTCTATAATCTGTAGAACCCAAGGGTTCTGGGTTATTCTGGTGCAGTTGGAATAAAAATGTAGGAGTCTTCCCCCTACTCTCTTGGCGTCATTGCTTTGAGGGCTGAAATGAGTTATTGAGGTTGAGGAGATATCTTCGACCTCTACCCCCCTTGGGATAACTCCAGCGACCGGATTTTCTTTTTCCTCTGTAGTTCTGTAAGGTTGCTTCCCTCTGTTGGTGAAACTTATGAAACTGTGGAGGCTTTTTAGGTTTCTCTTCTGGAAACCCCTTTTTTCTATTCGTTGCGTTCTCCGGCATGTTATCCAGGAGAGGACCAAACATCAGAGATCCTGTAAATGGGATAGAACATAGCTTGTTTTTGGACTTCGTGTCTCCTGACCACATCTTGAGCCATAATGCTCTTCTAGCAGCATTTGAGAGCCCCATTCCTGGCAGCAAATGTAATGGATTCAGCTGATCCGTCTACCAAGAATCCGGGTAGAGTTTCTAATAGATCTTCTCTTGATGTTTTCATCATTAAATGGGTCTCCAGTTGGTTTAACCATATAAACATCGACCTTGCTACAGATGTGGCCGCGATATTTGTAGAGATTAAAGCGGATGAAGATTCCCAAGCTCCTATCAGCAGCCCGTCTGCCTTCCGGTCCATGGGGTCCTTTTACTGAGAGGAATCTTCTAAGGGGATTGCGTTTTTTTTTTAGCAACCCTAGCCACTGGAATATCCACTTTTGGGATCTCATCCCAATGTTTAGTGTCTTCTGGATCAAAGAGAAGTCTGTTTTTAAATTCTCTTGAGATGAAGAGTCTTTTTTCTGAATCCTCCCATTCCATCGTTACCATTTTCTTGAGATTCTCAATTACCGGAAAAATCGTTGTTTTCTTCTCCATCAGGCCCCCAAACGTCTCATCCTGGATGGTATGGGGTTGGTCTTCTTCGGGAATATCCATTGTCTCCCATATTGCCTGGATTAAGGTATCGGACATCTCAGAAGAGAATTTTTTTTTCTTCTGAGTAGATGAGGCTGAAGGTAAGAGTTCCTCTCCTTCTTCTAACTCCCCCTCTAATAAGTAATAACACTCCTGCTCAGAGTCAGACCCCTGAGATGGCGGGCACCGTTTTTGTTCCACTTCAGTCCGTGGTCTTTTTGCTCGGGAGTGTGACGGAGTTTCTTGAGGAGGGGCGAGTGAGGTTACTGACTGACTCACTTCCTCACGAATCATAGCCCTAAGTTCAGACATAAACGTTGGTTGTTCCTCTTTTAGTATTTTTGCGATACATTCTTGACACAATTGTTTGTTATGCGACTCTGGCAGTTTTTTCCCACAAGTCTAACATTTTTAACCTTCTTTTTATCAGTTTGTCTCTGAGACGAATCTTTATCCTAGAGAAAACGAAAGGAAGGTAAAGTATGGTGTACTGACATACGGAGTCGTAACCCTTACCCCAAAGGTGAGACTCACATGACCCTGGGACATATCTGGAATTCCGTCAGAATGAGGTAGTTCCATCACCGCAACAAGCAATAGTCAAATGCAATATCCAATCCACAAGATATATACTTAAGGCTGTATATGTAATTCCACGTTAGAAGTATTAGCTCTAACTACATACCTGTGCGGGTCCCTTTAAATGCGGATGTTTGTATTTCGCACCTTCCAAGATGGCCGCCGACCAGAAGTAGCCCGACGTCATTTCCAGTCGCGGCTATTCCATTGAGATGCGGCCGCGTCATAGCCGGCGACTGAGACTTCCGGCTATGCGGCCGCTTACGAGGATGTTGCCGGCGCTACCAACCTTATGGAGCTGCCGGTCCTTGCATGGTCACGCAGCCTCGGCCGGAGCCTGGCTTGGGAATCCCGAACCCCACACACTACCGGAACCCTGCCTAGGATTTGTAAGGTAGGTGTTTTGGTTGAGAGCTAAAGGACCTCTCGTTAGAGAGGTATTAGCCTAGGCACATAGGAGGAATAGAAGGAAGAGTGCACGGACTCCCCGAAGTGAGTGGTGGAAGGGGCCTTTTAACCTCTCTGTCTTCCTGTCCTTATAGAGGTCAATAGGACAAGCTCCTGTGGTGTTGTCATGAGGGATGTACTGGAAAGGGTTAATATCATCCATACAGATAAAAAATTACAATAAGCAAATAACTGCAGTATAACTTGCTACTTTCCTCTATAGCGCCATGAAACCTGAACCAGATCCATAAAAGAGACATTTAGACCAGCCATAGGCATAAAGATTTCCCAAATTAAATTTTTTTGGGGGGAAAAGGGGCATACACAAATATGTTTTTCCCACAACAGGAATGATTTTTTTTACACATGAAAAACCTTTCTATGGGCTTATTCAGACGAGCGTAAATGTAGTCCGCGTCTTTTTAACGCCCGTAACACGGCTGCATGTATTTCTATGGGGCTATTCACACGGCCGTTGTTTTAACGGACCATGTGAAGGGCCTGTGAAAAAATAGGACATGTCCTATTTTTGTTCGTTTTCACGGATCCCTCAATAGACTCAAGTCTATGAGGGATCCATGAAAACAAAGTCCTGCACGGGTGCGACTCAGATGTGAAAAACTGTAGTTTTTCACGTCCACGTTTACACTCGTTCATCTGAATAAGCCCTAAGGCTGGATTGACACGAGCATGTTCGGTCCGTAAAGGACAGAATGTATTTCGGCCGCAAGTCCCGGACCGAACACACTGCGGCGAGCAGGGCTCCTAGCATCATAGTTATGTACGACGCTAGGAGTCCCTGCCTCGCTGCGGGACAACTGTCCCGTACTGTACTAATGTTTTCAGTATGGGACAGTAGTTCCACGGAGAGGCAGGGATTCCTAGCGTCGTACAGAACTATGATGCTAGGAGCCCAGCTCCCTGCAGTGTGTTCAGCCCAGGTTTTGCGGCCAAAATACGTTCCGTCCTTTACGGACCGAACATGCTCGTGTGAATCCAGTGAGAAATACTGTATCTGTGCATTTCTAAGGAGCAAATTTTGAAGCACTAATGATTCTGTCTATGACTATGAGTATGTTCACATGCAAACTTTTTTTTCAAGGGAAAACAGCTCCTAATTTTCAGACGTTTTTTAAGCCACTCGTGATTTTCACAGCGTTTTTCACGACCGCTTTTATTTCAAAACGGCCTCGTAAAATAAACGGCTCATCGGAACAGAATGCAGTTTTTCCCATTGAAATCAATGGACAGATGTTTGGCGGCGTTCTGCTTCCGATTTTTCGGCCGTTTTTGGCCCGAAAAACACCCGAAAACTGTCCGTGTAAACTTACCCTTAAGTTGCACCTAAAGCCTCATCCAGACGGCTGTGTTGTACTTGTGTTTAGGGATCTATCGTGCTGTAGAACCTTGGTGTTACAAATGCAATATGGACTCATGGGCACAATAAACCTATTTAAATGAGGCTATATGCTGTATTTATTCCATAAATCAATACATATAGAATAGAACTGCTCCTCTGGCTAATAAAACAAGTTTCAAATGCACTACATAATATTACAGACACATATAAGCAAGTTCGCTTGAGATGCACCACCGAATATGTTATCAATGACACTGAGTAACTCCAGACTATTGCCATGTCTATGAGCAGGATGGCACTGTATGGCAACTACAAAATAATTTCTTGAACACTGTGCCCAGCCTCAAGTTAACATCTCCTCATCGATAGTCCCTAACTGTCCTCTCTCTATCCAAAGCCCACATGCAGCTGAGTCTTTCTACTGCCTGAAGTCAAACTGGGTATAGACAGTGTAGAAAGTGCTTTATAACAAGATGCCATATCTACTAAATTAACAAAAAGACAAATCAACATAAACCACATCTCTATACTATATGTCTACACCCATTACTATATAGGGCCATTAAAGTTGTCTTCATATTGATGAAATTGTATCCCCTTTATGTATAAAAGTGTCATCATTTTAGCAAATGTTTAAAGTTAAAGGGGTATTCCCATCTCAGACATTTATGGCAAATCAGAGAATACGCCATTAATATCCGATGGATGCGGGATCCTCACCTATCTTTAGAACAGGGCCCCCTGAACCCCGTCCTACCTTCTCCTGCTGTTTCTGGTCCCCAGGCACTGAGTTACAAGGTAAGCTGAGCTTGCCGAGCTACCCCGTTTCTGTAACTCCCATAGAAGCAGTTGAGAGTTATGGAAACAGCGTAGCTCACGGTGTTATGCTGTTTCTGTAACGCCCCTTGACTTCTATAGCAGTTACTGAAATAAGGTAGCTCTGCAAGCTCGGCTGTTTTTGTAACATCCAGCCACCTCATAAATCAGTGGTCGGGGACAATCTACAGCGTGAGAAGGTAGGATGGGGGCCCCATTCTTGAAATAGGTACAGGTCCTAGGGGTAGGACCCACATCTATCTGACATTTATGGCATATCCTAGGCTAATCTTTTTTTACATACACTATATGACCAAAAGTATGTGGACACCTGACCATCACAACTATGTGAGCTTTTGGGACATCTTATTCCAAAACCATGGGCGTTTATTTGGAGTTAGGTTTTGCAGCTCTAACGGCCTCCACTCTTCTGGAAAGGCTTTCCACAACATTTTGGAGCGTCTGGGGGAATTTGGTACTCTGTAGTGAGTGATACACAAGAGAATAGGTGATTTTTACACGCCACGCGCTTCAGCACTCGGTAT
The DNA here is from genome assembly GCF_050947455.1 of Rhinoderma darwinii. Classification (NCBI taxonomy): domain Eukaryota; kingdom Metazoa; phylum Chordata; class Amphibia; order Anura; family Rhinodermatidae; genus Rhinoderma; species Rhinoderma darwinii. The sequence continues at coordinate 121,184,379 of NC_134687.1, forward strand.
CGCCCCACCCTGTGAGTTTCCGTGGTCTACCGATTTGTGGATGACTTGTCATTATTCCTGGATGATTCCAATTCACAGTAAATGCACTGCTGACCAGAGCAGATCTAGCAGATCAGAAATTTCAGCACTCGGCTATATACGGCAGTCACATAGAGAATAAATGAAGAAGCAGCGTGCATTTGTGACTCTGTTGATACAGGAAACTTGGGACCCCTGATCTCTTGATTGATGGGGTCCCAGCAGTAGGACCCCCAGCAATCAAACACTTTGACCTATCCTGTGGATAGGTGATAAGTTGTTTTGGTGGGATAACCCCTTAATCTATGACAGTGTCAGGCTTAAAGTCACTGAGCTCTTCAGCACGACTCATACTACTACCAATGTGTGTCAATGGAGATTGCATGACTGTGTGCTTGATTTTACGCCACTTAAAGCTACTGTGCCCCAATGCTAAATCTGTACCAGGGCCCTCACCCACCATGTACCATTTTTTATACCAGTGTCTTTTTTTGTGACAGAGCTACCTTCGGGCCCCCTCAGACACCAGGGTCATGGGTGTGACTGCTACCTCTGACCTCCCTATACTTCCATCCATGAATTGAATTTTTACAAATCCTGATCATAATAACTTAAAATCTGCGTGAGAACTAAAATATTAAGTGTCAGTAAGGATAAATGTTAAATTCTCGTGTACCTGGACTTTGGCATACGTTTGACTAGTATATGTCACAATCCTGCAGCCCCAACAGTATACATAATATGGCAGATAAATCCAGGAATTTAAAAGGGGTTATATGGGGACCAAAAATTATTAGGAGTGTGCTAACTGCAGTATGTGAGTACACTCGCTAATATACATTCCTCTTCCCTGTCGCGCTGGTTCTGAGATTTTCATATTTTTTTATAGCGCTGCCGGGGGACCGAAAATCTAGTTGTACAGCCATCTTTGATGACAAGTACAGCGGGGCTGGTCACATGATGAAGATTCATATAGTCATCAAAGAAGGCAGTGCAACTAGACTTCCGGTCCCCCGGGAGCGCTATAAGAAACTATAAAAATCTCAGATGGGGGACCAGAATGTATATTAGCGCGTGCACTCACATACTGCAGTGAGCACACTGCTAATAATTTTTTGTCCCCACATAACACCTTTAATCATACATCTGCCCATATGTTCACACCACCAAATCTAATAAAAAAAAGAAGTGTGAAATTAGCCTAAGACAAACCATAAAAGTGTGATCGGTCTGCATCTAAGCCATTGTGCGAAATACCATATGTGCAACCTGTAAAGGACGCACACTGCCACCTTAAAAGTAAAATAACAGCAATTCCTACTGTTTGCATGTAAGGAACTGAGCTAATGATGGTGGATTGAAAAGATTGGCTTATTTGTGAATGATTTGCTAGAGACTCATGAGGGTGGTGGTCTAAGATGAGTCCAAACACTGTTCTTGTACAGCGGAACAGACCCCGTATCACACAGACCCCGAGAACAAAGGGATTGTGGTTCTCAGGGACCAATGCACACTGTATTATAGCTTCGTACTTACTCCGAGATGCACAGAGACGTAATACGGCGATCATAGACTTCTATGGTGCCCTACTGTACCTCGGATTTCGTACAGGACACACAGTGGTTTTCAAATCGTTCCATCGGATGTCATATAAAAAAGATATTTTTCTCTAGAATCATTACTTATAGGGGAGAATAGCTCTGTAATAAAGTACTGTACGAAGGCTGCATACCATATGGCTACACAGAGTGTGTCTATATCCCTGTAGTGTGGAGCGGCAAGGAACAACCTCCATGCACACTATTTACACTGACATTACCGGTACCATTTAAAGGATCCATGACAGATGTAACGGATTCCGTTTTGGTTCTTATTGACTTATATTAGTACCATCAGGTTCTGGTTTTTTTCTTAACCAGGCAGCAGACTATTTTATCCTGCTTGTCAGGAGAAACTGAGAACCTGACGGAACAGTATGAAGAGAGTATAACTTTTGTCTCCTTCTCGCAGTAAAATACGGGCACCCATCAAATTGTTTACAGCCCCAAAATTTTGAATTCCTACCTGTTACAAATTAAATTATCCAGGAGGAATGTATACTTTTCCATCCTACCTTCCATCTGATTAGCCTTTTCTGGAGACAGAAGCTGGAGATTTACAGTGCACAGGTGTTTTTTCCCACTAGTTATGATAAGGAATGGGCAATGGTCTCTCTGCCTATACAGCTTATTCTTCCTGACTGATATTTGCTAGTGTCCTTGTCTCTACATAAGGCAGTACCTGCAGCCAATTCAGGTTGCATAGGTAGCCAAGCTCCTCCAAGATGGCACATCCATATGTGCCGTGTAGGAAGGTTTACTGTGTCTCCCAGCACAGTTTCAAGAGCACGGGGCAGAGAACATGGGCCGTTACACAAGAAAAGCGGGACAGGGCCGTAGAATGACATGAACCCAACTGCAGCACCGTTATCTGCTCCATTGTACAAGGCGGAACACTGCCAGAGCCTTACAAAATGGGCTACTGGTATACATGTTTCTGACCAAACTGCCAGAAACAAAACTCCTTGAGGGTGGCATGAGGGCTCAACATCCTGTAGTGGGAACTGTGCTCACAGCCCAGCACCGTGCAGCTCGATTGGCATTTGCCAGAGAACTCTAGGGTTGGCATGTCCGCACATGTGGCAAACTTGAATGAGTCTGGAGGCGCCGTGGTGAACGTTATGCTGCCTACAACATCATCCAGCATAGGGGATTAGCGGTAAGTCAGTGATGGACTGAGGAGGCTTATCCTTGGAGGGTCGCAAAAACCTCCACGTGATAGCCAACAGTACCCTGACTGCTGTTAGGTACCAGTATGAAATTCTCAGAGCCATTGTAAGGCCTTATGCTTGTGCAGTGGGCCATGGGTTCCTCCTGGTGCAGGACAAAGCTCAGCCTTTCGTCGGCCAGAGTGTGCCAGAGTGTGTAAGCAGTACATCCATCTACAGTGATAATATATAGTCCCTCAATAGCCCCCTCAAACATTTTTCCTACGATGAATGTTAAGCTTACTGGTCTATAATTACCCGGGGAAGACCTAGAGCCCTTTATGAAAATAGGCACCACATTTGCCCTGCGCCAGGCCCTTGGCACTACTTCAGTCACTAGAGAATTTCTGAATATTATGAAGAGTAGGACAGAAATAACTGGACTAAGTTCATTAAGAACTCTTTGATTTAACCCATCTGGTTCCAGAGCCTTGTGCACATTTATTTTTATTTAACTTAGCTTGGACCATATCTACATTCAGAAAATTCAGTATATTAATCGATGTATTAACAGCAGTGGCACCGGTTACATCAGCTGCTCTTTCTTCTGCTGTATATACAGAGCTAAAGAACCCATTTACTAACTCTGCCTTCTTTTGATCGCCTGTGACCAACTCCCCATTACCACTATTTAGGGGTCCTACATGTTCAGACCTTGGCTTTTATATACTTGAAGAATTTTTGGGGACATCTACTACATTATCTGTACTCAGTTATCACTGTGTGTTATCTGTGGTGTTGCATAGGACTGCAGGTAATATCTACTACATTATCTGTAGAAGGGTATGTTCACATGGGCTATTTTCAGCAATTTTTCGGGACGGTAAACGGCCCGAAAACTGCTAAAAATGTGGGAGCTGAAAGCCTCCGAACATCTGCCCACTGATTTCAATGGGAAAAACGGTGTTGCGTTCCCACGGGGTGTTTACGCGGCTGTTTTTAAAAACGGCCAAGTAAAAAACGCCTCGTAAAAAGAAGTGCATGTCACTTCTTGAGCCGTTTTTGGAGCAGTTTTTAATTGACTCAATAGCAAAACAGCTCCAAAAAGGCCATAAAAAAACGTTAAAAAAAACGTTAAAAAAAACCGCTTAATGCAGAAAAAAACGGCTGAAAATCAGAGGCTGTTTTCCATTTAAAAACAGCTCTGCATTTTCAGCCGTTTTTTGTTAAGCATGTGAACATAGCCTCAGGGTTGTCACTATACCAGAATTTGGACTTCGATACCGATACTTCGTGTAGCATTGCGATACTCGATAATGAAACGATACTTTCTGAGCTTCGTGGTTTAAGTGGCTTGTGATCTAAGTGGAGTTCTAAAACCGGATTGTGTTGCTGTATTTCTGTATTGTGTTGCTGTATTTTTGTGTTTGTGAATCTGTTTTGATTGCTTGCAAATAGAAGATAGCAAAAACTCACAATTTAAAACCCTTTTTTTTTTTTTTTTCTTGAGCAGCTGACTAGGGGGAAGGGGTTAACTGGACACAGGTGGTATAAATTAGTCAGCAGACCTCATTTTGAGCTTGCTCTTTCTGAGCTTGGTGGTTTAAGTGGCTTGTGATCTAAGTGGAGTTCTAAAACCGGAGTTGAGGACCCAGTAAGTACTCTTCTTTTCTTTTACTTTGACAATTGTTAACTGTTTTGTTGTAACTTGGATAATGGATAGAAAGATTGGAGGTTTTCTTCAGTGCACAGTTTGCCATATGTATAAACGACTGGAGCCGGAGTTCCAGGGTGAATATCTCTGTGGCAGATGTGAGCATATTGGTCACCTGGAAGCTCGCATTAGAGATCTGGAGGAGCAGAATGCAACACTGAGGAGGATAGACAATCTTGAGCTGAGCTTGCTGCTCACGGAGCATGCAGTTAGTGGGTTAGAACTGGAGGGTGAAGACATGGGTGAGCAGGATCAGGTAAGTAGCTGGGTTAATGTAGTTAGGGGCAGTAGAAAGGGGTCAAAGAAAAGGAAGGCCGATCCGGTTTCTGACATGCCAAGCAAAATTGCCAAGTTGGGTGATGATGCGAGGGTGTCAGTCTCAGAAATGGCAGCCCTAGTGGATACTGATCTCCCTAACAGCCGGCAGAACAGCCCAGCTAGTAGTCGGCGGGATGGTAATGCAGGTAAGCCAAGATAATTGATAGTTGTAGGGGATTCTATAATCAGGAAGACGGAAAGAATAATTTGTCGCCAAGACCGCCACAACCAAATGGTTTGATGTCTCCCTGGTGCCAGGGTTCGGCATGTGGTGGAACGGGTGGACAAATTGCTGGGAGGGGCTGGTGATGATCCAGCTGTTGTGGTCCATGTCGGTACCAACGACAGAATAAATGGTAGGTGGAGGAGCCTTAAGAATAATTTTAAAGAACTAGGCTACAAGCTGAAGGGGAGGACCTCCAAGGTTGTATTCTCAGGAATACTGCCTGTGCCATGCGCATCACAGGAAAGACAGCGGGAGCTCAGGGAGTTAAATGCATGGCTTAAGTCTTGGTGTAGAGGAGAAGGCTTTGGGTTCCTAGAGCACTGGGCTGACTTTTCATTGGGGTACAAACTGTATTCTGCAGATGATTTGCACCTAAATGGAAGGGGGTCCGCTGTGCAGGGGGAGAGAATTCTAGCTGGGGTGGCGGAGTGTTTAAACTAGGGCTGAGGAGGGAGGCCAATGTAGAAAATAAAGGGGTAGTTAGGTTAGAGAGGGGTCAGACTATATTGGTGGGGGGAGAAACAGACGGTGGGGAGAGGACTAGGCAACAAGATAAGGAGATCCTTTCGTTACAAAACAGCAGTGAAAATAAAAAGGCCCAAATGTCAAATAATCACATTTCTGATACTGAAAGTGAAACATTTAAAGGCAAGTTAAAGTGTATGTTCACAAATGGCAGAAGTCTAGCAAGCAAAATGGGGGAGCTGGAGGCCTTGATACTGGAAGAAGATATAGATATAGTTGGTGTTGCTGAGACATGGCTGGACTCTTCACATGATTGGGCTGTAAATCTACAGGGTTTTACACTGTTTCGGAAAGACAGGGCAAGTAGGAAAGGCGGTGGTGTATGTCTGTATGTGAGAAGCGATATGAAGGTGAGTGTGAATGAGACATTAGAGGGTGAAGATTGTGAGGAGGTTGAAACCTTGTGGGTGGAATTACAAAGGGAGGTAAACACTGAAAAAATTACTTTTGGTGTAATCTATAGACCCCCCCAATATAACTGAAGAGATAGAAGGTCAAATATATAAACAGATGGAGTGGGCTGCACAGGCGGGTACTGTTGTGATAATGGGAGATTTTAATTACCGGGATATTAATTGGTGTCATGGTTCGGCTTCAACTGCAAAGGGGAGACATTTCCTCAACCTGTTGCAGGAAAATTTTATGGGCCAGTTTGTGGAAGACCCGACTAGAGGTGAAGCTCTGTTGGATCTGGTCATTTCTAATAATGCAGAGCTTGTTGGGAATGTCAATGTTCGTGAAAACCTTGGTAACAGTAATCATAATATAGTTATATTTTACCTATACTGTAAAAAACAATCACAGGCAGGGAGGGCAAAAACACTTAATTTTAAGAAGGCCAATTTCCCCAGGATGAGGGCTGCAATTCAGGATATAGACTGGAAAGAAATAATGTTAAATAATGGGACAAATGATAAATGGGAGATTTTCAAATCTACTTTGGGTAATTATAGTGCAAAATTTATTCCTACAGGTAACAAGTATAAACGACTAAAATTAAACCCCACATGACAAAAAAAGGGCATTTAAAAAATACAAATCTGAGGGTACAGCTGTAGCCTTTCTAAAATATAAAGAGCTTAATAAAATCTGTAAAAAGATAATAAAATCAGCAAAAATACAAAATGAAAGGCAGGTGGCCAAGGATAGTAAAACAAATCCTAAAAAATTCTTCAAGCATATAAATGCAAAAAAGCCAAGGTCTGAACATGTAAGACCCTTAGATAGTGGTAATGGGGAGCAGGTCACAGGGGATCAAGAGAAGGCAGAGTTACTAAATAGGTTCTTCCACTCTGTATATACAACAGAAGAAGGAGCAGCTGATGTAGCCGCTGCCAGTGCTGTTAATATATCAGTTGATATACTGAATTGGATGAATGTAGATATGGTGCAAGCTAAATTAAATCAAATAAATGTACACAAGGCCCCGGGACCAGATGGGTTACACCCTAGAGTTCTTAAGGAGCTTAGTTCAGTTATTTCTGTCCCCCTCTTCATAATATTTAGAGAGTCTCTCATGACTGGTATAGTGCCAAGGGACTGGCGCAGGGCAAATGTGGTGCCTATTTTCAAAAAGGGCTCTAGGTCTTCGCCGGGTAATTATAGACCAGTAAGCTTAACATCAATTGTGGGGAAAATGTTTGAGGGGCTATTGAGGGACTATATACAAAATTATGTGACAATAAATAGTATTATAAGTGACAGCCAGCACGGTTTTACAAAGGACAGAAGCTGTCAAACCAACCGGATTTGTTTTTATGAAGAGGTAAGCAGAAGCCTAGACAGAGGGGCCGCTGTGGATATAGTGTTTTTGGACTTTGCAAAGGCATTTGACACTGTCCCTCATAGACATCTAATGGGTAAATTAAGGACTATAGGTTTAGAAAGTATAATTTGTAATTGGATTGAGAATTGGCTCAAGGACCGAATCCAGAGAGTTGTGGTCAATGATTCCTACTCTGAATGGTCCCCAGTTATAAGTGGTGTACCCCAGGGTTCAGTGCTAGGACCACTATTATTCAACTTATTTATTAATGATATAGAGGATGGGATTAATAGCACTATTTCTATTTTTGCAGATGACACTAAGCTATGTAATATAGTTCAGACTATGGAAGATGTTTGTGAATTGCAGGCAGATTTAAACAAACTAAGTGTTTGGGCGTCCAATTGGCTAAATGTAAAGTTATGCACCTGGGTACGAACAACCTGCATGCAACATATGTCCTAGGGGGAGCTACACTGGGGGGAGTCACTTGTTGAGAAGGATCTGGGTGTACTTGTAAATCATAAACTAAATAACAGCATGCAGTGTCAATCAGCTGCTTCAAAGGCCAGCAAAATATTGTCGTGTATCAAAAGAGGCATGGACTCGCGGGACAGGGATGTAATATTACCACTTTACAAAGCATTAGTGAGGCCTCATCTAGAATATGCAGTCCAGTTCTGGGCTCCAGTTCATAGAAAGGATGCCCTGGAGTTGAAAAAAATACAAAGAAGAGCAACGAAGCTAATAAGGGGCATGGAGAATCTAAGTTATGAGGAAAGATTAAAAGAACTAAACCTATTTAGCCTTGAGAAAAGACGACTAAGGGGGGACAGGATTAATTTATATAAATATATTAACTGGTTGCCGACACAGGACGAGTATGCTCGTCCTGAGCGGCGAAGACTTCGCGCATTAGGACGAGCATACTCGTCCTGTGTGACAGCCGTCTCTGCGCGCGTCTGTGCGCACAATCGAGAGCGGGGCAACGGCTGTAATACACAGCCACGGCCCCGCTCTGACAGCGGAGAGGAGAGAAACCTCTTCTCTCCGCTGTTAACCCTTTGAACGCCACGATGACAGCTGATCGCGGCGTTCAAAGAGGGGGGACTGCACATTGATCGCGTCACAGAAAATAACTGTGACGCGATCAAAGCCCACAACTTGTATGGCCAGACAAACACCTATTGGTACATTCAGGAAAGTTAATGTCATCCTTAAAGTATGGTTTAGAGAATTCTGACCCAAAAGGGGACAAAAACATGTATAAACCAAGTAAATCTTGGTGTATTGACCCCAATATTTAGACAAGATAAACCTACAGAGTATGGGGTACAATTAACACACAGTAATCTTGAATGGAGAAACAAACAATCTTTATTCAACAAGTTAGAGACAATAAAAAGCATAAAAACGAGTCATGCTGAGCATGAGCAGGACGTCCCTCTGTGCAAAGAGCAAGATGTAAATACTGAGTAGCAACCATGGGTAAAGCAATGCAATCCAACATTCAATGTCTGGATAATAAATGTACATGTCAAGGTACTTCGGTTAATAAGCATGTAGCTGACAGTGCAGCAATCATGTGAACATTACTCAAATGGTAGTGACACAACATGGACATGAACAGAAACAAAGTCAAGAAGGTAATGAACAAATGACCTACCCATGGAGTTCACTATGCACACCGAGAGACGTCACACCCGACGCCCGTTTCGGCGAAACCCCCGGACGACGGCATTTCGCCGAAACGCGCGTCGGGTGTGACGTCTCTCGGTGTGCATAGTGAACTCCATGGGTAGGTCATTTGTTCATTACCTTCTTGACTTTGTTTCTGTTCATGTCCATGTTGTGTCACTACCATTTGAGTAATGTTCACATGATTGCTGCACTGTCAGCTACATGCTTATTAACCGAAGTACCTTGACATGTACATTTATTATCCAGACATTGTATGTTGGATTGCATTGCTTTACCCATGGTTGCTACTCAGTGTTTACATCTTGCTCTTTGCACAGAGGGACGTCCTGCTCATGCTCAGCATGACTCGTTTTTATGCTTTTTATTGTCTCTAACTTGTTGAATAAAGATTGTTTGTTTCTCCATTCAAGATTACTGTGTGTTAATTGTACCCCATACTCTGTAGGTTTATCTTGTATGGCCAGACAGCCCAGGGTCCATTGAAGGACCCCAGGGCTGTCTGAACATATTTCCTGTTGCTAGGGCATACTGAGGTATGCCCTAACAACTGCCTGTGTACAATCAGTACACAGGCTAATGTACTGGCATATATATCTATGCCAGTACATTGCAGTTACAAAATCAAAATGATAAATCCCTTTATGGGATTAAAAAAAAAAGTTAAATGAATGTAAAAAAAAAAATTATGATAAATAAATAAATAAAAAGTTAAAAAAATACACAGAAACACACATTTTTTATAATAAATAAACTTTTTAAAATATAAGTCCCAAAACATTAAATAATATAGACATATTTGGTATCGCCACGACCGTAACAACCTGTATAACAAATGTATAACATTATTTATGATGATCGGTGTATGGTGTAAAAAAATAAATATTAAAACTGCAGCGGAACTGCATTTTTTCTGCATTTTCGCCAAAATAAAAATTTATAGAAATTAAACGGTAATGTATTTGTACCACAAAATGGTACCTACATAAAGTACAACTCGTCCCGCAAAAAACAAAGTCTCATACAACTACGTCGTACAAAAAATAAATGAGTTATGAGCGTCGGGATGCAAAGAGGGAAATGTAAAAAAATTGCTCTGTCCTCAAGGCCAAAATTGGCCGTGTCCTTAAGGGGTTAATGCCACATACAAAAAATATGGTGAAATCCTGTTCCATGTAAAACCCCCTCAAAAAACAAGGGAGCACTCCCTCCGTCTGGAGAAAAAAAGTTTCAACCTGCAGAGGCGACAAGGCTTCTTTACAGTGAGAACTGTGAATCTATGGAATAGCCTACCGCAGGAGCTGGTCACAGCAGGGACAGTAGATGGCTTTAAATAAGGGTTAGATAATTTCCTAGAACAAAAAAATATTAGCTCCTATGTGTAGAAATGTTTACCTTCCCTTTTCCCATCCCTTGGTTAAACTTGATGGACATGTGTCTTTTTTCAACCGTACAAACTATGTAACTATGTAACTTTGCCAACAATAATAATTTTAAAAAAAGCTCTTCCATTTTCTGATGTGAGGCACGTGGTGTGATGAATTTTGAACCTCCATATTCCTGACATTAATAGTAATTAACCACATCATATTCCTCACTGTCATAATTGACAACATTGGTTAATGTGTGAGGTGCATGATGGGGTTAATTACTATTACTCACATTAACCCCTTCCACCTGCATGCATTCTGGGCCCTAATGACCAAGCTATTTTTTTAGTTTTTCCATTGTCAAATTCAAAGAGCTCTAACTTTTTTATTTTCACGTGGACATGGCTGTATGAGAACTTGTTTTTTGCGGGATGAGTTGTATTTTTCAATGGCACTCTTTTGGGGTATATAGAATTTTTAAATTAACTTTTATTAACTTTTTTTTGGGGAGCTATAAAAAAAAATGCAGAAATTTAGGCAATGTTCTTTGCATTCTACATTTACGCCGTTTACCGTGCGGCGTAAATATCATGTTACCTTTATTCTATGGGTCGGTATGATTACTATGATACCACACATAAATTTAAATAATATGCTAACTTTATTTCTTGGGTCATTACGATTGCGGGGATACCATATATGTGTAGTTTTTATTTTATTTTTACACTTTTACTAAAAAAACAACATTTTTTTATGGGAAAAAATGTATTTTTTTATGTGTACTTTTTATAAATTTTTATGTCACATAAATTATTTTTTCAGTCCCACTAGGAGACTTCACTATGTGATCTTTACATCGCAGATATAATGCTTTGGTATACTTCGTATACCAGAGCATTATTGCCTGTCGGTGTAAAACTGACAGGCATCTATTAGGACGTGCCTCTGGCACATACTAATAGATATAAAGTCAGGGCAGACCAGGCAGACTTTATTAGGCCCCCAGTTGCCATGACTCCCCATCGTAGGCCCGCAATTGCATTTGCGAGCCGCTGATGGGTGAGAGAGGGAGCTCCTTCCCTCTGTAAACAACTCAAATGCAGCGGTCGAATATGACGGCAGCATTTGAGGGGTTAAACGGTAACGATCGAAGTAAACTTAGATCGCTACTATTGGAGCAGGGGCTTGGCTGTCAGACAGCTGAGCCCCGGCTTCAGGCTGCACGGGACACCCGTGCAGGTAGTTTATTAGGCCACCCTGAAAAGGCAACGGCCTAGAATAAAGACTATTAATGACCACCGTGAAAAGGCGTATCGGCAGACATTAAGGGGTTAAAAAGTGAAAGAAAGCAGTTTTTACTTTATTTTATAACAGCGTAAACATCATAAATGACGCTATAAATTAGTTATTACGGTCGCGACTATATAAAATATATATATATATATATATATATATATATATATATATATATATATATTGTAATACCCATGGCCGCAGGCCGTCAGGTTTACTCACCTCCCTGACGGCCGCAGCCATGGATCAGTGAGCGCTGGCCCGCATCTACTCCTCAGGAGCACCTGAATTAAAGAACCAAATTAGCCTATGGCAGCCTGGACTATAAGAAGGGCCCTGCCCCTTCCTGCATTGCCTGAGCGTTGTTGTCGTTACCTATGTTCGTCTCTGCAAATGGTGTCTTCGAAGTCCCAGTGTTCCCGTTCCTGCTACCTGTATCCCGTGTTATCCTGGTCCAAGTGCCGTATAGAGTTGGAGTCGTGCTGCGCTGAGTACTACGCCTGTCCTGTTACACCACGCCTGGTGTCGCTACTATTGGAGAAGGGGCTCGGCTGAAGGGGCTCGGCTGTCAGACAGCTGAGCCCTGGCTTCAGGCTGCACAGGACACCCCTGCAGGTAGTTTATTAGGCCACCGTGAAAAGGCGACGGCCTAGAATAAAGCCTATTAATGATCGCCGTGAAAAGGCGTATCGGCGGGCATTAAGGGATTAATAAGTGAAAGTTTACTCACCGCCTGATGGCCGCAGCCATGGATCAGTGAGCGCTGGCCCGCATCTCCTCCTCAGGAGATGCCAACGCTCACTTCCGGTTCACTCGGCTGTGTCCCGTAGGGTGCGTGCGCATGTGCCTACCCTCTTTTAAAGGGCCAACGCGTGCACCTGAATTAAAGAACCAAATTAGCCTATGGGCACCCTGGACTATAAGGGCCCTGCCCCTTCCTGCATTGCCTAAGCATTGTTGTCGTTACCTATGTTCATCTCTGCAAATGGTCCCTTCATTGTCTTCCAAGTCCCAGTGTTCCTGTTCCTGCTACCTGTATCCCGTGTTTTCCTGGTCCAAGTGCCGTATAGAGTTAGAGTCTTGTTACACCACGCCTGGTCTTGTTACACCACGCCTGGTGTCTGCCTGCTGTCAAAGTCCCATCCGAGCCTGTCTTGCTACTGTCTGAAGTTACCACAGGTACACCTATTTGAACTATAGACTTTGATCTGTGTCCTGTTGGCCAACTGCCATACCGTTAAGGCAGTAGGGCCCAGTGGGTTCACGCACCCTACGTGACATATATATTTTATGTATTGAGACTTATTTTAATCTATTTATTGTAATTCATTATAAAAAATGTGTGCGTATTTTTTTTAATTTAACATTACTTTATTTTTTTTAAACTTACTGGCATATACCTCTCTATATACTAGTACATTAGCCTGTGTACTTATAGTACACAGGCAGTTGTTAGGACATACCCAAGTATGCCCTAACCTAACAACAGGGAATATGGTCAGACAGCCCTGGGGGTCCTTCAACGGACCCTGGGCTGTCTGCCCATATATGGTATGTCCCTTGATCGCGTCACAGGAATTCCCTGTGATGAATCCAAAGGGCATCCCCCTCTTCTCATTTTCCCCTTGAATTATGCGGTCAGCTTTGATCGTAGCACTCAGGGGAATAGCGGCGGAGATGAGAAGTTTCACCTGATGTCCACCGTTAGAGCGGGGCTGCAGCTGTGTAATACAGCCATTGCCCAGCTCCTGACAATAAGCGCGCACGCGCGGTTAAGCATGAGGTGATGCGGCCAGCGCTGCACTAAAGAGTCCTGACAAGTGCGCGCGGTCAGCATGATGTGATACGGCCAGCGCTGCACTGGTGATTGCCGGCACTGAAGTCAGAACATGGTGGGCGCACTGCAAAACAACCCAATGTTCTGTCTTTAGTGCCTGCACCGCCGCTCTTTAGTGCAGCGCCGGTGTAGGCACTAAAGACAGAACATTGGGTTGTTTTGCAGTGCGCCCACCATGTTCTGACTTCAGTGCCGGCAATCACCAGTGCAGCGCTGGCCGCATCACATCATGCTGACCGCGCGCACTTGTCAGGACTCAGGAGCGAGGCAATGGCTGTATTACACAACCGCAGCCCCGCTCTAACAACATTCATGTGTTACTATACCAAGCTGTGCGGCCGCACAGCTTAGTATCGAAATACATGAATGGTATTGAACAGTTTGAGGGTGCACGGTATCGAAACAGTATAGAAGTTTAGATGCATCGTGCAACCCTAATCTGTATGTGCCTTTATGTATGTACATTATATATGTGGTTGATTTTGGGTTTGTGGAGGGCAGCAATAGAGTCCTGCACAGCATGCCATCCAACCTAAGGCTGGCCTGATCAGACTAATATTTTTAGGGGCGCTGCAGCCATTTTTGGACAGCGCTGAGGGGGAATGGCAAATCCACGGCACAACTGGAGGGCACCAGGTAAGGTATGTAATATTTTACCATGTTGTATGTCTCAGTCCCCGGGACCAAAGGGTCGCTTCAATTGTATCCGCGTCCTTAGAACGCGAATACAATTGAAAGAGCAAGCGAGGCAACGGAACCATCAGTTCCATTCCTCGACATTCTGCGTGTTTTTTGTGGCGCAGGTGGCGTGATGACGAGCAAACGGAACCCTTAACCCTCAAAACAACGGATCCCTTACACAATGGTGACAAACGGAAACCATTTGCACCAGATCTGTCACCATTGAAATCAATGGTAATGCAAACCATGCAAACTATCGCTGCTCGTTGACTCCAGCGATAGGCAATGTGCTAGCCACTTTCGGTCAAGGCTTAATAACACGCTGACACGAACAGCACAGAGAGCAAGCCCGCAGACCCATGTCAGCTCGTCATCAATATTAGGAAAACTACAGGACTTCTAGCACCAATTCACCAGGTTTGAACTGAACGATTCATTACAGAATTAAAAATTAAAGTAAATTAGTAAGTGACTTCTTTTCACAATAAAATATAAATCCAAAGCAATTTTGGTGCCCGGATAACCCCTTTAACCCCTTAATGACCAGGCCATTTTGCGCGTTAATGACTAAGGATTCTTTTTTCTCATGGTCGCATTCCAAGAGTCTAAACTTTTTTTTTTTATTCCGTCGACATAGCTGTATAAGGGCTTGTTTTTTGCAGGACGAGTTGTATTTTTCAATTGCTCCATTTTTGGATGCATATAATATATCGAATAACTTTTATTAACTTTATTTTAGGAGAGAATTGAAAATAAGTAGCCGTTGCAGCATTGATTTTCACATTATAAATTTACGCCGTTTACTATGCAGCGTAAATAACATGTTGCCTTTATTTTATGGTTCGGCACAATTACAAAAACTTTTATGTTTTCCTACGTTTGCACAATAAAAACCCTTTTAGAAAAAAAATTCTTGTTTTTGCATCGCCGCATTCCAAGAGCCGTAACTTTTTTATTTTTCCGTCGATGTAGCCGTATGTGGGCTTGATTATTGCGGGCCATGGTGTAGTTTTAATTAGTACTATTTTGAGGTACACGGGACTTAATGATTAACTTTTATTTTATGTTTTATGGGGGGAATGGGAGAAAAATAATTTTGCCGTTGTTTTTTTGGACGCCGTTCATCCAGCGGTTTAATTAATGTGTTAATTTTATTGTTCGAGTTGTTACGATCGCTCGGAGACCATATATGTGTATGTGTTATTTATTTTGAAACTTTTACTAAATTAAAGTGGTTTTATTTTATTTTGACTAATCTTTTTATTATTTTTTTTCATAAACTTTATTTATCTGCTTTACATTTATTTATTTTTTTATAGTCCCATCAGGGGACTTCACCATGCGATCTGCTGATCGCTTATATAATGCTTTGGTATATATAGTATACCAAAGCATTATTGCCTGTCAGAGTAAAACTGCCATGGCCTAATAGGCAGTTGCTGAAGGCAGACCTGGGGGCTTTTGTAGGCTGCCATGGAAACCTGACAGCGCCCCGCAAATTCTTTGCGGGGGCGCCGATGGGGTGACAGAGGGTGCTCCCTCCCTCTTTCAGACACATTAGATGCCGCTGTCGCTATTGACAGCGGCATCTAATGGGTTAATCTGCCGGAATCGGAGCGTGCTTAGATTCCGGCAGTTGGGGCAAGAGTCAGGCGGTGTATAACAGCTGTGCTCCTGCCGCTGATCTCTTGGGTACACTGGCAGTACCCACGCGATCAGAGGACGGATATATCAGTCCTTATGTGGGAACTAGTTCCTGTACAGGACGGATATATCCGTCATTCGTCGTAAAGTGTTAACTGTCACAGACCCAGGAAGGTACGGATGATAATTGTTTTGCTTTTTTTTTTTTAAAAGGTTCGGTTGTTGGACTACTTCGGATTCGATGACTACTTAGATGACAGCGTTTTTATTTTCAAAATTCATTTTCAATTTGTGTGGGGGATTTTATTTCAATAAAATATTTTTATATTGGTGTTTTTTCTATTTATTACTATTGCCTTAGTAATGGCCTCTGTCTGATAGACATTGTCCATTACTAAGGCCATACCCACTGCCACAAAGGGTACCGGGAAGAGAAGTGTACGATCCAGTACCCGACTATCTTAAAGAGACTGTGTCAACACATTATAAGTGCCCTATCTCCTACATAAGGAGATGGGCGCTGTAATGTAGGTGACAGTAATGCTTTTTATTTAAAAAAACGATCTTTTTTCACAATGTTAGGAGCGATTTTGGTTTATGCTAATGAGCTTTCTTAATGCCCAAGTGGGCGTACTTTTATCGACCAAGTGGGCGTTGTACAGAGGAGTGCATGACGCTGACCAATCGGCATCATGCACTCCTCTCCATTCATTTACACTGCACTAGCGATATAGTTATATCGCTATGTGCAGCTACATACACAAACCCTAACATTACTACAGTGTCCTGATAATGAATACACATGACCATCCAGCCTGGACGTCATGTGTACTCAGAATCCTGACACTTCTGACTCTTTTTTTGTGAGATTCCGGCAAGTGAAACCAAATCTCGTTTAGCTCCGTGATCTCGCGAGATTTCGTATCTGTTGCTGGAATCTCACAAAAAAAGAGTCAGAAGTGTCAGGATTCTGAGTACACATGACGTCCAGGCTGGATTTCATGTGTATTCATTATCAGGACACTGTAGTAATGTTAGGGCTTGTGTATGAGGCTGCACATAGCGATATATCTATATCGCTAGTGCAGTGTAAATGAATGGAGAGGAGTGCATGATGCCGATTGGTCAGTGTCATGCACTCCTCTGTACAACGCCCACTTGGTCGAAAGTAAAAGTACGCCCACTTGGGCATTAAGAAAGCTCATTAGCATAAACCAAAATCGCTCCTAACGTTGTGAAAAAAGATCGTTTTTTTTAAATAAAAAGCATTACTGTCACCTACATTACAGCGCCCATCTCCTTATGTAGGAGACAGGGCACTTATAATGTGGTGACAGAGTCTCTTTAAGTGATGGTCGGGTACTGGGGTGGCCGCAGGATGATATTATTAGGCTGGAAAAGCCCAAAAAAACGTGGCTCCTGCTAATGCTAGGCTGCTGCTGCTATGTTGTATCTGGCTGCTTATGAAAAATACGGAAGGACCTCACAGTTTTTTGTTTGAAAATAAATAATCTAAAAGAAAAAAACATGGGGTCCCCCGCAATTTTCATAGCCAACCAGATACAACATAGCAGCAGCAGAAGCAGGCTAGCATTACCAGGGTGAAAGGGCCATGTTTTTTGGGCTTTCCCAATCTAATAATATGAGCCTGCGGCTGCCCCAGTACCTGACCGTCACTTCAGATTGTTGGGTACTGGATTGTACCTGGCTCTTCCCGATCCCCCTAGTGATGGTGGGTACGGGGTAATGGACGCTTTCAATCATAGAGCGGCCATTACTAAGGAAGTAGTAATAAAGTTATAAAGAAACACAAAAAAATATTTTCGTGAAATAAAAAAATAAAAAACAGCCCACATTACGTTGCTTTTTATTTTCAATAAAATAGTTAATCGAAGTAGTCCTCGAATCCGAAGTAGTCCAACCGAACCTGTAAAAAAAGCACAAACCAACACCAAAAAAAACCCTATTAGGCCTCGTTTACACGAGCGTGAAATACGACCGTGCGACGCGCATGCTTTTCACGTGTGTTGTACGGACCTATGTTAGTCTATGGGGGCATGCAGACAGTCCGTGAGTTTTGCTCAGCGTGATTCCGCTGAAAAAAAAACACACGACATGTCCTATATTTGTGCGCTGTTCGCGCATCACGCACCCATTGAAGTCAATGGGTGCGTGAAAATCATGCAGGTCACACGGAAGCACTTCCATGCGAACAGCGTGATTCGCGCAACAGCTGTCAAACTCTGAATGTAAACAGAAAAGCACCACGTGCTTTTCTGTTTACAAACATCCAAACGGAGTGTCATAATGATGGCGGCTGCGCGAAAATCTCGCAGATGACGGAGCTGTGTAAACCAGACCTTAGTATCACATAAAAAAAGCAAAGCAGTTATCATACTTACCTTTCCTGGGTCCGGTGCTGAGCTATGCGGTTTCCATAACTTCGGGAGTTATGGGGGGCGTCAGCAGTAAGTGCCCAGGGCAGCATGAACTCTAAACGCGGCCCTGCTTGGCGCGCATTTCCCGTATAGAAACCTTCTTTTTTTTTTTTTTGGAGCGTATGCAGATAAGTTTATACGTGTGTGTATATATGTGGCACAAATGTGGCGTCTAGACTCTATAGACATACTTATATACAGTCTCACACATAAATGGGTGACAGGACATGCATTATCCACTTATTATATAGGAAAGTGTTATGAAACTTATATACACACATCTCAAGCATATACCCGGACTTGTGCCCCTGCTGACTGTATGAACATGACGCTACAATCGCTCCTGCGATTTCAATGGGTCTATAAATCATAGTATAAAAAGATGGTGACATTGTAGGCAAGAACCAGGACCAAAACAAATGCTCAGTCCCATAGTGTTCAAGCCGAGGGGCACAGCGGCAAAGGTGCCCCCTTCTCGTACCCTTCACCCACACATTTCGGGTATACATAATAAAGTACTCGCTCCTTCGCCATAACCGGACACAGAGCCGGGTACCGAGCAGCTTTTTGCATTTTACCAAAGTTTTGCTACTTACTCTGCAGCTGCAGCAGCTTGCTTGAAAGACCATGACAGTCTCACCCAGCCGGCTCATTAAATATTGGGGTTATCTAACAGTTTTTTTTAATGAAAAACAAGACAGAGTGAGACTGAAAACGAGCTGTTCTAAGAAAAAGTTATTGGATATTTTACTTTACTATAGAACTCTTTTTGTTTCCGCACAGTACTAAATAATAATAGTTGAAAATCGTTCATATAATGTTTTGGTGTCCCCTATTTTCGAGTTGAAACATTCCACAAATAAAAGCAGGGCGGCTCTGACGTTATTCCAGTGTTCTCCAGTAGGTGGCAGGTGAACAGTCTTTTGTATACTATGACGTTCAGGCTGCAGATGTTAGTTCCGTACAAATTTCCGTATAAAATGAGACCTCAGAGCTGACACCCGCGCACCCAGTCATGTGGCGAGTCACCCGGATATTTCATAGCCAGTTATGTGAGGAGTGTCAGTCACTACACCATTCTTTATGGCATTTCAATACTCCATGGCTTTGTGCTCAGAGCAGGAAGCCCCTAAGGAGCCTCTGTGTAATAGAGGGTTGGGAGGAGGAGGAGGAGGAGGATGACTACAGCCAAGGCCTGTCCTGAATGAACACAGACAGACAGCAGGATTGATATGTTCTATATGCTAACACATGTAGTGTGTGTAATAAAGCATTACGCTACGTTATATAATAAAGGATTACGCTACGTTATGTAATAAAGGATTACGCTACGTTATGTAATAAAGGATTACGCTACGTTATGTAATAAAGGATTACGCTACGTTATGTAATAAAGTATTACGCTACGTTATGTAATAAAGGATTACGCTACGTTATGTAATAAAGACTTACGCTACGTTATGTAATAAAGGATTACGCTACGTTATGTAATAAAGGATTACGCTACGTTATGTAATAAAGGATTACGCTACGTTATGTAATAAAGGATTACGCTACGTTATGTAATAAAGCATTACGCTACTTTATGTAATAAAGTATTACGCTACATTATATAATAAAGTATTACGCTACGTTATGTAATAAAGTATTACGCTACATTATATAATAAAGTATTACGCTACGTTATGTAACAAAGGATTACGCTACGTTATGTAACAAAGTATTACGCTACGTTATGTAATAAAGGATTACGCTACGTTATGTAATAAAGGATTACGCTACGTTATGTAATAAAGGATTACGCTACGTTATGTAATAAAGGATTACGCTACGTTATGTAATAAAGGATTACGCTACGTTATGTAATAAACATTACGCTACGTTATATAATAAAGGATTACGCTACGTTATGTAATAAAGTATTACGCTACGTTATGTAACAAAGTATTACGCTACGTTATGTAACAAAGTATTACGCTACGTTATGTAATAAAGGATTACGCTACGTTATGTAATAAAGGATTACGCTACGTTATGTAATAAAGTATTACGCTACGTTATGTAATAAAGGATTACGCTACGTTATGTAATAAAGGATTACGCTACGTTATGTAATAAAGGATTACGCTACGTTATGTAATAAAGGATTACGCTACGTTATGTAATAAAGGATTACGCTACGTTATGTAATAAAGGATTACGCTACGTTATGTAATAAAGGATTACGCTACGTTATGTAACAAAGTATTACGCTACGTTATGTAATAAAGTATTACGCTGCGTTATGTAATAAAGTATTACGCTACGTTATGTAATAAAGGATTACGCTACGTTATGTAATAAAGGATTACGCTACGTTATGTAATAAAGTATTACGCTACGTTATGTAATAAAGGATTACGCTACGTTATGTAATAAAGGATTACGCTACGTTATGTAATAAAGGATTACGCTACGTTATGTAATAAAGGATTACGCTACGTTATGTAATAAAGGATTACGCTACGTTATGTAATAAACATTACGCTACGTTATATAATAAAGGATTACGCTACGTTATGTAATAAAGTATTACGCTACGTTATGTAATAAAGGATTACGCTGCGTTATGTAATAAAGGATTACGCTACGTTATGTAATAAAGGATTACGCTACGTTATGTAATAAAGTATTACGCTACGTTATGTAATAAAGGATTACGCTACGTTATGTAATAAAGTATTACGCTATGTTATGTAATAAAGTATTACGCTACGTTATGTAATAAAGGATTACGCTACGTTATGTAATAAAGGATTACGCTACGTTATGTAATAAAGGATTACGCTACGTTATGTAATAAAGGATTACGCTACGTTATGTAATAAAGGATTACGCTACGTTATGTAATAAAGGATTACGCTACGTTATGTAATAAAGTATTACGCTACGTTATGTAATAAAGGATTACGCTGCGTTATGTAATAAAGGATTACGCTACGTTATGTAATAAAGGATTACGCTACGTTATGTAATAAAGTATTACGCTACGTTATATAATAAAGGATTACGCTGCGTTATGTAACAAAGGATTACGCTACGTTATGTAACAGGATTACGCTACGTTATGTAATAAAGGATTACGCTACTTTATGTAATAAAGGATTACGCTACGTTATGTAATAAAGGATTACGCTACGTTATGTAATAAAGTATTACGCTACGTTATATAATAAAGGATTACGCTACGTTATTTAATAAAGGATTACGCTACGTTATGTAACAAAGTATTACGCTACATTATGTAACAAAGTATTACGCTACATTATGTAACAAAGTATTACGCTACATTACGTAACAAAGGATTACGCTACATTTTGTAATAAAGGATTACGCTACATTATATAATAAAGTATTACGCTACATTATGTAACAAAGTATTACGCTACATTATGTAACAAAGTATTACGCTACATTATGTAACAAAGTATTACGCTACATTAGGTAATAAAGGATTACGCTACATTATGTAATAAAGGATTACGCTACATTATGTAATAAAGGATTAAGCTATATTATATAATAAAGTATTACGCTACATTAGGTAATAAAGGATTACGCTACATTATGTAATAAAGGATTACGCTACATTATGTAATAAAGGATTAAGCTATATTATATAATAAAGTATTACGCTACGTTATGTAATAAAGGATTATGCTACATTATGTGAACCGCACCACATATGCCATCAGCCATTAGATGCTGCGATCACATGTCTATATCTTGTGTGTGATGTGACATTACATCTAGAGAACGGCGGCCAGTAGTCAGGGCACACATTTGTAATCTACAGTACAGATGTAGCCATCTTTATCTTGACTTTTAATACATTATATAAACAGTGTCAGGAAACTTTAACTTGACCTTTTCAGTGGCTTTTGTTGTGTGATATCACGCTGCAGCAAGTTATCAGGGTCAAGATAAACTTGGCTACATCTGTATATGACTTCATTATGGAGCTCATGCATATAGCAATACCCTGTACATTGGCACTTGGAGTCCTAGGGGTCCGTAATATGCCTTGGAATTGTGAGCAGGAAAACTTATGTGTTGCCCCCAGAGGTGTTCAAGCTCCAGGTCCCCAATGCAAAATCTGTAACAGAGCCACCAATTACTATGTGCTATTTATAAAACGGCAGTTTACTTATGTGGAAAAGGGAACTCTGGACCCCCTCAGGCACAGGGACGGGTGCAACTGCAAACTTTTCATCTCTAGGCTATAGCTGCACTCAGGGGCGTAGCTAGGGGGGGGCAGGCGGGGCACGTGCCCCGGGCGCAGCTCAGAGTGGGGCGCCAGCGCCACCTCCTCCTGCACTATAATTGTACCTGTGTCGCAAGGACACAGGTATAATTAGAAGCAATGAATGACCGGGCACGTTCCGTGCCCGGCCATTCAGCGCCTCTCCACGAATGAAGCGACTGGTACCTTTTGTACCAGTGACACTTCCGTCGATGAAAGGCGCTGACTGACTGATAGGGAAAGTCATCCTGCCCAGCCAATCAGCGCCTTTCATAGACGCTGTGTTCAACCCCCTGGAGACCTGCGCAGAAGAGAGCAGGTCTCCATGGCTGCCGGACGGCGTGGGAGCGGGAATAAGGTGAGTTTGAATATTTTTTTTTTATTTTTTAATTGCAATAGAAGTGTGTGGCTGTATCTGCGGGGGGACGGACTATATCTACAGGGGGGGCTATATCTACAGGGGGGGCTATATCTACAGGGGGGCTATATCTACAGGGGGACTATATCTACAGGGGGACTATATCTACAGGGGGACTATATCTACAGGGGGACTATATCTACAGGGGGGCTATATCTACAGGGGGACTATATCTACAGGGGGTGGGCTATATACAGGGGGACTATATCTACAGGGGGGCTATACACTGGGGTGGGCTATCTACAGGGGGACCATATCTACAGGGGGTGGGCTATATACAGGGGGACTATATCTACAGGGGGGGCTATATCTACAGGGGGACTATATCTACAGGGGGTGGGCTATATACAGGGGGACTATATCTACAGGGGGGCTATACACTGGGGTGGGCTATCTACAGGGGGACCATATCTACAGGGGGTGGGCTATATACAGGGGGACTATATCTACAGGGGGGCTATATCTACAGGGGGACTATATCTACAGGGGGTGGGCTATATACAGGGGGACTATATCTACAGGGGGGCTATATACTGGGGTGGGCTATCTACAGGGGGACCATATCTACAGGGGGTGGGCTATATACAGGGGGACTATATCTACAGGGGGACTATATCTACAGGGGCTGGGCTATATACAGGTGGACTATATCTACAGTGGGTGGGCTATATACAGGTGGACTATATCTACAGGGGGGCTATATCTACAGGGGGTGGGCTATATACAGGGGGACTATATCTACAGGGGGTGGGCTATATACAGGGGGACTATCTACAGGGGGCTATATACTGGGGTGGGCTATCTACAGGGGGACCATATCTACAGGGGGTGGGCTATATACAGGTGGACTATATCTACAGGGGGTGGGATATATACAGGTGGACTATATCTACAGGGGGTGGGCTATATACAGGTGGACTATATCTACAGGGGGTGGGCTATATACAGGGGGACTATATCTACAGAGGGTCTATATACTGGGGTGGGCTATCTATGGAGCACCATATACAGGGGTGGGCTATAGCTACAGGGGGGGCTATATAAGATATAGCCCACCCCTGTAGATATAGCCCAGCCCTGTAGATATAGCCCAGCCCTGTAGATATAGCCCAGCCCTGTAGATATAGTTCACCCCTGTAGATATAGCCCAGCCCTGTAGATATAGCCCACCCCTGTAGATATAGCCCACCCCTGTAGATATAGCCCACCCCTGTAGATATAGCCCAGCCCTGTAGATATAGCCCAGCCCTGTAGATATAGCCCAGCCCTGTAGATATAGCCCACCCCTGTAGATATAGCCCACCCCTGTATATAGTATCCCACAAATAGCTCCCCCTATAGTGCTCCACAGAAAGCCCATCCC
Source organism: Rhinoderma darwinii (assembly GCF_050947455.1). Classification (NCBI taxonomy): domain Eukaryota; kingdom Metazoa; phylum Chordata; class Amphibia; order Anura; family Rhinodermatidae; genus Rhinoderma; species Rhinoderma darwinii. The sequence goes on from NC_134687.1 coordinate 121,208,715, forward strand.
TGTATATAGCCCCCTTGTACATATAGTCCACCCCTGTATATAGTGCTCCACAGATAGCCCACCCTTGTATATAGTATATACAGGGGTGGGCTATCTGTGGAGCACTATATACAGGGGTGGACTATCTAGTGGAGCACTATATACAGGGGTGGGCTATATGGCAGGCACTATCTACAGGGGACTCTATGGCAGGCACTATCTACAGGGGGCACAGTGTGTGTGTGTAGGACACGGTGTATGGTGCTATTATAATTAGAGGTGCAGTGTATGGCGCTATTATATTTAGGGGTGTAGTGTGTGGTATAATGATAACTTTATATTTATTTATAGGTGCAGAAATGTTGGAAAAGTGGGAAGCTGAAGACATGTGAGCGGCAAACTGCAGAAATGGTCTGTGACCGGGAGAAGCCACCATAGAGGTCTGGACCGGATGGAGAAAAATAACTAGAATCTGAGACGTCACCGGTGAGTCACTTAATGTAAATGTTTATTCTGCCTCTAATCAGCACTGTAGTCACTGTATGATCTGCAGCGAGATGATGGGTGATATGATTATGATAGGATTTATTTTTTGTGAAAAGGCATCTCCCAGCATATCCTTATCATTGTTTGGGCCATGCTGGGAGCTGTAGTTTTACGCCGTACACACCTATATGGCAGGGGTTGCACTAAATTGAGCTGTATTTGTGCTGGTGTAGTATATATGTAGTGAGCTTGCTTCTGGGGCTGTATTTATGTACTGAGCTTGGTTCTGGTGTTGTGTATAGAACCATATTGCTTCTAAAATGTACAAATGTTTTTATGCTCGCGTTACATAAAAATAAATGACACGTCGATTGGTAGAGAAAACAAACACGGCGGGGGGGGGAAGGAGATGTCGGGAAAGAGGTTGGGGGGGGGGGGGCGCCAAGCTGAATCTTTGCCCCGGGTGCTGGAGAACCTAGCTACGCCTCTGGCTGCACTGCACTCCTGTCTAGACTGAACTTATAGCACCAAAGGGATCTGTATGTGGGGGCTATATGTGGAGCACTACCTACAGGGGGGGTTGTATTTGTGGGCTATATGTGGAACATTATCTACAGGGGGCTGTATGTGGGGGCTATGTGGAGCATTATCTACAGGTGGGCTGCATGTGGAGCATTATCTACAGGGGTGGCTGTATGTTGGGGCTATCTGTGGAGCATTATCTACAGGGGAGCTGTATGTTGGGGCTATATGTGGAGCATTATCTACAGGGGGGCTGTATGTGGGGTCTATATGTGGAGCATTATGTACAGGGGGGCTATATGTGGAGCATTATCCATAGCTCCCAACCGTCCCGGATCCAGAGGGACAGCCCCGGTTTCTCACCGCTGTCTCGCCGTCCTGGATGCCCCACATGCCGGACGACTGCAGCAGCGATTAGCGATCAGCATCAGAAGGTGGCAGGAGGTCTTGCGGCAGCGTTCTGACCTTGTGTCGATGCTGGCCCAGGAGTGGACCAGTCTGTAGCGTCCATGGCTTGGGCCGTCGGGTTTACTCACCTCCCAACGCCCGCAGCCATGGATCTGTGAGCGCTGGTCCCCACCTCCTTCCTAGGAGACGCCAGCGCTCACTTCCACTCCGTTCGGCTGTGTCCCGTAGGGTGCGCGCGCGCGCTCGTGCCCGGCCTTAAAGGCCCAGCGCGCGCAAATAGGAGGAAGTCATCATCATCAACTGCCACGATTTCCTGGTCTATAAGAAGGCCCCTGGCCTTCTAATCCTTGCCTGAGCGTTGTTAGTTTTCCCAGTCTGTCTTGCAAATGGTCCCTTAGTGTTTCCCGTTCCTCTTGTTAACCGTGCCTTGTTCCCCGTTCCTGTTTCCCGTGCTGTGCCTTACTATCAAGTCGTGCCACGTCCTGTGTCATCTGCCACATCCGGAGGAATCCGCCATGTCCTGTGTCATCTGCCACGTCTGGAGGAATCTGCCACGTCCTGTGTCATCTGCCACCTCTGGAGGAATCCGCCACGTCCGGTGTCTTCTGCCACGTCCTGAAGACTCCACCACGTCCTGTGTCATCTGCCACGTCCGGAGGAATCCGCCACGTCCTGTGTCATCTGCCACGTCCGGAGGAATCTGCCACGTCTGGCGCTACTTGCGGCTCCTGTGTCATCCGCCACATTTCGCGCTATCTGCTGCAACCATCTCCATCTGTGCCAGAGCTGCGGCCACCGTCTGGACTATACAGGTACTCTTGTGCGGGACATTGTATTTCTGGGGTGTCCTGTTGTTTGGCCAGCTGCCTCCCCGCTACGGCGGTACGGCCTAGTGGGTCCACTAACCCGCTTCGTGACAGTACGCTCAGGCCATGGACCCCGCTGGTCAACCTGAGACTTTGACGACACAAGCCATGCTGGCCGAGATGGAGGATCTCCAGTCACGACAAGACCAGCTCCTCCTGTCGGTGAACGCCATTGCCCATCGGTTGCTTGCTCCAACCACAGTCGTCATCGCACCCGTTCCTGCAGTTCCTCCTGCTACACTTCCTGCCTGTACCGGTACCAACCCCCTGTGTTTCTTGCTGCTATCTCCATGCTATGACCGAGATCCGAGGTCCTGCAGGGGATTTTTGAATCAGTGCCTGATCCATTTCAGACTACATGCCAGGTCCTTCTCTTCGGATGACGTCAGGATCGCCTTCATCATCTCTCTCCTTACTGGCAAAGCCCTGGCATGGGCTAATCCTCTGTGGGAACATCAGGGACCAGAGACCCATGACTTGCAGTGCTTCTTACAGACCTTCCACTCGATCATTGAGGAACCAGGGAGAGTTTCTTCGGCTGCTGCATCCTTGCTAACCCTACACCAGGAAGACCTCTCCGTGGGCGAGTATGCCATCCAGTTCCTGGCTGCTGAATTGACCTGGAACAACGAGGCTTTGGTGGCTACATTCTGGCAGGGACTGTCTTCAGAGATCAAGGATGAGCTGGCTGCTCGCGATCTGCCATCTACCCTGGACGATCTTATCCTACTCGCCTCCCGGGTTGACATGAGGATCCGGGAACGTTCCCAAGAGGTTCTCCGATAGAGAGGACTTCCTAGGTTGGATTCTACTGTCCTGCAATCCCCCTCAGCCGTCCCACCAGAGGATCGGATGCAGGGTAATTATGTCAAATTGTCTACCCAGGAGAAACAACGCAGACGCACTTCTGGACTTTGTCTGTATTGTGGCCGTGGAGGCCATGTTGTGCGTCTGTGTCCCCAGAGGCTGGAGAGACCCCATTGCCTAGGATTGGTTGGAGAGACAACCCTAGGTGGAACGGAATCTAACAGAGCATTCGGTTCCAAATTGACTATTCCTGTGACCCTGGTATCCGGCGAGAGGACGCATCAAGTTTCTGCCTATCTTGACTCTGGCTCTGCTGCAAACTTCATCCAGAAAGAGCTTGTGGATCATCTTCAGTTGCCCACAGTTCCCCTAGAGACGTCTTTGGCTGTTGCCTCAGTTAATGGACTGCCTCTGCCTGATCCCATCATTTCTAAAAGCAAGCCGTTGAAGCTCCAGGTTAGAGTCCTGCATTCTGAATTAATTTATTTCCTTGTTTTGCCCAAGGCCATCAATCCTGTTCTGCTGGGCCTGCCTTGGCTTCGACTACATGCCCCAGTCCTGGACTGGAATTCTGGAGAGGTTCTCCAATGGGGCTCCAAGTGCCATGGTCATTGTCTGTTGCAGATCCATCCTGTCAAGCCTCCTCTGCCTCGGTCGTTGGCGGGACTGCCTCCCCATTTTGCTCAGTATGCAGATGTTTTCAGCAAAAGGGAGGCTGAGACGCTGCCTCCACATCGGACCTGTGACTGCCCCATTGAACTGGTTCCTAATGCCTCTCTCCCCCGTGGATGGGTATATCCTCTCTCCTTGCCTGAGTCTCAATCCATGTCGGCCTATATCAAGGAGAATCTGGAGATGGGTTTTATACGAAAGTCTTCTGCCCCGGCCGGGGCTGGAATCTTCTTTGTTAAAAAGAAGGATGGATCCCTTCGTCCCTGCATTGACTACCGGGGTCTCAACCTGATCACAGTCAAGAACAAATACCCGTTGCCACTCATTTCTGAGCTGTTTGATCGCATACGAGGAGCCAACATTTTTTTCTAAGCTAGACCTGCGGGGGGCTTACAATCTAGTCCGGATTCGCCGGGGTGATGAATGGAAGACTGCATTTAACACCCGGGACGGGCACTACGAATACCTAGTGATGCCCTTCGGACTGTGTAACGCTCCCGCAGTGTTTCAGGAGTTCGTTAATGATATATTCCGGGATCTACTCTATGTCTGTGTTGTTGTTTATCTCGATGATATTTTGATTTTCTCCCCATATCTGACGACTCATCGGAGGCATGTCCGTCAGGTTCTACTACGATTGAGGGAGAATCATTTGTACGCCAAGTTGGAGAAGTGCGTCTTTGAGAGGAATTCTCTGCCCTTCCTGGGCTACATCATCTCGGATCAAGGCCTCAAGATGGATCCTGAGAAAGTGAAAGCTGTCCTGGAGTGGCCACGTCCTCAAGGCTTAAGGGCCATACTGCGGTTCCAGAGGAGGTCCAAAGGAAAGGCAGTAGTATGTGGCTACTACTCAAGACTGTTTTCTTCTGCTGGAGATCGGGAGCTGCTGGCCATCAAATTGGCTCTGGAGAAGTGGAGACATCTTCTAGAGGGCGCTGCTCACCCCATCCTGATCTTCCCCGACCACAAGAACCTTACTTACCTTCAGTCTGCACAACGACTGAATCCCCGTCATGCCAGGTGGTCGCTGTTCTTCACCCGTTTTCAGTTTGTGCTCCACTACCGTCCCGCGGACAAGAATGTGAGGGCCGATGCCCTGTCCAGAACGTTTGAGACGGAAGACACGGTGGAGTCCCTTCAGACCATCATAGACCCGTCCTGCATTGTCACTGCTAATCCTCTGCAGGTTAGAGACATCCCTCCTGGGAGGACTTTTGTTCGGTTGGCAGACAGAGGAAGAATTCTCCGCTGAGGACATAGTTCTAAACTTGCTGGGCACGCTGGTGTCCGTAAAACCCGAGACTTGATTGCTCGTCACTTTTGGTGGCCCACGCTACCCAAAGATGTTCTGGACTTTGTCTTTTCTTGCACGTTGTGTGCCTCTAACAAAGTGACTCACTCCAAGCCTGCCGGCCTGCTTCAACCTCTGCTTGTGCCCAATGCGCCCTGGCAGCACATTGCGATGGACTTCGTCACAGACCTTCCCCCCTTAGCAGGATGTAACACTGTCTGGGTGGTGGTGGACCGGTTCTCTAAGATGGCTCATTTTATCCCGCTGACCGGCCTCCCTTCTGCTCCTCGTCTGGCGAGTCTCTTCATTCAACACATCTTTCGCTTGCATGGCTTGCCTCTTCACATCGTGTCAGATCGGGGTGTTCAATTTACCTCTAAGTTCTGGAGAGCCCTCTGTAAACTCCTGGATGTGAGTTTGGACTTTTCCTCAGCCTATCACCCCCAGTCCAATGGGCATGTTAAAAGGATCAACCAGATCATGGAAAATTATCTCCGCCACTTCATCTCTTCACAGCACGATAACTGGGTACAGCTTCTTCCATGGGCCGAGTTTTCATACAACAACCACACAAGTGAGTCCACCACTTCCACTCCGTTTCACATCGTGTACAGTCAACATCCCAGAGTCCCTCTTCCTGTGTCGACTTCATCTCAGGTACCCGCTGCTGACTCTGCATATGGGGACTTCCTGCAAATCTGGCAACAGACCCGGTCCTCTATTTTGCTGGCGGTAGATCGCATGAAGCAAAAGGCAGATACTAGGAGAAGAGAGCCGCCTCAATATCTTCCGGGGACTAAAGTCTGGCTGTCCTCTCGGAACATTCGCTCGAGGGTGCCTTCATACAAGTTTGCTCCCAGGTTCCTTGGTCCTTTCGAAATCCTGCAACAAATCAACCCTGTCTCCTATAAGCTGCGGCTGCCTCCTACCCTCAGAATCCCTAACTCCTTCCATGTGTCCCTCCTGAAACCAGTGGTCTTGAACCGCTACAGCAAGACTTCTAGTTCCACAGTTGCTCCCAGCGGTCCTTCTGTTGTATTTGCGGTAAAGGAGATCCTGGACTGCAAAAGGGTAAGAGGAAGGACTTTCTATTTGGTAGACTGGAGAGGGTTTGGTCCTGAGGAGAGGTCCTGGGAGCCAGAAGAGAACCTCAGCGCTCCTGCTCTTATTAAAAAGTTCCTCTCTCGCTCTGGCCCCAAGAAGAGGGGGCGTAAGAGGGGGGATACTGTAGTGTCCATGGCCACGGGCCGTCGGGTTTACTCACCTCCCGACGCCCTCAGCCATGGATCTGTGAGCGCTGGTCCCCATCTCCTTCCTAGGAGACGCCAGCGCTCACTTCCGCTCCGTTCGGCTGTGTCCCGTAGGGTGCGCGCACACGCTTGAGCCTGGCCTTAAAAGGCCAGCGCGCGCAAATAGGAGAAAGTCATCATCATCAACTGCCACGATTTCCTGGTCTGTAAGAAGGTCCCTGGCCTTCTTATCCTTCCCTGAGCGTTGTTAGTTTTCCCAGTCTGTCTTGCAAATGGTCTCTTAGTGTTTCCCCTTCCTGTTGTTAACCGTGCCTTGTTTCCCGTGCTGTGCCTTAGTATCCAGTCGTGCCACGTCCTGTGTCATCTGCCACGTCCGGAGGAATCCGCCACGTCCTGTGTCATCTGCCACGTCCGTAGGAATCCGCCACGTACTGTGTCATCTGCCAGGTCCGGAGGAATCCGCCACATCTGGTGTCTTCTGCCACATCCTGAGGACTCCGCCACGTCCCGTGTCATCTGCCACGTGTCGTGTCATCTGCCACGTCCGGAGGAATCCGCCACGTCCTATGTGATCTGCCACGTCCGGAGGAATCCGCCACGTCTAGCACAACTTGCTGCTCCTGTGTCATCCGCCACGTTTGGCGCTATCATCTCCATCTCCATCTGTGCCAGAGCTGTGGCCACCGTCTGGACTATACAGGTACTGTTGTGTGGGACATTGTATTTCTGGGGTGTCCTGTTGTTTGGCCAGCTGCCTCCCCGCTACGGCAGTACGGCCTAGTGGGTCCACTAACCCGCTTCGTGACACAGTCCAGTCACCTGACCTGTCATCTGATCTCACCGGTCAGGTGACTAAACTGGTCCACTCCCGGGCCGGCATGGACACCAGTCAGAACGCCTTTACAAGACCTCCTGCCTTCCCCTAACGGTGAGTGATGTGAAGGCAGAGCGGAGAGTGATAGCAGTAGGCTACCTCTACCGCTCTCCGCTCTGGCAGCATTGTGGCACAAAGTATAAGGGGGAGGGGGTTGTGTGGCACTATGTACATGGGGGAGAGGGGTTGTGTGGCACTATGTACAAGGGGGAGGGGGGTTGTGTGGCACTATGTACAATAGGGGATGGGGATTATGTGGCCCTATGTACAAGGGGGAAGGGGGGTTGTGTGGCACTATGTACAAGGGGGGGTTGTGTGGCGCTATTTGCAAGAGGGGAGCTGTGCGTGGCGCTCTCTACAGGGGGGCTATGTGTGAATCTATCTACAGGGGGCTGTGCGTGGGGCTATCTTCAAGGGGGCTGTGCGTGGTGCTATCTACAAAGGGGCCGTGCGTAGCGCTATCTACAGGGAGGCCATGTGTGGAGCTATCTACAGGGGGCCGTGTGTGCCGCTATCTATAGGGGGTGTGTGTGTGGCGCTATCTACAGGGGGGTGTGTGGAGCTATCTACGGGGGGGGATTTGTGTGACGCTATCTACAAGGGGTGCGTGTGGAGCTATCTACAGGGGGGTGTGTGTGGCGCTATCTACAGGGGGGCTGTGTGCGTATAGCTATCTACAGGGGTGTGTGTCTGGAGCTACCTATAGGGGTGTGTGTGCGTAGCGCTATCTACAGGGGGGCTGTGTGTGGAGCTATCTACAGGGGGGCCGTGTGTGCCGCTACGCTATCTACAAGGGGGCCGTGTGTGGCACTATCTATAGGGGGGTGTGTGTGGAGCTATCTACAGGGGGTGTGTGTGGATCTATCTACAGGGGGGCTTTGTGTGACGCTATCTACAGGGGGGCTGTGTGCGTATAGCTATCTACAGGGGTGTGTGTCTGGAGCTACCTATAGGGGGTGTGTGCGGCGATATCTACAGGGGAGACGTGTGTCTGGAGCTGCCTACAGGGAGGGTGTGCGGCGCTATCTACAGGGGGGCCGTGTGTAGAACTATCTACAGGGGGGTTGTGTGTGGAGCTATCTACAGGGGCTGTGTGTGGCGCTGCTATCTACAGGGGGCAGTGTGTCTGGAGCTTCCTACAGGGGGTGTGTGCGGCGCTATCTACAGGGGGGCCATGGGTGGAGCTATCTACAGGGGGCCGTGTGTGGCGCTATCTACAAGGGGGCCTTGTGTGGAACTATCTACAGGGGGGCTGTGTGTGGAGCTATCTACAGGGGGTGTGTGTGGTGCTATCTACAGGGGATGTGTGTGAAGCTATCTACAGGGGGGGGGTGGCGCTATCTACAGTGGGGCTGTGTGTGTGTGTCTGTGTGTGTGTGTGTGTAGCTATGTACAGGTGTGTGTGTGTGTGTGTGTGGTGCTTTCTACAGGAGGGCTGTGTGTCTGGAGCTACCAACAGGGGGTGTGTGCGGCGCTATCTACAGCGGGACCGTATGTCTGGAGCTGCCTACAGGGGGTGTGTGCGGCACTATCTACAGGGGGGACATGGGTGGAGCTATCTACAGGGGGGCCGTGTGTTGAACTATCTACAGGGGGGCTGTGTGTGGAGCTATCTACAGGGGGTGTGTGTGGCGCTGCTATCTACAGGGGGCTGTGTGTCTGGAGCTACCTACAGGGCTGTGTGTGGAGCTATCTACAGGGTGTGTGTGTGGCGCTATCTACAGGGTGTGTGTGTGGCGCTATCTACAGGGGGGGCTGTGTCTGGCGCTATCTACACACAGCCCCCCCTTGTAAATATTACTAACTTTAAATTTTTGTTTTGCAGGTTCCGCTGGACTGTTTGGGCTACGTCGTAGATTCGTTGGACAACTGCGATGACCTACGGTTGTGTGGGGGAGTTCTTATTTCAATAAAAAAAATATTTTCTTATGTCTCTGTGTTTTTTTTAATACTTTAATAGCGTCTTGGTAATGACAGTTGTCTCACCGTATCCATTACTAAGGTGGGGCTTAGTGTAAGCCGGTAAAAAGGCTGCAACTAACCCCCCATTATTACACCTTCACCCACCGCCACCAGGGGTGCTGGGAAGAGCCGTGTATGATCCAGTACCTGACCATCTATAGTGATAGGCGGGCACTGGGACGGCCGCAGGCTGGTATTATGAGGCTGGAAAGGGATAAAAACCGTGGCCCTTCCGACCCTGGTAATACTAGTCTGCTGCCGCTATGTTGGATCTGGCTAATTATGAAAAATGGGGGGGGGGACCCCACGTAGTTTTGAAAAAAAATAAAAATTAAAAAATTAAGAAAACGACATTGCGTCGTCCCCATTTTCAGAACCAGCCAGACACAACACAGCAGCATTCTGGCATTACCAGGATGAGAAGGGCCACTGTTTCCGGCCTCTCCCGGCCTAATAATAACAGCCTGCGGCCGCCCAGTGCCCACCCGTCACTACAGATTGTCGGGTACTGGATCGTACCCGGCCCTTCCCAGCACCCCTGGTGGCGATGGGAACTGGGGTAATAATGGGGTTTAGTTGCAGCCTTTTTACTGGCTAATCCTAAGCCCCACCTTAGTAATGGATGCGGTCAGACAACTGCCATTACCAAGGCGCCAATAAAGCATTAAAAAAAACAGACATAAGAAAATATTTTTTATTGAAAAAAGAACTCCCCCACACAACCCTCTTTCACAATTTTATTTAAGAAAAAAAACGTAGATCATCGCAGTAGTCCAACGAATCTATGACGTAGTCCAAACAGTCCAGCGGAATCTGCGAAACAAAAAAATAAAGTTAGTAATATGAAGAATAAAAAAACTTCTCACTTCCAGCGACTTCTGTCTTCCCTGCGCTGCAATAGAAACTAGACATCAATGAAAAATAATTCCCCTACATGTAACTCTGCTACCTGTCAGCTGAAAAGTCATCCACCACAGGGAAAAATGTTTCCTCATCATGTCTGATTCCCAGGTGTTTCTTTGTGGTACTCCGCCATGGGAAAACATTTTTCCCTCTGGTGGATGATTTTTCCATTGACCGGTAGCAGAGTTACACAACTGGAAAAAAAAAATCCCCATCATGTAACTCTGCTACCGGTCAATTGAAAAGTCATCCACCATAGGGTCTCCCTTTTGAATTTTATTGTTCTCAGCCTTTTGGTTTGTCCTGCAGATGAGCAAATGTTATACCCAAGTTAGGAAAAGTAACACCAAGACGATATAACCTGACCTATAATATCTGTGATATCCATACAGTCTAGAGATCCACAGTGAGAATATGCGCTTGTTATTTGAAGAAGGATCTGCCCGTGATTTGATATATTTATGCGGGATATTCGGCGTGGTTAGGGGGCGTGGCTTAAAATGTCCCTATTTTCCAAATTCAAAAGTTGGGAGGTTTGCATTATCTACAGGGGGGGGGGCTGTATATGGGGACTATTTGTGGAGCACTATCTACAGGGGCTGTATGTGGGATCTATATGTGGAGCATTATCTACAGGGGGGCTGTATGTGGAGCATTATCTACAGGGGAGGCAGTATGTGGGGTCTATATGTGGAGCATTATCTACAGGGGTGCTGTATGTGGAGCATTATCTACAGGGGGCTGTATGTGGGGGCTATATGTGGGGCACTATCTACAGGGGGCTGTATGTGGGGGCTATATGTGGTGCATTATCTACAAGGGGCTGTATGTGGGGTCTATATGTGGAGCATTATCTACAGGGGGGCTATATGTGGAGCATTAGCTACAGGGGGGCTGTATGTGGGAGCTATTTGTGGAGCATTATCTATGGGGGTGCTGTATGTGGGATCTATATGTGGAGCATTATCTACAGGGGGGCTAATTGTGGAGTATTATCTACAGCGGAGCTGTATGTGGGAGCTATATGTGGAGCATTATCTACAAAGGGGGCTGTAAGTGGAGCATTATCTACAGGGTTGGCTGTATGTGGGGTCTATATGTGGAGCATTATCTACAGGGGGTGCTGTATGTGGAGCACTATCTACAGGGGGTGCTGTATGTGGGGGCTATATGTGGAGAATTATCTACAGGGGTGGGCTGTATGTGGGGGCTATTTGTGGATAACTATATACAGAGGGGGCTGTATGGGGGGCTATATGTGGAGTACTATCTACCGTGGGCTGTATGTGGGGAACTATCTACAAGGGGTGCTATGTAGGGGACTATCTATGGGGGGCACTATCTACAGGGGCTCTATGGGGGGCAGTATCTATAGAGGGCAATATGCATTATCTACAGGGGGCTATATGTGGAGCATTATCTACAGGGGGGCTGTATGTAGGGGCTATTTGTGGAGCACTATCTACAGGGGGTGCTGTATGTAGGAGCTATATGTGGAGCATTATCTACAGGGCAGCTGTATGTGGAGCATTATCTACGGGGGGCTGTATGTGGGAGCTATATGGGGAGCATTATCTACAGGGGGCTGTATGTGGGGTCTATATGTAGATTATTATCTACAGGGGGTGCTGTATGTGGAGCATTATCTACAGGGGTGCTGTATGTGGGGGCTATATGTGGAGTACTATCTACAGGGGGGGCTGTATGTGGGGGCTATTTGTGGAGAACTATTTACAGGGGGCTGTATGTGGGAGCTATATGTGGAGCATTATCTACAAGGGGGGCTGTATGTGGGGGCTATATGTGGAGCATTATTTATACGGGGCTGTATGTGGAGAATTATCTACAGGGGGCTGTATGTGGAATCTATATGTGGAGCATTTTCTATAGGGGGCTATATGTGGAGCATTATCTACAGGGGGGCTGTATGTAGGGGCTATTTGTGGAGCACTATCTACAGGGGGACTGTATGTAGGAGCTATATGTGGAGCATTATCTACAGGGCGGCTGTATCTGGAGCATTATCTACGGCGGCTGTATGTGGGGGCTATATGTGGAGCACTATCTACAGGGGAGCTGTATGTGGAGCATTATCTACAGGGGGCTGTATGTGGGGTCTATATGTGGAGCATTATCTACAGGGGGTGCTGTATGTGGAGCATTATCTACAGGGCTATATGTGGGGCTATATGTGGAGTACTATCTACAGGGGGTGCTGTATGTGGGGAGCTATATGTGGAGCATTATCTACAGGGGGGCTGTATGTGTGGGCTATTTGTGGAGCACTATCTACAGGGGGGATTTATGTGGAACTATATGTGGAGCATTATCTACAAGGGGGCTGTATGTGGAGCATTATCTACAGGGGTGGCTGTATGTGGGGGCTATATGTTGAGCATTATCTATAGGGGGCTGTATGTGGAGAATTATCTACAGGGGGGCTGTATGTGGGGTCTATATGTGGAACATTATCTACAGGGGGCTGTACGTGGGCGGTATATGTGGAGCACTATCTACAGGTGGAGCTGTACGTGGGGGCTATATGTGGAGCATTATCTACAGGGGGGCTGTATGTGGGGGATATTTGTGGATCACTATCTACAGGGGGGGCTGTATGTGGGGGCTATATGTGGAGCACTATCTACAGTGGGCTGTATATGGGGCACTATCTACAGGGGGATCTATGTAGGGCACTATCTATGGGGAGCACTGTCTACAGGGGCTCTATGGAGGGGCAGTACCTACAGGGGGCTCTATAGGGGGCACTATGCATGTGGGGCACTGCCTACAGGGTGCTCTATGTGGAGCACTCTTTACTGGGGGCTCTATGTGGGGCACTATCTACAGGGGGCTGTATGTGGGGCACTTTCTACAGGGGGCTCTGGGGTACTGTCTACAGAGGGCTGTATGGGGGCACTGCCTACAGGGGGCACTATATACAGGGGGCACTGTATATGGGGGACATTATCTACAGGGGGCACTGTGTGTGTGTGGGGTGACAAAGTGTATGGTGCTATTATAATCAGGGACATAGTGTATGGATCTATTAGAAATAGAGGTGCAGTGTATGGCGCTATTATATTTAGGGACATTGTGTGTGGCACCATGAGAATTTTATCTTTGTTATAGGTGCAGAAATGTTTGAAAATTGAGAAGCTGAAGACATCTGAGCGGAAAACTGCAGAAATGGGCCATGGCCGGCAGAAATCATCATAGAGGTCTGGACTGGATGGAGACGTCACCTGTGAGTCATTTAATCTAAATGTTTATTCTGTCTCTAATTAGTACTGTAGTCACTGTATGATCTGCAGCGAGATAATGGGTGGTATGATTTTTTTTTGTGAGGCTGCTAGTGATGTAGAACAGCCAGGGGGATGTCAATCAAGATCTGGGGCGCCATTTACATTTTTTCCGCAGGCAGCAGAAAAATTAGAATCGGCCCTGGGTTGGGTATATATGCAAATACAGACATTTTAATGCAGGTGCAATACCATGGTCTTCTGTTGGAATCATATGGAATCCAAAAGAAATAAAAAGTCTGTATGCATCTGTATGAAATCAGGTATATGAAGGGACTGTAGAGACTCCTAGACTATTATGACTCAGAGGGGTGTGTGCAGTGGCATAACTACCGCCATAGCAGCCATAACGCCTTCTATGGGGCCCGCGGCATAAGGGGGCATGTGCTGCCCTCCAGCACGGCCCCCCATGCCAAGCGGCTCCACTAGCAGCTGCTAAGGCTGCTACAGCAGTAGCGAGCGCTGCATTCAATAGTATCTGCGTCCTTAGGACACAGATACTATTGAACACTATGGCAGAGCAGGGAGGTGATACAATCTACAGGGGTTCTGAATGGAACTATCTACAAGGGGGGCTGTATGGCACTATCTACAGGGGGCTGTATGGCACAATCTACAGGGAGGCGGTCTCTAGAAGGGGGCTGTATGTGTCACCCAGGGGAGGGGGGCCCAGTCAAACATTTGCCAGTATTTCCTAGTTACGCCCGTGTGTGTGTGTGTATGTGTGTATGTGTGTGTGTGTGTGTGTGGCATCATCTACAAGGCGTGTGTGTGCGGCATCACCTACAAGGGGGGCTGTGAGGCACTATCTACAAAGGGGTGTGTGGCACTATGTGGCACTATTTACAAGGGGGCTGTGTGGCACTATCCAGAAGTGTGGCTGTCTGGCACTATCTACAAGGGGGGCTGTGTGGCACTATCTACAGGGGGTGGCACTATCTACAATTGGGCTATGTGGCACTATTTACAAGGGGACTGTGTGGCACTATTTCACTATTTATAAGGGGGCTGTGTGGCACTATTTACAAGGGGGGCTGTGTGGCACTATCTACAAGAGGTGTGTGGCACTATCTACAAGGGGGCTGTGTGGCACTATTTCACTATTTACAAGGGGCCTGTGTGGCACTGTTTACAAGGGGTGCTGTGTGGCACTATCTACAAGGGGGACTGCAAGGCACTATCTACAACGGGGAGTGTGTTGCGCTATCTATAGGGTGTGTGTCTGTATAGCACTATATACAGGGGTGTGTGTAGCACTATATACAGGGTGTGTGGTGTGTAGCACTATCTCCAGGGGGTGTGTGTGGCATCATCTACAAGGGGTGTCATGTGCCTCTGATCTTTTAAAACCCTAGCAATGCCCCTGTACCTCAATAAGGTATAGCGTAGTCTCCTGCCCTATTTCGAACAGTTAAACAAGAAAGTTTGACAAAGCATATGCCAGGGGCGTAGCTAGGGGGGGGCAAGTGGGGCATGTGCCCCGGGCGCAGTTCAGAGGGGGGCGCCAGCGCCCCCTCCTCCTGCACTATAATTGTACCTGTGTCGCAAGGACACAGGTACAATTAGAAGCAATGAATGACCGGGCACGTTCCGTGCCCGGCCATTCAGCGCCTTTCCACGAATGAAGCGACTGGTACCTTTTGTACCAGGGACGCTTCCATCAATGAAAGGCGCTGACTGACTGGCAGGGAAAGTCATCCTGCCCAGCCAATCAGCGCCTTTCATAGACGCCGCGTTCAACCCCCTGGAGACCTGCGCAGAAGAGAGCAGGTCTCCATGGCTGCCGGACGGCGTGGGAGCGGGAATAAGGTGAGTTTGAATTTTTTTTTTTAAATTGTAATAGAAGTGTGCGGCTGTATCTGCGGGGGGGGGGGGGGACTTTGTCTACGGGGGTGTCTATCTACAGGGGGACTATATCTACAGGGCTGGGCTATATACAGAGGGACTATAGCTACAGGGCTGGGCTATATACAGGGGGACTATATCTGCTGGGCTATATACAGGGGTACTATATCTACAGGGGGGCTATATACAGGGGGACTATATCTACAGGGGGGCTATATACAGGGGGACTATATCTAAAGGGCTGGGCTATATACAGGGGGACTATATCTGCTGGGCTATATACAGGGGGACTATATCTACAGGGGGGCTATATACAGGGGGACTATATCTACAGGGGGGCTATATACAGGGGGACTTTATCTGCTGGGCTATATACAGTGGGATTATATCTACAGGGGGGCTATATACAGGGGGACTATATCTACAGGGGGGCTAAATACAGGGGGACTATATCTACAGGGCTGGGCTATATACAGGGGGACTATATCTGCTGGGCTATATACAGGGGGACTATATCTACAGGGGGGCTATATACAGGGGGACTATATCTACAGGGGGGCTATATACTGGAGTGGGCTGTCTATAGAGCACCATATACAGGGGTGGGCTATATAGTATATAGCCCCCTGTAGATATAGCCCACCCCTGTATATGGTGCACTATAGATAGCCCACCCCAGTATATAGCCCCCCCTGTAGATATAGTCGCCCTGTATATAGCCCAGCCCTGTAGATATAGCCCCCTGTAGATATATTCCCCCTGTATATAGCCCACCCCTGTATATAGCCCCCCTATGTATAGCCCACCCCTGTAGATATAGCCCCCCTGTGTATAGCCCACCCCTGTAGATATAGCCCCCCTGTAGATATAGCCCCCCTGTGTATATCCCAGCCCTGTGTATAGCCCAGCCCTGTAGATATGGTCCCCCTGTAGATATGGTCCCCCTGTAGATATAGCCCACCCCTGTATATAGTCCCCCTGTAGATATAGCCCACCCATGTATATAGTATCCCACAAATAGCTCCCCCTATAGTGCTCCACAGAAAGCCCACCCCTGTATATAGCCCCATTGTACATATAGTCCACCCCTGTATATAGTGCTCCACAGATAGCCCACCCTTGTATATAGTATATACAGGGGTGGGCTATCTGTGGAGCACTATATACAGGGGTGGACTATCTAGTGGAGCACTATATACAGGGGTGGACTATATGTACAAGGGGGGCTATATACAGGTGTGGGCTATCTGTGAAACACTATATACAGGGGTGGACTATATGTGGAGCACTATATACAGGGGTGGGCTATATCTACAGGGGGCTACATACATGGTTGGGCTATCTGTAGAGCTCTATATACAGGGGTGGGCTATATCTACAGGGGGCTATATACAGGGGTGGGCTATCTGTAGAGCACTATAGGGGGAGTTATTTGTGGGACACTATATACAGGGGTGGTCTATATGGGGCACTATCTTCAGGGGCTCTATGGCAGGCACTATCTACAGGGGGCTCTATGGCAGGCACTATCTACAGGGGGCTCTATGGCATGCGCTATCTACAGGGGGCACAGTGTGTGTGTGGGACACGGTGTATGGTGCTATTATAATTAGAGGTGCAGTGTATGGCGCTATTAAATTTAGGGGCGTAGTGTGTGGTATAATGAGAACTTTATATTTATTTATAGGTGTAAACATGAGAAAAACAGAGTCTATAGCCAATATATCCCAAAAGTATCAATACAAAACTTTATTAAATATACACAATGAACAAACATTTAAAAAACGGTATAAGAGTAGGAGAACTCAATCACAGAATGACATAGAGTCATGCAGCAACTTAATATTAACCAGATGAATATTAAACTGACTTACTCATTTGATCCATCCAAGATTGAGTTCTTGGACCTCTCAATATTTACGGATGCAAGTGGCTTCCTACAGACGGATGTCTACCGCAAGTCAACATCCGTTAACTCATTGCTGCATGCATCCTCTTCTCACACTCCTTCCACTATTAAAGCCATCCCAGTTGGCCAATTCCTCAGGATGAGGCGAATCTGCTCTACTGACCATCTGTTCGAATATCAGTCTCAAGATCTGAGATATAGATTTGAAGACAGGGGGTACAGCAACAGGTCGATTAAAGAAGGGTACCGGAGAGCAAAAAAGACCCCTCGTGCCAATCTGTTGAGAAATAAGACACCTATAGTGGGTAAAACAGCCGTTAGGTTCATCTCCACGTATAACAGCAGATGGGATGAAGTGAGGACCATTTTAGGGCGACATTGGCCAATTTTAAGGTCTGAACCCACTCTGGCCCTATGTCTGAGCGACAAACCGACAATGACGGCTAGGCGGAGTAGGAATCTTCGAGATATCCTGGTCCAAAGTCACTATATCCCCAAACAAATTAACTTTTTCGGAACCCAGGGACAAAGAAAGGGCTGCTATCCATGTGGCAATTGTGTTGCATGTCCCAACATCAGCAGAACCGATAAGTTTGAATCAGTGGACGGCACTAAGTCCTTTGAGATCAGAGACTATATATCGTGCAGTACCACACACATAGTGTATTACGCTGTGTGTGGGTGTCCCAAGGTCTACATAGGCCTGACATCGAGGGAATTACGCATACGCACAAGAGAACATGTGCGAGATATTATCGCAGCGGGAGTGATCGATGACCCAATTGAACTGAAGACCCTTCCTAGACATTTTAAAATGTATCATGGGTGTAACCCAAGGTCCCTTAAAATCCGGGGAATCGAACGTATCCGTTGTGGCATCAGGGGGGGTAATGTGAAGAAGGTCCTGGCACAGAAAGAATGTAGGTGGATTGTGCAACTAGGATCTATGGCACCGGCTGGACTTAACGAACAGCTGAGTTTTGCACCTTTCTTATGACGAAACTGTAACCGCCACACTACCAGCAGATCATTGTTTTATGACTTTTAAAATGCGAATTGTTTGTGTGTTTAGTTTTTAATGCATATAATTTTTCAGTAGGTGTGAGATATACTGACCAGTATCCAGCAAAGGCATCCCTGTACCTTGACTAAAGCCCTGTATAATTGGACGGCCCACTATGTTGCGAATCTCAAAGAGGATAACGTATACCCAGGACCTGATCTGTATAAATTTGTGTATGATCCTGTTCTCACTCTTGCATAAGCACTCTTCTGTTGCCTGTTTGTTTACAGACAACCTTATATGACTGTCTATTATGGAACAGTCTCTTATATGAAAGCATTTCACTTGTAATCTGTTTACACATTCTTTATTTTATATTTTTCATTTTTATTTCTATAGTTGTATCAGCACTTTAGTTGCCTGTCTTATTTACAGACAACCCTACATGACTGTTGCTCTTGGCAACAGTCTCTAATTTATTTATTCTTTGCACTCTTAAGTCATTTATTTATCTTATCATTCTTTTTTACTACAAAAAACTATATTTTTTTCCATTTTTTTCTGTTTATGGTGTTTATTTGGTATATGTTGTTTGAAGATTAATGTATTTCTGACATGGAGGGTTTCTATGCTACTGAATGTGTGGCACAGTTGTGTCTTTAATTGACATATCAGATCCACATATTGATTTATATATATACACTCTCTCCATAGTACTCCTGTAGTCCAATATATACCATTGATCATTTATTTATCCAATCTAAAAAGGTTATTTTTAGGCATTATCGTTTCAAGAAATAAATGTATCCCTTTTGTTCAATATTATGCAATATGAGCAGTGTTTCTGTTGAAATCGGCCCCTAATGGTACAAATAACACCTGTTGGTTTTAGGCCTCATTTACACGAGCGTGTGCGTTTTGCGCGCGCAAAAAACGCTGCGTTTTGCGCGCGCAAAAGGCACTTGGCAGCTCCGTGTGTCATCCGTGTATGATGCGCGGCTGCGTGATTTTCGCGCAGCCGCCATCATAGAGATGAGGCTAGTCGACGTCCGTCACTGTCCAAGGTGCTGAAAGAGCTAACTGATCGGCAGTAACTCTTTGAGCACCCTCGACAGTGAATGCCGATCACAATCTACACCAACCTGTGAATAAAAAAAGACGTTCAAACTTACCATGAACTGCCTGCTTCCTCCAGTCCGGTCTCCCGGCCGTTGCCTTGGTGACGCGTCCCTCTCTCGTCATCCGGCCCCACCTCCCAGGATGACGCCGCAGTCCATGAGACCGCTGCAGCCTGTGATTGGCTGCAGCCTGTGCTTGGCCTGTGATTGGCTGCAGTTGACACTTGGACTTAAATCCCGGGAGGTCGGACCGGAGTTATCGGTAAGTCAGAACGTCTTTTTTTTTTTACAGGTTCATGGATTTTCGGAGCGGAAGTCACTGTCCATGGTGCTGAACCAGTTTAACGCTTTCAGCACCGTGGACAGAGACTGTCTCCTGACGTCGCGTACCCGAACATTTTTTACCGGTTTCGGTCAAAACGAGTTTGGCCGAACCCGGTGAAGTTCGGTGCGCTCATCTCGAATTTGACACTCCGTTTGGATGTTTGTAAACAGAAAAGCACGTGGTGCTTTTCTGTTTACATTCAGGAGTTTGACAGCTCTTGCGCGAATCACGCAGTTCGCACGGAAGTGCTTCCGTGCGGCATGCGTGGTTTTCACGCACCCATTGACTTCAATGGGTGCGTGATGCGCGAAAAACGCACGATTTTAGAACATGTCGTGAGTTTTACGCAACGCACGCGCACTGCGCAAAATTCACGCATCGTCTAAACAGCCCCATAGACTATTATAGGTGCGTACGACACGCGTGAAAAGCACGCGCGTCGCACGCGCGTATAATACGCTCGTGTAAATGAGGCCTTAAAATGAATCAGATATATTCATCTGTATGTTCTGGTTATTCCCATTAAATTGTGAAGATACAGAGATCATGCAACATTAAAAGGGTTATGAAATGCTCTAATTGACTTACCTGCATATAGTGTTCTGTTCTGTCCAATCGGGTGCGCGCCTCTGACGTGTGCGACCGGGACTGGGTGAGGCCACGCCCGTCTCTCCAAGAGTGCAGTGCGCATGTCCGGATCGTTTGGTACGCGACCAGAGACCGGATGTGCGCAGCAGCACTGGAGGACGGAAGTGGGGCATGCCACACTTCCGGTTTCGCCGTCGGATGCGCGCCAAGTGCGCCTGGCCGGGACAGAATACTGATAGTTTACACCTGATAGGTAGGGTATATAGGGTGCCCTCTGGCCTAACACACTACATCCCCTTGAGGAAGCGGACATTCCGCGAAACGCGCGTTGGGGCGCACACAGTGACCACCAGGACTCAGCCCAAGGACTCTTTATGGGTAAGACCACCTCAGTAATCTTTCACATAGGGTCTTGTTCAGACCCACTACTTTCATCTCTTGATGTCTGTTTTTGGGACCATTTAAGTCCTGTAAACAACATCTATGTATGCAAACAAACCTAACTAGTTTTATGTTATACTGGTGTTAGTCCTACCCCAAACCCATACTTTATAGGTTTATTATGCTTACCTTGGCTTTCCTGACTTGTCTCTATGTCATTCTGTGATTGAGTTCTCCTACTCTTATACCGTTTTTTAAATGTTTGTTCATTGTGTATATTTAATAAAGTTTTGTATTGATACTTTTGGAATATATTGGCTATAGACTCTGTTTTTCTCATGTTTACATATGTATTATAGAGTTGCCTCGTAAATGGATATGGGAGGATGTTCCCTGGAACAATACCTAGCCCAATAATATTGTTTGCTTTTGGAGACCATTAGTTATAATTTATTTATAGGTGCAGAAATGTTGGTAAAGTGAGAAGCTGAAGACATGTGAGCGGCAAACTGCAGAAATGGACCGGGAGAAGTCATCATAGAGGTCTGGACCGGATGGAGAAAAAGAACTAGAATCTGAGACGTCACCGGTGAGTCACTCAATGTAAATGTTTATTCTGCCTCTAATCAGTATTGTAGTCACTGTATGATCTGCAGCGAGATGATGGGTGGTATGATTATGATAGGATTTATTTTTTGTGAAACGGCATCTCCCAGCATATCCTTACCATTGTTCGGGCCATGCTGGGAGCTGTAGTTTTACGCCGTACAATCCTATAAGGCAGGGGTTGCACTAAATTGAGCTGTATTTGTTCTAGGGCTGTATATATGTACTGAGCTTGGTTCTGGTGTTGTGTATAGAACCATATTGCTTGTGAAATGGACAAATAATTTTATGCTCGCGTTACATAAAAAGAAATGACACGTCGATTGGTAGAGAAAACAAACATGGCGAGGGGGAAGGAGATGTCGGGAAAGAGGTTGGGGGGGGGGCGCCAAACTGAATCTTTGCCCCGGGTGCTGGAGAACCTAGCTACGCCTCTGCATATGCCATACATTGGGTGAATGAGGTCTTACGGATACGTTCGGCGTATGTGCTGGGAGCTTTCTGAGCCCATTTACCAAATGTTGATAAAACCATTATGTGAGCACAGCCTTTCGGTGCACATACAATGATTCAAATATTGGGTGAGATAGGAGGGGTATTATAACCTGTAAGTAAGACGATGTATGGAGATGCAAATATGCAGTGAACCATAACCAAAGACAAGAAATATGTAAGGATTAATAATTGACAAATAACGGAGGGTAATGGCATAGAGGAGGAGATATGTGAATTTTTCAGCAGACTTGCTACAGATTTCACTTTACAAAAGAGTAGGTGATATTTGTCAGAAAATCTGGAACAATTCTTTAGCAGAATAGAGCATGCTGTGGGTCTTAAAATGAGTTCCGAATACTAGAAAAGTGTCAGAAAATAACGGAAGATTTATCAACAGGATGTGTGCACACTGTATCGGGGGAGAGACAAGTACACCATTGATAAGTTTCCCCTCCGTTTCAGTTTTGCAAAGTGTTCTTTTACATTTTTGTATAAGAATCGAAAAACATGGCTGCTATTTTCCAGCGGTGCTCTTGCCTATGAACTGTGTTTGGTATTGCTGCACAGCGCCAACTTTTTCCAATGTACACCAACTGTGGACAGATCCATCAAAAAATGTATACTGGTTCATAGTGTTAGCATCGGTTTGGCTTTTCTCTTCTTCAGAGGGAGCCAGGTGTATACTCTGCAAACCAATCATATACAAATAAGTTTGCATGGGTCTGCCATTGACTTCCATTATAAAAAGAAAATTACTATTAGGCCGGGTTTACACGAAAGGCAAAAGGCACTTAACAGCTCCGTGTGTCAGCCCCTTATGATGCGCGGCCGCCATCATTATGACACTCCACGTGGTGCTTTTCTGTTTTCATTCATCGTTTTCAGTGCTGTTTGCGTGAATCATGCTTGTCCCACGGAAGTGCTTCCGTGAGACATGCGTGGTTTTCACGCACCCATTGGCTACAATGGGTGCGTGATGCGCGAACAGCGCACAAATATAGAACAGGTCGTGAGTTTTTCGCAGCGGACTCACGCTGCGTAAAAATCACGCACCTGTCTGCACGGCCCCATAGACTAATTTAGGTCTCATAGACTAATATAGGTCTGTGCGACGCACGTGAAAATCACACGCGTTGCACGGACGTATAACACGCTCGTGTAAATGAGCCCTTACTTATATGTTTTCTTAATGTAAGCAAAAGTGTAAAGCCCTATGATATTGCATGCACTAAAAAAAAAGGTATGGCTAATGTTTTTATACATATATGTTGTCCCCATAGAAAACAATGAGATTCTTTATTTAAAAAAATGGGCTGTGTAAGGGGTCTTAAACCTTCTTGCCAAGATTTATAGAATGTGAGAGCCTGTCGTGTAGAGTGGTTCTCAAATAGCGTTATGTGCACGCCACAGGTCCAGGGGATACAAAGCAGGCACCTGCGATAATACAGAGATAAGTCGACACAACCAGCATATCCAGTGTAGCTGCACCTCTTCCTCCAGCAATGTGAACAGAGAGCCAGGTGAAGAAAATTGCTCCCTGCTTAGAGATCCATCCTGGCCTGCAGAAAAGGACAAAGGACAGCTCCTACTTTGTAAGTATGCCTCTGTGTCTCTGTATGGGTTTGTATGTATATGAGTGCGTATACGGTCCAAGACAAAAGTTTTGAGACTGACACAAATTTTGGTTTTCACAGTTTGCTGCTTCACTTTTTAAAGTGGCAATTTTCAATTAACTCTAGATTGTTATGAAGAGTGATCAGATGAATTGCAATTAATTGCAAAGTCATTCGTTGCCATCAAAAATAACTAAAAGTGTAGCTAAACATTTAACAAACTTCTGACATGTCATAGTGACATGTAAGAAGTTTTGATTGGTGGGGGTCCGATCACTGAGACCCCCACCAATTGCTAAAACTAAGCAGCTGAAGCGCTTGTGTGAGCGCTCAGCCGCTTTGTTACTGTTGGGCTTTTTTCGGAAATCAATGTATCGGAGGACGGGCTCATAGACTTTCTATTGAGTCCGTCCTCCGATACATTGATTTCCGGAAAAAGCCGAACAGAAACTAAGCGGCTGAGCGCTCACACAAGCTCTTTAGTTGCTTCGTTTTAGCGATTGGTAGGGGTCTCAGTGATCGGACCCCCACCAATATAAACTTCTGACATGTCACTATGAAGAAGTTTGTTAAACGTTTAGCTACACTTTAATCACAAAAACCCAATTTCCACTGCATTTCAGCCCTGCCACAAAATGATCTGATAACATAATTTCAGTGATCTTCTCGTTAGCTCAGGAGAAAGTGTTAACGAGGACGAGGCAGCTGATATCACTCTGTCATGCTGATTGAATTATAAGAGCAGACTGGTTGCTTTAAAAACGGGGATGCTGCATGAAATCATTGTCTTCTTCTGTTAACCATGGTTAACTCCAAGGAAACACGTGCAGTCATCATTGCTTTGCTTGTCAGGCTGGGTTCACACGACCTATTTTCAGATGTAAACGAGGCGTATTATGCCTTGTTTTACGTCTGAAAATACGGCTTCAATACGTCGGAAAACATCTGCCCATTCATTTGAATGGGTTTGCCGACGTACTGTGCAGACAACCTGTAATTTACGCGTCGTCGTTTGACAGCTGTCAAAAGACGACGCGTAAAATTACAGCCTCGTCAAAAGAAGTGCAGGACACTTCTTGGGACGTTTTTGGAGCCGTTTTCTCTAAGGGTATGTGCACACACACTAATTACGTCCGTAATTGACGGACGTATTTCGGCCGCAAGTACCGGACCGAACACAGTGCAGGGAGCCGGGCTCCTAGCATCATAGTTATGTACGATGCTAGGAGTCCCTGCCATGCTGCAGGACAACTGTCCCGTACTGTAATCATCTTTTCAGTACGGGACAGTTGTCCTGCAGCGAGGCAGAGGCTCCTAGCATCGTACATAAGTATGATGCTAGGAGCCCGGCTCCCTGCACTGTGTCCGGTCCGGTACTTGCGGCCGAAATACGTCCGTCAATTACGGACGTAATTAGTGTGTGTGCACATACCCATAGACTCTATTGAAAACAGCTCCAAAAACGGCCGAAAAAAACAGCACGAAAACGCTGCGAAAACGGCGCGAAAAACGCCTCGAAAAACATGAGTTGATCAAAAAACGTCTGAAAATCAGGGGCTGTTTTCCCTTGAAAACAGCTCCGTATTTTCAGACGTTTTTGGCTCAGCGTGTGAACATACCCTCAGATTACCCCTAAATCAACCATTTATGGGATCATCAAGAACTTCAAGGAGAGAGGTTCAATTAGGCTGGGTTCACACGACCTATTTTCAGACGTAAACGAGGCGTATTATGCCTTGTTTTACGTCTGAAAATACGGCTCCAATACGTCGGCAAACATCTGCCCATTCATTTGAATGGGTTTGCCGACGTACTGTGCAGACAACCTGTCATTTACGCGTCGTCGTTTGACAGCTGTCAAAAGATGACGCGTAAAATTACAGCCTCGTCAAAAGAAGTGCAGGGCACTTCTTGGGACGTTTTTGGAGCCGTTTTCTCATAGACTCTATTGAAAACAGCTCCAAAAACGGCCAAAAAAATGGCACGAAAACGCCGCGAAAACGGCGCGAAAAACGCTGCGAAAAACGTGAGTTGCTCAAAAAACGTCTGAAAATCAGGTGCTGTTTTCCCTTGAAAACAGCTCCGTATTTTCAGACGTTTTTGGCTCAGCGTGTGAACATACCCTTAGGGTATGTTCACACGAGGGCATCCGTTACGGCTTAAATTACGGGGATGTTTCAGCCTGAAAACATCCCCGTAATTTCAGCCGTAACGGCATGTGCAGGAGCTTGAACGCCGCGTCCATTACGGCCGTAATTGGCGCTGCTATTCACTCCCTCTTCTTCACTCTCAGCATTTGACCCAATAACTGAAGAAGAAGTCTCGAGGCTCCTCTCTTCTTCTCGTCCTACTACCTGCCCTAGTGATCCTGTCCCCTCACACCTCCTCCAGTCCCTCTCCCCAGCTGTCACTAGTCACCTCACTAAAATATTTAACCTCTCTCTTTCCTCTGGTATCTTTCCCTCCGCTTTTAAACATGCCATTATAAACCCATTATTGAAAAAACCAACACTTGACCCATCCAGCGCTGCCAACTACCGACCAGTCTCTAATCTGCCCTTCATCTCCAAACTCCTGGAACGCTTGGTCTACTCTCGCCTTATCCGCTATCTCTCTGCTAACTCCATTCTTGACCCCTTACAATCTGGTTTCCGCACTCTACACTCCACAGAAACTGCCCTTACTAAAGTCTCAAATGATCTCTTGGCGGCTAAATCGGACGGTAAATCCTCTCTCCTGATTCTTTTGGATCTCTCTGCAGCCTTTGACACTGTAGACCACAAACTCCTACTTAACATGCTCCACTCTATTGGCCTCAAGGACGCGGCTCTCTCTTGGTTTTCCTCCTATCTCTCTGACCGCTCATTCAGTGTTTAATTTGCTGGTTCCACTTCTTCTCCTCTTCCCCTTGATATCGGGGTTCCTCAGGGATCAGTCCTAGGTCCGCTCCTCTTTTCTCTCTACACAGCTCCTATTGGACAAACCATCAGCAGATTTGGCTTCCAGTACCATCTCTACCATCTCTACGCTGATGACACCCATATATACCTCTTCCCGTGACATCACCCCTGCTCTAATACAGAACACCAGTGATTGTCTGTCCGCTGTCTCTAACATCATGTCCTCTCTCTATCTGAAACTGAATCTTTCTAAAACTGAGCTCCTTGTGTTCCCACCATCTACTAACCTCCCTAAACCTGATGTCTCCATCTCTGTGTGTGGCACTATCATAACTCCTAAGCAGCACGCCCGCTGTCTCGGGGTTATTTTTGACTCAGATCTTTCCTTTACTCCTCACATACAATCACTTTCACGCTCCTGTCATTTTCACCTCAAAAACATCTCCAGAATCCGCTCTTTTCTTACGGAGGAAACTGCCAAAACTCTCATTGTTGCTCTGATTCACTCTCATCTGGACAACTGTAACTCATTACTAGTCGGTCTTCCCCTCACTAAACTCTCCCCTCTCCAATCTATCCTCAATGCAGCAGCCAGGCTCATCTTTATGACCAACCGCTACACCAACGCCTCTAATCTGTGCCAGTCACTGCACTGGTTGCCCATCCCCTTCCGAATAAAATTCAAACTTATTACTCTCACCCACAAAGCTCTACACAGTGCTGCACCTCCTTACATCTCCTCCCTCATCTCTGTCTACCACCCTACTAGGGCTCTACGTTCTGCCAACGACCTTAGATTAAAATCCTCCATAATCCGAACCTCCCACTACCGTCTCCAGGATTTCTCTTGTGCTGCACCCGTCCTCTGGAATGTGCTACCCCAGACAATCAGATTAATTCCCAATATCCACAGTTTTAAACATGCCCTGAAAACACATCTATTTAGACAGGCCTCTAACATTCCCTAATCTGACTCCTTTCCATGGCCCTCCATTTAGATTAGTCATCAGAATAAGATTCCCTCACACTCCTTCTCTTCATGTCCGTCATACACGGATACTGGCTGGTGATCGGCTCATGCAGCTTTATGTTACCACCGCATGTGTATAAAAATGGCCGGACCATTGTACAGAACAAACACTATTACACTTTGTGTCTCCCTTATGTCCTCATAGATTGTAAGCTCTTGCGAGCAGGGTCCTCACTCCCCAGGTTTGAATTGTAAATGAACTTTGTCACTATGTAATGTCTGATATTGTTTGTTTCATGTTTCCCTCTAAATTGTAAAGTGCTGCGTAATATGTTGGCGCTATATAAATAAAGATTATTATTATTATTATTATTATTCTTTGACGCGGGCGTCTATTTACGCGCCGTCATTTGACAGTGGCGCGTAAATATACGCCTCGTGTGAACAGACAAACGTCTGCCCATTGCTTTCAATGGGCAGATGTTTGTCAGCGCTATTGAGGTGCTATTTTCGGGCGTAATTTGGGGCAAAAACGCCCGATTTACGTCCGTAAATAGGCCGTGTGAACATACCTTTACTGTGAAGAAGGCTTCAGAGTGCTCAAGAAAGTCCAGCAAGTGCCAGGACCATCTCAACACCAGTGCAGAGCTTGCTCAGGAATGGCAGCAGGCAGGTGTCAGTGCATCTGCATGCACAGTGAGGCAAAGGCTTTTGGAGGCTGGCCTGGTGTCAAGAAGGGCAGCAAAGAAGCCACTTCTCTCCAAGAAAAACATCAAAGACTGATTGACATTCTGCAGGAAGGACAGGGATTTGACTGCAGAGGACTGGGGTAAAGTTATTTTCTCTGATGAAGTCCCCTTCAGACTGCTTGGGATATCTGAAAGAATGATTGTCCGGAGTACTGTCATGCCAACAGCAAATCATCCTGAGACCATTTATGTGTAGGGTTGCTTTTCATCCAAGGGAGTGGGCTCACTCTCAATTTTGCCTAAGAACACTTCCATGAATAAAGAATGGTATCTAAACATCCTCCAAGAGCAACTTCTCCCGACGATCCAGGAACAATTTGGTGATGAACAATGCTTTTTCCAGCATGATGGAGCACCATGTAACAAGGCAAAAGTGATAACTAAGTGGCTTGGTGAACAAAAAAATTTACATTTTGGGTCCATGACCAGGAAACTCCTCAGATCTCAATCCCATTGAGAACCTGTGGTCAATCCTCAAAAAGCGGAAATTGTGATAAACTCCAAGCAGTGATTAGGCAAGAATGGGTTGCTATCAGTCAGGATTTGGTCCAGAAGTTGATATCCAGCATGCCAGGGCGAATTGCATATGTCTTGAAAAATAAGGGTTAACAATGTAAATAATCCTTTACATAAACTTGATGTATTTGTCAATAAATGTAAAAAAATTTATGAAATGCTTATAATTGTACTTCAGTATGTCATAGAAACATCTGACTAAAAGATCTAAAAACACTGAAGCAGCAAAATTTGTGTCAGTCTCGAAACTTTTGGCCAGGACTGGACATGTGTACTTAGGTGTGTGTATGTATTTGGATATAGGCATGACTGCGTACTTTTCGATATGCCTTATAAAAATTAGTATTAGCTAAATTATATGACTTGTAGGATATATTTTCTACAAGATATTGATATCAGTGTTCAGAGATGTTATTGCCATGTGACATGCTGTTGAATTTTTGAATATTTGTTTATTTGTCTCTAATTGTTGGAAAATAAAAATACATACTTTAAAAAAAAATAATAATAATTTGTATTAGGGCCTATTCACGCATTGCCATTTTCTTTTTTTTTTTTCAAATTTTCCTCATTGATTTTAATGGAGATCACCATAAATGAAAGGCAAAACCGTCAATCGACTTGTGGGACTCCCACTGATCAAACATTTCTGGCATTTTCTGAAGATTCATTGTATTAATTGTACTGTGTGTGGCTGCATTAACTGTACTGGGGGTAGTTGGTCTCATTACTAGGGGGTACTAGAAAGGTTGAGAAACACTTATCTAGAGCACAACTTTACTAGTGCATAACTTGTGATCTTCAATATTCTATACAATTCAAAAATACATAGGAATATTAATGATACCAAGGTCAAAATGCAAGATATAGGGTAAGAGGAAAGTTAGTTATATAAGGCGTGCAGATGTCCTCTAGAGGTCATGAGTAGAGGTTTATACGATACAGCTGAAACGTTAACATTAGAACAGTAGAAATATGGTCGGAGTGTTGTCTGAGGGTATGTTCACACGCAGTGTTTTCAGGCATAATTCGGGCATTTTACGCCTCGAATTACGCCTAAAAAAACGCCCCTAATACGCCTACAAACATCTGCCCATTG
Organism: Rhinoderma darwinii; assembly: GCF_050947455.1. Lineage (NCBI taxonomy): Eukaryota > Metazoa > Chordata > Amphibia > Anura > Rhinodermatidae > Rhinoderma > Rhinoderma darwinii. The sequence continues at coordinate 121,238,151 of NC_134687.1, forward strand.
CTTTCAATGGGAATTACGATGTTCTGTTCCCACGAGCCTTTATTTTACGCATCGCTGTCAAAATATGGCGCGTAAAATGATGGCTCGTCAAAAGAAGTGCAGGACACTTCTTGGGACGTTTTTGGAGGCGTTTTTCATTGACTCCATTGAAAAACAGCTCCAAAAATGTCCGTGAAAAACGCTGCGAAAAATGCGAGTTGTTAAAAAAACGTCTGAAAATCAGGAGCTGTTTTCGCCTGAAAACAGCTCCGTATTTTCAGACGTTTTTGCTCACTGCGTGTGAACATACCCTAACTGCTTACAAACAAAACTATTTATAGTTCTTGAAGTCCATCCAAGTGAATCAAGTGTTTAGAAAGACTTGAGATGGATTGCACATATATGGAGACTGGAACATACCATTCAACTGTCTTCCATCCAAACATCCGCAGCTATATATATTTATATGCTGTATATATATTTATACCCATATTATATATATATATATATATATATATATATATATATATGTATCCAGAAGATAGGCAGCACTCCACACAAATTTGTCAAGTGAAAAATGATTTTATTCACCCATATAAAGTGCGACGTTTCAGCCCTGATGTGGCCCTTTCTCAAGCTCTTCTTTTGGTGCTACTTTTCCTTTTACAATATATATGTGTATGTGTATATATATATATATATATATATATATATATATATATATATATATAGATATAGATTTATACAGGGGCGTAACTAGGAAAGACTGGGCCCCATAGCAAACTTTTGACTGGGGCCCCCCTCCGCTGGGTGTCACACAACCCCCCCTTGTAGATAGTGCCTTTTTTACAGCCGCCCCCTGTAGATAACGCCAGACAGCCCCCCCTGTAGATAACACCATACAGCCCCCCTGTAGATAACGCCATACAGTCCCCCTGTACATAACGCCATACAGTCCCCCTGTAGATAACGCCATACAGCCCCCCTGTATATAACGCCATACAGCCCCCCTGTAGATAGCGCCATACAGCCCCCCTGTAGATAGCGCCATACAGCCCCCCTGTAGATAGCGCCATACAGCCCCCCCTGTAGATAGCGCCATACAGCCCCCGCTGTAGATAGCGCCATACAGCCCCCGCTGTAGATAGCGCCATACAGCCCCCTGTAGATAACGCCAGACAGCCCCCCTGTAGATAACGCCATACAGTCCCCTGTAGATAACGCCAGACAGCCCCCCTGTAGATAACACCATACAGTCCCCTGTAGATAACGCCATACAGCCCCCTGTAGATAACGCCATACAGCCCCCTGTAGATAACGCCATACAGCCCCCCTGTAGATAACGCCATACAGTCCCCCTGTAGATAACGCCATACAGCCCCCCTGTCGATAGCGCCATACAGCCCCCCTGTAGATAGCGCCAAACAGCCCCACCTGTAGATAGCGCCATACAGCCCCCGCTGTAGATAGCGCCATACAGCCCCCCTGTAGATAGCGCCATACAGCCCCCTTGTAGATAGCGCCATACAGCCCCCCTGTAGATAGCGCCATACAGCCCCCTTGTAGATAGCACCATACAGCCGCCGCTGTAGATAGTGCCATACAGCCCCCACTGTAGACAACGCCATACAGCCCCCCCTGTAGCTAACGCCATACAGCCCCCTTTGTAGATATCTACAGAGGGGGCTGTATGGCGTTATCTACAGGGGGGACTGTATGGCGTTATCTACAGGGGGACTGTATGGCGTTATCTAAAGAGGAAGCTGTATGGCGCTAACGCCATACAGCCCCCACTGTAGAGAACGCCATACAGCCCCCCCTGTAGGGAACGCCATACAGCCCCCCCTGTAGGGAACGCCATACAGCCCCCCTGTAGGGAACGCCATACACCCCCCCTGTAGGGAACGCCATACAGCCCCTCCCTGTAGGGAACGCCATACAGCCCCCCCCTGTAGGGAACGCCATACAGCCCCCCCTGTAGGGAATGCCATACAGCGTCCCCAACCCCCCAAAAAAATGCGACCTACAGTGTGTCCTACAAAAGACATGTATCCCCTATCCACAGGATAGGGGATACATGTGTTATCGCTGGCAGCGATAGGGAGAACGGGGGACCGAAAGTCCCCTGAAGTTCTCCATGACTAACCTCTGACTTCCAGAGTCTGCGCAGCTCAACAAAAATGAAAGGAGCGCTGGTCACACATGCGCACAAGCGCGACCGGCGCTCCATTCATTTCTACGGAGCTGCCGACACAGACCCCGGAAGTCCGAGGTTTGTGATGGAGAACTTCAGGGGACTTTCAGTCCTCCGTTCTCCCTATCAATGCCAGCGATCACACATGTATCCCCTATCCTGTGGATAGGGGATACATGTCTTTTGTTTAACGGCAGAGCGGGGAGATACCTCCCTGCTCTGCCGTAGTGTTCAGTGGCGTCGCGCTGTAGCAGCCATAGCGGCTGCTAGCGGAGCCTCCGGCCATGGTGTGGGCCCCTCATGCAGCGGGCCCCGTAGCAGCCACTTTGGCGGCTACGGCGGTAGTTACGCCACTGTATATATATATATATATATATATATATACACTACCGTTCAAAAGTTTGGGGTCACCCAGACAATTTTGTGTTTTCCATGAAAACTCACACTTATATTTATCAAATGAGTTGCAAAATGACTAGAATATATAGTCAAGACATTGACAAGGTTAGAAATAATGATTTTTATTTCAAATAATAATTTTCTCCTTCAAACTTTGCTTTCGTCAAAGAATGCTCCATTTGCAGCAATTACAACATTGCAGACCTTTGGCATTCTAGCTGTTAATTTGCTGAGGTAATCAGGAGAAATTTCACCCCATGCTTCCAGAAGCCCCTCCCACAAGTTGGATTGGCTTGATGGGCACTTCTTGCGTACCATACGGTCAAGCTGCTCCCACAACAGCTCTATGGGGTTGAGATCTGGTGACTGCGCTGGCCACTCCATTACATATAGAATACCAGCTGTCTGCTTCTTCCCTAAATAGTTCTCTCATAATTTGGAGGTGTGCTTTGGGTCATTGTCCTGTTGTAGGATGAAATTGGCTCCAATCAAGTGCTGTCCACAGGGTATAGCATGGCATTGCAAAATGGAGTGATAGCCTTCCTTATTCAAAATCCCTTTTACCTTGTACAAATCTCCCACTTTACCAGCACCAAAGCAACCCCAGACCATCACATTACCTCCACCATGCTTGACAGATGGCGTCAGGCACTCTTCCAGCATCTTTTCAGTTGTTCTGCGTCTCACAAATGTTCTTCTGTGTGATACAAACACCTAAAACTTCGATTCGTCTGTCCATAATACTTTTTTCCAATCTTCCTCTGTCCAATGTCTCAGATATGGCTTTTTCTTTGCCACTCTGCCCTGAAGGCCAGCATCCCGGAGTCGCCTCTTCACTGTAGACGTTGACACTGGCGTTTTTCGGGTACTATTTAATGAAGCTGTCAGTTGAGGACCTGTGTGGCGTCTATTTCTCAAACTAGAGACTCTAATGTACTTGTCTTGTTGCTCAGTTGTGCGGCGAGGCCTCCCACTTCTCTTTCTACTCTGGTTAGAGCCTGTTTGTGTTGTCCTCTGAAGGGAGTAGTACACACCGTTGTAGGAAATCTTCAGTTTGTTGGAAATTTCTCGCATGGAATAGCCTTCATTTCTAAGAACAAGAATAGGCTGTCGAGTTTCACATGAAAGCTCTCTTTTTCTAGCCATTTTGAGAGTTGAATCGAACCCACAAATGTAATTCTCCAGATTCTCAACTAGCTCAAAGGAAGGTCAGTTTTATAGCTCCTCTAAACAGCAAAACTGTTTACAGCGGTGCTAACATAATTGCACAAGGGTTTTCAAGTGTTTTCTAATCATCCATTAGCCTTCTAACACAGTTAGCAAACACAATGTACCATTAGAACACTGGAGTGATGGTTGCTGGAAATGGGCCTCTATACAGCTATGTAGATATTGCATTAAAAACCAGACGTTTGCAGCTAGAATAGTCATTTAGCAATTAACAATGTATAGAGTGTATTTCTGATTAATTTAATCTTATCTTCATTGAAAAAAACTGTGCTTTTCTTTCAAAAATAAGGAAATTTCTAAGTGACCCTAAACTTTTGAACGGTAGTGTATATACATACATACATGCAAATAATTTGTCCAAGGTCGTTAAAAGAATAATTCCAAGGACATTAACAGAATATTTCCATTTAAAAAGTCTGTATTCTGTTGATGGAGAGTCGTTGTAGGCTGCAGCATATAAAAGTAAGCCAACTCTTTTCTTTATTTAAAGAATATAGATGCAGGTTTCCAACATCAGTTTTATTTTTTTCTGAACAGCTTAGCCAAAAATTCACACCGCAAATTTTTTACAGACAGATAAGAAGACCAAAGATACTCAATAAGATATGCCTAGAACACAGAACACTAATTTTAAGGCTATGTTCAAGGTCAAGTCAACAAGAACTGCATTTCTACTAGACCAGTTCAAAATCTGATTATTTTGGTCCTTCAGGATCAGACCCCATTTAGCAGTTTAGTTTGACCCATTGAGGGTCAGGCTAATTTTGGCTTCGAGCACATGAACAGTTTTTTTTTATTTTGCATCTTTGCACTCCGGTGGTCATAACTGTTTCATTTTTTGGTTAACGTAGCTGTACAATGCCTTATTTTTTTTTCAGCATTTAATTTAAATGTATTTTTATTTTGGAAACATGCAGAAAAAAAGCAATTTGTAAATTTTTTTCTCTGTACATACATCATTATAAATTATGTTATAGAATTATTGCATATGTTGTTTTGGGAAAAGCAAATATCTGTACATAAGTTTTTTTCTGCCGTAAGGACTAATATTTAATGCACTTTATTTTTAGACAGGCCGGACCTAGGCTGCAAGCCTAGGAGTAGGCCTCATGACTGGGATTAAAGGAAGGGGAGGAGCCATGGGCTTGGTCAGAAGGCGCTCAATGTTTGAGCGCCAGTCTGATCAGAACGAGGGGTTGAACGGTTTTTCCACCCTCCCTCCCTGCGGCATAATCAAAGGGAACTCCCCTCTTTGATTGTGTCCCTGGAAACCCGGTGACATGATCGAAGAATTCCCCTGTAGTCAGCCCTGGGGACCTACAAAGGACTCCAGCGCTGTCTGTTCAGTTTACCTGCTGTTCGGGCACACTATGTGCTGCCCTAACAGCAGCCTGTGTCGTAGTGACACAGTGTAATTCCAAACGAAACTGCGCCAAAAAACTCGTCAAAAACGGCCCGAAAATGCCTCCCGTTGATTTCAATGGGAGGCGGGCGGTTTTCTCCCGTGAGCGGTAAAACCGCCTCGCGGGAGAGAGAAGCGATATGCCCTATCTTCGGTCGTTTACGCCTCTGACCTCCCATTGACTTCAATGGAGGCAGAAAAAGCGTATTTCGCTGCGTTTTATGCCCGCGGCGCTCAATGGCCGCGGGCGAAAAACACTGCGAAAATCGGCGTGCAGGGAGAGGAAAATTTGCCTCAAACTTCCAAACGGAATTTTGAGGTAGAAATTCCGCCTGCAAAAAACTCAGTGTGAAAATAGCCTTAGTCCCTGTTTACACAGAGTATTTTGCAGGCAGAAAAAATCTTACAGATTTGCAGATTTTGACCTGCCTGCACTGTTTTTCGATGTGTTTTTCCGCCACAGCCATCGAGTGCCACGGGAAAAAAAAAGCGCAGCGAAAAACACTTTCTCTGCCTCCCATTGAATGAGGTAAAAGTGTAGAACAAGAGGAATAAAAAAAAGGGGATGTGTTTTTTTTAATTGGTACAGTCATAAGAAGGTTAGGTAAGAAAGAACCGACCTGTATTATCCCCTGGTCATGTAAAAAATGTGTTTTTGTGTGTTTTTTTAACGTATGTCTTTTTTTACATGCCTTTTTTATTTATATACTTAACCTTTTTTTATCCCAAAGAGGAAATTTTATTTAGATTTTTTTTTTTACTATAATGTACCGGCATATACTGTATTTATGTACCAGTGCATTACCTTGTGTGCTAGTAGTACACAGACAGTTATTGGGGCATTCTTAAAATAGAGAATATGGTTAGATAGCCCAGGGGTTTCTTCAATAGACCCTGGGCTGTCTGCATACAGGATATGTCATAATATCTGATAGATGGTGGTCCTCCCAAATCTTTTTCCCCTAGGCGAGGGAGCCAACAATCAGGGCCAGCATCAGCACCTGGTGAACCTGGCACGTGCCGGCGGCCCACTGCCCTTGGGGGGCCCACTCGGCCACCGAGTGCTTTACGCTGCCATCGTGGCTCCTCCAGGACTGGAATCCCCGGCCAGAGCATTGCCGACGCTCTGAGCGGGGATACTGCTCCTAGCTGGAGCCCCTGACGCCCCTGTCCATATATGGACAGGGACGTCAGGGGCTCCTCCTGGACCTGAATCCACGACCAGAGCGTAGGCAACACTCTTGCCGGAGATTCTGCTACTAGGGGGAACACCTGACGTCCCTGTCCATATTTGGACATTGATGACAGGGGCTCCTCCTGGACTTGAATCCCCGACCAGAGCGTCGGCAATTCTATTCCTGATGGAATGTGCCAGAAACTGAATTCCACATCATTATTTTATTAATGCAGTATACTGCAGTTTGCTGCTTGCTAATAATCACACTTATACTAATGTAAAACACATTTATTTGAGTTTGTCTTTAAGTACATTTTTTGTGTGAAATCAGAGCCCAAATCAATCTTTTATCCAATCAGAATCCAAGGCTATGTTCACACCTGAGTTCTGCTCCATCAGAGGAGCAGATGAAGGGAATAATGGAAGCAACGACACCACGAACACCACCTCAAGCCATGGAACCCATTGACTTTAATGGGTTCCGTCAGCTATCCGTCGGGGTGTCCGTTGTTTTACCGGAGACAATAGTGCAGCATGCTGTGCTATTATCTCCAATAATCTCGGCTGGATCTGCGACAGAGGTCCCTACCTTAAACTCCAACGCAGCTGTGAACGAGGCCTTAGGCGAGAAATCGGAGAACAAAGCCAAAACACAAGCATGGAATCAGATTTAAAACATGGGACTCTAATCTCACTTCTACTAATAATAATTACAGTGTAAAGTTGCTCTCTGCTGCTTTGCTAAGCTAAGCTATCTACAAACTGAGTACATAGTCCTTGGACTCTTTTCACAATCAGTACAATGCTATTCCTGTCCTGCAGACATTGCTTGAGTCCAGTATTATCTTTTACTTTTTCGCTGCAACTAATCCTCACTAAACTCCGTAAGGACGAACAATATTTACTTTTCTAACGCAAAATGCACTTTTCTGTCATTGATGATTATAGCGATGTTAACTAAACAAAAACATCTATGTGTTCTGCAGTTAAGATGTTAAGTGCATGGTGGAATGCCACACAAAGTTCTGCTTACTATGTTTTTATCACATTATTCTAAAATACAACTTATATTTTTATAAAAATGTACAAACACTTTTGTGACTTATCCTGATCTATGAATTTTAATCACAATCCATAAAATACATAGATTAACACTGCCTGCACGTGAAAGAGTTACATTGAAAAACTGAATCAACTTCCCAAAGGACCAAAAAGCCCTACATAAAACTGCAAAGGCCTCAAAAAATCTTAGATGGGAACATTTTAAACAAAAGATTCAAAAGTTAACCTAAATCATAATGGGAAAATGTGATACAGAGGAATATGTGGGAGATTTTGAAGGTGCAAGAATGGAGAATGAGAGCAGGTGAAGAATGGAGGTGAATAGAGGAGCAAATTTAATGAGCAAATCGGAAATTGAAAATGTTGCACAAACGAGCAATGTTCCCACTGATGCTCAGGCTGAAGCGCTATGCACCACCAGTCCAGCCATTCAAAAAGAGTCAATTTCTGGCAACCATGCCAACTATAGTGTTTTATTACTATTTCTCACCCATATTTTTTGTGTGATACCTTATAGTGATGTTTTGACAATTGATGTAACCTGACTAGTTTTTGACATTGTTCATCTTTTGCATATTGGGCTCTGAAAATTCGCATGGACTATGCATTTGTTTCATGATTTGTACCCCTCATCCACCCTCTGCTGCCGATTGCCCCAGTCCTGATTGTTTCCTTGCCCGATAGTTTCCAGTCTTAATTCATGACCTATACTGCACAACAAACGAGACTTCACCACTTGATAAGGCCAACCTCTTGCTGCACAATGTTTGAACTATTCTAATTCATAGAGAACTATATCCCGGAAAAAAGAATGTCAAAAACCAGCCCTGTGGTTAACTAAGTGTCTGAAACACAAACAGAAATCTACCCCGAATCCTATAGTGAAATCAGCGCAACTACAGTGTCAGACTGGCCCACCGGAGGATGCTCCAGTGGGCCCAGACAGTGAGCTTTTATCCGGCAGCGGAGCAAAGAAACATTGTCTCCCTGCCCTGCTACTTATGCTTGTAGGCAGGGCCGCCCCAGCACATAACATTTTATAGGCTAGGTTGCATGGGCCCCCTCATACACGGTGGCGTCGCTAGCACGAGGGGGCCTCGGTGCTAAAGACTGCCACATTCAATTGTATCTGTGTCCTTAAGACGCAGATACAATTGTATAGTATAGGCTGCAGGCCACTATAGTCCTGCAGCCTTTAAGGCGCTGGGAAGAATCCCTGCGCAGGCTGGCGTGATGGTGTCACTGCAATACGCTGGCCTACGCAAGGGTCCCGTCTCGGTGTCCTGAGGCTGTGGAGCTGCTCCGTCCGTTGCGGGAACGGGGCTAAGTAAGTAGAATTTATTTTGTGCTTGGGGGGCTGTGTGGCACTATATACAGTGGGGGCTGTGTGGCACTATGTACAAGGGGGCTGTGTGGCACTGTCTACAGGGAGGGCTGTGTAGCACTATATGCAGGGGGGCTGTGTAGCACTTTGTACAAGGGGCTGTGTGGCACTGTCTACAGGACGTCTGTGTAGCACTATGTACAAGGGGGGACTGTATGGCACTGTCTACAGGGGGGCTGTGTGGCACTGTCTACAGTAGGGGGCTATGTGGCACTATATACAGTGGGGTGCTGCGTAGCACTATGCACAAGGGGGGTTGTGTGGTACTATGTACAAGGGGGGCCTGAGTGGCACTTACTACAGTGGGGGCTGTGTGGCACTATCTAGAGTGGGGGGCTGTGTGGCACTATCTACAACACGGGGCTGTGTGTGGCACTATCTACAAGAGGAAGCTGTGTGTGGCACTATCAACCAGAGGGGGCTGTGCGTGGCACTATCTACCAGAGGGGGCAGTGTGCGGCACTAGCTGCAAGAGTTGGCTGTGTGTGGTACTATCTATAAGAGGGGGCTGTGTGTGGCACTATCTTCCGGGGGCTGTGTGTGGCACTATCTACAGGGGGCTGTGTGTGTCACTAAAGGGTGGTACTATTATAGTGTGTGTCACCGAGGGGGCATTATTTCCATCTGGGGCACTATAAATGGTGAGGTTTTTATAGAGGGTGGGGAGGTGCTAGAAAAGCGTAAAGCCAAAGATGTTTGTGTTACAAATTCTGCAGAGGCTATTCATAGTCGGCAGAAGGCATCAGGGCAATCTGGGCGGCATGAAGAAGAAAAGGATAAGTGAGCGACTCTAATCTGAGAAGAGGTCACTGGTGAGTCACTGGATTTCACTGTATTGTATCAAAGGAGTTTTCCCATTTCAGACATTTATGGTATATCCACAGAAATGCCAAAAATGTCTGATATATACGGGTCCCAGCTCTGGGACCTACACCCATATTAAGAACTGGCCGCAGAATCCAGACGGGACCAGTGGAGAGAGGGTCGCGCGTGCGTGCATCTCTCTCTATATAACTGAAGACAGTATATTGTTAATAGTAAGAAGGTTATTAGGCTATGTGTAGAGAAGTACATCTGTCAAACACTGTTACTATGGAAAAATGATGTACTCTTGATAGTTGCCATTTGAAAATATTCTTCAAAGATCATTTTCTCCTGAACAGGTGTATATACATTAAACATGTAACTTAATTAATGTTAACGTAAATTTTTGTGTTTGCACCTATGTAGTGTATATACTAAATGTATATATATTCTATCTTTTGGACCTCGAAAAATTACATTTCCCCTTAAACAGTGTATCTTATATCAGAGATCTCAAAAACTTTTTAAGTTATTTCCTTTCAGGCTGCTGTAACTGTTCTAGATCACATAACATCATGTTATGTAGCCTTCACTAATGGATATCACACATCTAAGCTGGTGTCATGTGATGAGATTGTTACTGTTGTTGGAATTTAGAGCAATTACGAAAACTTGCAATTAATCCAACTTCTGTAACTCCCAGGGAAAATAATTACAATGAGGCAAGTGTAGCAGAAACTTTCTTAACAGTGCTAAGAATAAATGGAGCAGATTAATAGATGTCAAATCTGCATTTCCTCTGTGTCTATTGTTGAAGCTCTAAGGCTGGGTTCACACAACCTATTTCCAGACGTAATGGAGGCGTTTTACGCCTCGAATTACGTCTGAAAAACCGGCTACAATACATCAGCAAACATCTGCCCATTACTTTCAATGGGCTTTACGATGTACTGTGCCGACGACCTGTCATTTTACGCGTCGCTGTCAAAAGACGGCGCGTAAAATTACAGCCTCGTCAAAAGAAGTGCAGGACACTTCTTGGGGCATAATTGGAGCCTTTTTTGATTGACTCCAATGAAGAACAGCTCCAAATTACGTCCGTAAAAGACGCCCCGCAAAATGCGAGTACATGCAATTACGTCTGAAATTCAGGAGCTGTTTTCTCCTGAAAACAGCTCCGTAATTTCAGACGTAATTGCAGTTATCGTGTGCACATACCCTTAAAGTGTCAGTCAGCCAGTTTCATAATATCCAGTAAATATTTGAATGTGACTTATCTTATTTCGAAGATCAGTACTTTATACTGTGTTTGACTAATAGAGTTCAGTAAACTCAAAAATTCAAGGTAATAGATTGTGCTTTAATCCGTTAGCGTCCTCAGAAGGGTATATCCTAGACATTACTGTTTGAACTCAAATTAAAGGGGTCGTCCAGTTTAGAAATCCTATTTTCATAGACACTATTATGAATTCAGAGATAATATAGGACGGTTATTCTGTTCAGAATCCTCATCTCTTGTACAGAGTGGAGAGGAATTACAAACAGCATCTTTCGCTGTGGACGACCTGTCTTGTCCTGTATTACAGAGACAACCAATTGATTTAAATAGCCATTGTGTAATGCTTAATTTCTCCTGTGGGGGCACTGCAAAAAAATTAAACTTACACTCCCAGGTTTTGGCACAAATAACAGCTTATCACTGGGGGGTCCCAGCAGGAGGACGCTTCGTGATTTCCCTTTTGTCAAGGGACCTTTCTAGAAAGTACAGATTGTCCAAAGACAAGGCAACACCTTTAAGAAATATATTATGAGGAACATATTTTAAGAACAATTAGATCATGATTTTAGATTCCCTTGTTGGTATATGCCTGAAATCCCAGAGGGTAGTAAAGAATTGAATTCATTTTCAGAACATTGGGGCAGATTTACTAATGTAGTCTAAGAACTTGACAGCGTAAACTTAGGGCATAGCCAGACGTGGCGTATTTCTGCCGACACTGTCCGCATCAATGCCGCACATAATCTGCGTTGCAGATTCTATTGCGGTTTTGCCTAAAATGTGCAGTAAATTGATGCGGATTAGCCGTTGCGGGTTCAGGTGAAGAGTACTTCCTGCTGTGTTTTAAAACATTTCATCTCAGTCTGGCTATAGACCTCGAAACACATAGGTCCAGCCAGAATGAAGAAATATCCTTTTCGTAAAACCAATACGCAACGCAACACACATAACATCTGCGGATTTCATTGCGGAATTTTGAATCTCCATTGAAGTCAATGGAGAAATTCCGCAATAAGTCCGCAACAAGTCCGCTACACGTCCGCAACAGCCAGTGTATGCTGCGGACACCAAATTCCGCACGGCAGCCTATGGTCCGTAGCGGAGTTTTCCGCCACGTGTGCACGAAAATAAGTAAAAAGGTGTGGAAACCAATGGAGAAAATGTCCGCTGCGGATTTCCGCAGCGGACTGGCCCGCAGTGGAATTCCAGAGCAATTCCGCCACGTCTGGCCATGCCCTTAGACCGGCAGTCAGAAGATGCAACAAAATTTATCACAGTGGTGCATGTTGTATCATAAATTTAGTCCAAGTATAGGACATGTCGTGAGTTTTACGCAGCGGACACACGCTGCGTGAAAATCACGGACTGTCTGAACGACCCCATTGACTAACATAGGTCCGTGCGACGCGCGTGATTTTCACGCGCGTATCACGGACATTAAATACGCTTGTGTAAATAAGGCCTTAGGGTTACTCACACGAGCTTGAATCTCGTACGTGTGCTGTGCGTTGAAACAACGCACCGCATACAGCGCCATTGATTTCAATGGGGCTATTCACACATGCGCAAGTTTTCACGCAACGAGTATCCGTTGCGGGAAACTCACTGCTTGTCCTATATTGGTGAGTTTTTCACACACCTAGCTGCCCATTGAAGTCAATGGGTGCATGAAAACAATGGGCAGCACATCTGTGTGCTGTCCGTGTTTTACGCATCAATTACATTGAAAAAAAAGTGCTTGCGAGTGCATGAAAAACGCATGCCATGCCACTCGCAAAGCACACTGATGCAGTTTAAGGGTATGTGCACACAATAGCAGGCATTTACGTCTGAAAAGACAGACTGTTTTCAGGAGAAAACAGCTGCCTCGTTTCAGTCGTAAATGCTCCTCCTCGCATTTTGCGAGGCTTCTCTGACAGCCGTAAATTTTGAGCTGTGCTTCATTGAGTTCAATGAAGAACGGCTCAAGTTACGTCTGAAAGAAGTGTCCTGCACTTCTTTTGACGAGGCTGTATTTTACGCGTCGTCGTTTGACAGCTGTCAAACGAAGACGCGTAAGGGTATGTTCACACGGCCTATTTACGGACGTAAATCGGGCGTTTTTGCCCCGAATTACGCCCGAAAATAGCGCCTCAATAGCGCTGACAAACATCTGCCCATTGAAAGCAATGGGCAGACGTTTGTCTGTTCACACGAGGCGTATATTTACGCGCCGCTGTCAAATGACGGCGCGTAAATAGACGCCCGCGTAGAAGAAGTGACCTGTCACTTCTTTGGCCGTAATTGGAGCCGCTATTCATTGACTCCAATGAATAGCAGCGCTAATTACGGCCGTATTTGACGCGGCGTTCAAGCGCCTGCACATGCCGGTACGGCTGAAATTACGGGGATGTTTTCAGGCTGAAACATCCCCGTAATTTCAGCCGTTACGGACCCCCGCCGTGTGAACATACCCTTAATGATAGGTCGTCTGCACAGTACGTCGGCAAACCCATTCAAATGAATGGGCAGATGTTTGCCGACGTATTGTAGCCCTATTTTCAGACGTAAAACAAGGCATAATACGCCTCGTTTACATCTGAAAATAGGTTGTGTGAACCCAGCCTTAACCACAGGTTTTTTTTCTCTAAGGCTGGGTTCACACGACCACATTAACGTCCGTAATGGACGGACGTATTTCGGCCGGAAGTCCCGGACCGAACTCAGTGCAGGGAGCCGGGCTCCTAGCATCATAGTTATGTACGATGCTAGGAGTCCCCGCCTCTCCGTGGAACTACTGTCCCGTACTGAAAACATGATTACAGTACGGGACAGTTGTCCTGCAGCGAGGCGGGGACTTCTAGCATCGTACATAACTATGATGCTAGGAGCCCGGCTCCCTGCACTGAGTTCGGTCCGGGACTTCCGGCCGAAATACGTCCGTCCATTACGGACGTTAATGTGGTCGTGTGAACCCAGCCTAAGCAGTGCTCCTTTTCTAGACACTTTTGAACATCTGCTCTTTTTGGCACGTGTTTTATAAATAGGTCTGTTTTAACATTACGCACCAGAAATTCGCCACATTTTGGCACATTTTACGACAAGGTCTAGGCGCAATCGTGTTAATAAATCCCCCCCCATTATTTTAATATGAGGTAACATTTTCACAGAATCTTTAAGTTTTTAAGGAAGTTTTATCTTCCTTCTTTGCCATTTTTAATTAAAAACTGGTGAGCGATGTAGTTATGTCTCTGCATTCTCAAAAATATAATCATACTTGTAAATTTGTACGTTAATTATTATCCCCTTCCCAGTGGCCGATTAAGTAGACCATAGGCCCTGGGCTGTTACCCAAACTTGGGCCCCCCGCCCCTGCCGCGCCGTAACTATTTTTAACACTACCTTTTTGGGCAACAATTAACAAATGGGTGTTACATTTCCCCTTGTCACAGGGCTGTGTCCCTACATACTGACAATATCACACTGTGCTGGGACACATCCTCCTGACAAGGGGAATTGTCTATCAGTCCTGGATTGCAGAAAGACTTTTTGTGAAATACAAGGATTTCATATAATAAACATGTCAGGAGAGGCGACAGATTCTCTATAAATCTAGTGACTCACAGGGGATGACTTCTCAGATTCTAGTATTTTTTTTCCTCTTTTCTTCTCCATCTGGTCCAGACTTCATGACGACTTCTCCCGGCCATGACCCATTTCTGCAGAATTTGCACTCAGATGTCTTCGGCTCCTCACTTTTCCAACATTTCAACACCTATAAACTAAAATAAAGTTATCATGGTGCCACATACTGTGCCCCTAAATATAATAGCACCAAACACTGCGCGCCTGAATATAATAATACCACACACTGTAAAACACCACATACACACAGCCCCCTGTACATAGTGCCACACACAGCCCCCTGTAGATGTTACACACCCCCATAGATAGCACCACACACAGCCCCGGTAGATATCACACATCCCCGCTATAGCTAGCACTGCACACATCCCCCCATAGAGAGCGTTACATACAGCCCCCTATAGATAGCGCCATACAGCCCCCCTGTGGAGAGCACCACACAGCCCTCCCCCTTTTGTAAATAGCGCCACAGAGCCCCCCTGTAAAGAGCGACACACACATACCACTGTGGATAGCGCTACACAGCCCCACCCTTGTATATAGTGTTACACAGAACCCTCTTGTATATAGTGTTACACAGCCCTCCCCCTTTGTACATAGTGTCACACAGCGCTCCCCCCTTGTATATAGTGTCACACAGTGCTCCCCTCCCCCTTGTATATAGGCCCACACAGCACTCCCCTGCCCCTTGTATATAGGGCCACCCAGCACTCCCCCCCCAACTCCTTGAATATATACACAGCGCTACCTCCACCTAAAAAAAATATATATATTTTATTTACCTTGCCTCGTTCCCACGGCGGCCGCTCCAGCTGGACACATGTGAATCCTCCGGACTAGACACATGTGCAGACCGGCGTGATGCAGTACCTCATCATGCCGGCCTGTGCAAGGAGTCTTCCTAGCGCCTTATAGGTTGCAAGCCTAACGTGGCCTGCAGCCTATAATATTCATTTGTATCTGAGACCTGAGGACTTAGATACAAATGAATGTGGCTGCTGCTAGCACCGGGGCCCCCTCTGCATGAGGGGGTCCGGGCGGTCATGTGAGGTTCGGGCGGCAATGGGCCCCCTTCCCACCTTGTACATTTACAGCACTGGCAGCTAGTAATTCCCATCCAGCGCTGTAAATATACGGAATGGTAATGGCGTGGGCTCAGGAGCCGAGTCTGTGCATCAGCAGCGGTTCTCAGTTTGACTAAGGGTATGTGCACACGATAACTGCATTTACGTCTGAAATTACGGAGCTGTTTTCAGGAGAAAACAGCTCCTGAATTTCAGACGTAATTGCATGTACTGGCGTTTTTTGCCGCATCTTTTACGGACGTAATTTGGAGCTGTTCTTCATTGAAGTCAATGAAAAACGGCTCCAATTACGTCCCAAGAAGTGTCCTGCACTTCTTTGATGAGGCTGTTATTTTACGCGCCGTCTTTTGACAGCGACGCGTAAAATGACAGGTCGTCGGCACAGTACATCGTTAGACCCATTGAAAATAATGGGCAGATGTTTGCCAACGTATTGGAGGCGTTTTTTCAGACGTAATTCGAGGCGTAAAACGCCTCCATTACGTCTGAAAATAGGTCTGTGAACCGAGCCTAACAGCTAACTTCCTGCTGCAACACTCAGCTAGCTCCGATCCCAGTAGTTTAACCCCTTAGTTGCTATATTTAATAGCAACTGCGGCACCTAAGAGATTTTACGAAGAGAGGGTACTCCTTCTGTAAGAGCACACCCGCAACACGATCCCATAGTAGGACTAAAAAATATTATAAAAAAATGAAGTGTATTGAAAAAAAAAAATAAGTACAGTAAATAAAACAAACCCCCATTTTTTCCCTTACAAAATGCTTTATTAGGGGGAGAAAAAAAACTATGCAAAATTGGCGTCTACACATCGACAACAACCATAAAATTATTACGTTATTTATCACTGTAAAAAAAAAACAATCAATGACAGGATTGCTGTTTTTTGTTCATCCTGCCTCCCAAAAAAAGGAATGAAAAGTAATCAAAAAGTTGTATGTACCACAAAATGATAACAATGAAGACTTCAACTTGTCCCACAAAAAACAAGCCCTCATACAACTTCGTTGATGGAAAGATAGAAATGTTATGGCTTTTAGTATGCGGGGACACAAAAACAGTCTATTTTTTTCAACTGTTTTTATTGTGCAAAAGTACTATATAAATACTATATAAATTTGACGTTGGCAATATTGTATTAACCTGCTGAAAAAAGGTACAGTAAACACCCAAAAAAAATAAAAATTACAGAATCACTGTTTTTTTCCCATCTTCTAGGACAAAAAAATGTCTAAAAGTTATTTAAGACATTATGTGTACCCAAAAATGGGGTTTATATATTGATATGTAGAAATATGTTGGTCCCATCCGATTGAAGATATGGGTGGTCTTTTGGAGATAAGGTAGAACATAGGGAGGTTCCTGTCCGACACACTATTCCACAGAAGCAGGCGTAATATAGTGTGGACCTGCGCACGCACAGTCAATAGCGAGCCGTTCCTTGCTCTCTATGGAAATAGGAGATGCTTGATATGCAAAGTCGGGTATGTCACAAAGATCTGCTGCATATACAGTACACATAGCTCTGCTGCCTACGCATTACAGACACACACACACATACACACACGCACACACACACACCTCTGCTGTCTACACATTACTCAAACATAGCTCTGCTGCGTACACATTATACACACACACATAGTTCTGCTACCCGTATGTTGCATACACAGTTTTGCTATATACACATTACATACACAGCTCTTTTGTGTACACATAACATACACAGCGTCACTATCTACATATTAGACAAATACAGCTCTGCTACCACCAGAGGCGTAGCTAGGTTCTCCAGCACCCGGGGCAAAGATTCAGTTTGGCGCCCCCCCAACCTCTTTCTGGACAGCTCCTTCCCCCTTGCCATGTTTGTTTTCTCTACCAATTGACGGGTCATTTCTTTTCAACATTTCTTTTTATGTAACTCGAGCATAAAAACATTTGTACATTTTACAAGCAATATAGTTCTATACACAACACCAGAACCAAGCTCAGTACATAAATACAATACCAGCACAAATACAGCTCAATTTAGTGCATCCCCTGCCGTATAGGTTTGCACTAATTTGTTTCCAGCTCCCAGCATGGCCCGAACAATGGTAAGGATATGCTGGGAGATGCTGTTTCACAAAAAATAAATCCTATCATGATCATACCACCCATCATCTCGCTGCAGATCATACAGTGACTACAATACTGATTAGAGGCAGAATAAACATTTACATTAACTGACTTACCGGTGACGTCTCAGATTCTAGTTGTTTTTCTCCATCCGGTCCAGACCTCTATGATGACTTCTCCCAGCCACAGCCCATTTCTGCAGTTTGCCACTCAGATGTCTTCAGCTTCTCACTTTTCCAACATTTCTACACCTATAAACAAAGATAAAATTCTCATTATACCACACACTACGGTCCTAAATATAATAGCGTACCATACACCATACACTGTGTCCCACACACGCTGTGCCCCCTGTAGATAGTGCCCCCATAGAGCCCCCTGTAGATAGTGCCCCCCATAGAGCCCCCTGTAGATAGTGCCCCTATATAGCCCACCCCTGTATATAGTGTCCCACAAATAGCTCCTCCTATAGTGCTCCACAGATAGCCCACCCTTGTATATAGCCCCCCTGTAGATATAGCCCACCACTGTATATAGTGCTCCACAAATAGCCCACCCCTGTATATAGTGCTCCACAGATAGCCCACCTCTGTATATAGCCCCACTGTAGATATAGCCCACCCCTGTATATAGTGCTCCATAGATAGCCTACACCTGTATATAGCCCCCGTGTAGATATAGCCCACCCCTGTATATAGTGCTCCATAGATAGCCCACCCCAGTATATAGCCACCCCTGTAGATAAAGCCCCCCTGTAGATAAAGCCCCCCTGTAGATTTCATTACAATAAAATAACAAACTATTCAAACTCACCTTAATCCCATTCCCACGACGGCTGGCAGCAATGGAGACCTGCTGTGTTCTGCGCAGGTCTCCTGGTGTTGAACGAAGCGTCTATGAAAGGCGCTGATTCATTCAACGCCTTTCAACGACGCAAGCGCCGCTTCTCTTGTACAAAGGTGCTGAATGGCCGGGCACGGCCATTCATTGCTTCTAATTGTACCTGTGTCCTATAGACGCAGGTACAATTATAGTGCAGTGGGAGGTGGCGCTGGCGCCCCTCTCTAAGTTGCGCCTGGGGCACATGCCCCGCCTGCCCCCCCTAGCTACCACATTACACACACACAGATCTGCTACCTACATAGTACACACACAGCTCTGCTATCTAGACATTACACACGCAGCTCTGCTATGTACACATTACACACACACCTCTGCTATGTTCACCTTACACACACAGCTCTGCTATGTGCACATTACACACACAGCTCTGATATGTACACCTTACACATACTGCTCTGCTATGTACACCTTACACACACAGCTCTGCTATGTACACAGGCGTAATATAGTGTGGACCTGCGCATGTGCAGTCAATAAGGAGCCGTTCTTTGCTCTCTATGGAAACAGGAGACGCTTGATATGCAAAGTGGGGTAGGTAGGCGCATGCGCAATGGGAATCTTAGGACGCTGAGTGTTAGATGAGTTCGGAGTACTTTGTGCAGATATGTTGAGTGTAGATTCACACATTTTTAATAAGGTTTTCTCACAAGGAACATGTGGAGATGTTTATAAATGTTATTATGGATGTATTTATTGTATTAAGGAAATGATGTCACGTATTTTGTACTATATAAAGTGTGCACTGAATCTATGTAACCATGCTTGATAAAGACCCATTCATGGGTTGAAAGTGTTTTTATGCTTGGTGAATAAATCAAATACACTTCTTTGGATTATCTTGAGTCCTGCAGTTCCTTTTTTCGATTACCCAAAAATTGAGCCATTAAAAAAATCCAACTCATCCTGCAAAAAATAAATAAAAAATGCCCGTATACGGCTACGTCGACAGGAAAATAAAAAAGTTATGGCTTTCGTAATGCGGAGATGGAACAAAGGAAAAAAACGCAGCGTCTTTACCTTGCTTTCGACAACCCTTTTTTGTTATAAGGGTCCATTGACAGTAAGGGTATGTTCACACACCCTATATACGGACATAATTCGGGCGTTTTAACCTCGAATTACGTCCGAAAATACGGCACCAAAGCGTCGGCACACATCTGCTCATTCATTTGAATGGGCTTTACGATGTTCTGTGCCGACAGTCATTTTTTTTACGCGCCGCTGTCAAAAGACGGCGCGTAAAAAAGACGCCCGCGTCAAAGAAGGGCCTGTCACTTCTTGAGACGTAAATGGAGCCGTTTTCCATTGACACCATGGAAAAACTGCTCCAATTACGTCCGTAATGGACGCAGCGAAAAGCGCCTGCACATGCCATTACGTCTCAAATGCCGGAGCTGTTTTCTCCTGAAAACAGCTCCGTAATTTCAGCCGTAACGGAGGCTGCCGTGTGAACATACCCTAAGGCTGGGTTCACACGACCTATTTTCAGACGTAATGGAGGCGTTTTACGCCTCGAATTATGTCTGAAAAAACGCCTCCAATACGTCGGCAAACATCTGCCCATTACTTTCAATGAGCTTTATGATGTACTGTGCCGACAACCTGTCATTTTACGCGTCGCTGTCAAAAGACGGCTCGTAAAATTACAGCCTCGTCATAGACTCCAATGAAAACAGCTCAAAAAACGGCCGTAAAAAACGCAGCGAGAACGCTGCGAAAAACACAGCGAAAAACGCGAGTTGCTCAAAAAACGTCTGAAAATCAGGGGCTGTTTTCCCTTGAAAACAGTTCCGTATTTTGAGACCTTTTTGACTCTACGTATGAACATACCCTAAGGGGATTAGAAAGTGTCTCCCTTCTGGGCCGCCCAGCAATCAGCTGTAATCTCTGGGAAAACCTGACTGTGAGGGTATGTTCACACATAGTGACCAAAAACGTCTGAAAATAAGGGGCTGTTTTCAGGCAAAAACAGCTCCTGATTTTCAGACATTTTTGTGCCACTCGCGATTTTCGCTGCGTTTTTCGCAGTGTTTTTAATGGCTGTTTTTGGAGCTGTTTTCCATAGAGTCAATGAAAAATGGCTCCAAAAACGGCCCAAGAAGTGACATGCACTTCTTTGACGTGGGCGTCTTTTTACACGACGCGTAAAATGACACCTCGTGGAAATAGAACATCGTAAAACCCATTGAAAGCAATGGCCAGATGTTTGTAGGCGTAATGGAGCCGTTTTTTCTTTGTAATCGCTCTCCACTCTGGCCAAGAGATGAGGATCCTGAACAGAGGACCCCCCTCTATTAGCTCAGAATTCCATAATAGGGTCTATAAAAATGTTTTTTCTAAACTAGACAACCCCTTTAGGGCCAACATTGGGTCGCGTACTTAAGAAGTTAAAGAATAAAAATAAATGAAAGGGGTTTTATGTGATTAGAGATATTGTGTTTGTCCATAGAGCTTCTTTATATAATTTAGTTATAAAAAAATTCACATTAAAGAACTGTTGAAGAAAAAACTATTCACATACTATGCTCAAGAGTTTCTCTAAAATGGCCTGTCCTTTAAAAAGGTGTTCAGGCTTTTCAATGATGTGTTCAGCATCCTCAGATTTTATTCATCCATCCTGTTTGTGGCTATCCTATTAGGCTAGGGTTTCATGGGGACTTTTGATTGCAGTGATCGTGTAACCTCAATGTGCCCCGTGGGGAATAAAGTTGTGTAGCAATACCAAGAATTAGGATATGGTTGGAATTCTTGCAATTGTTGCAAATTACCCACGACTTTTACTCCATGCGGAAACATTGAGATTGTGCGATGGTTGTGGCAACGTGTGATTTTACCACGACTATGGTGTGATCAAAAGTCACTGTGGAGCCAAATCCTTATCTTTTAACCCCTCCAAGCATAATTGTCATGTCCAACAATAATTTCTAAACTTGATTTTGGTCAATGATCCGCTTGTTGGTTTTCCTTGCACTCCACAGATTTCTCAAGACTCTTCACAACAATGAAAGCTCAAGGGCCATACAGTGTCTTTTCCATCTTAGACCTTTATGACATATCTACAGACTATCAAATAAATGTCTGAAATTGGAAAACCCCTTAATTAGGCCCCATGCACACGACCGTAAAAATCGCCCGTAATTGCGGACCGCATTTACGGTCCGCAATTACGGCCACATTCACTTCTATTGTCCACAGACACCTTCCCGTTTATTTACGGGAAGAAGTTCGGGCCATAGAAGTGTACCGCAAAAGATAGGACACTTTGTATGGGAGAACGGGCCGAAAATGCGGGCGGCTGTCCGTGGCTGTCGGCCAGTGATTACGGGCATAGCCGTGTGCATGGGGCCTTACACTTCATATCATGTTTATTATAGCACTTATTAGTTGGCAAAATCTTCAAAAAATATATATATAATGTATATATAAAATTAATTATATTATTATGAGGATGATGGACATGAGAAGTGTTTTTGGTGCACTAAAACATCATTAATGCTCAGCTTCTCCCTCAATAGAAATTATAAAAAGAGGGAGCCATTGTCTAATGTCCACCCCCATACAATCCACTCTACGGATAGTTGTAGATCTGAAATAAATAAAGTTAAAGGGTTTTTCGTGAGAGAGAGAAAATTGATGGCCTATCCTCAGAAGAGGCCATCTTTATCTAAACGGTGGGGGTCTGACTCTCGGCACCCCCATCGATCAACTGTTTTGAGGGGGCCGAGGCGTTTGTGCGAATGCTGTGCTCCCCTTCATTTTCTTTACTTCTCACTACTGAGCAGAGGTTCACAGTATTACAGAATAGGAGAAATCTGTAATAGAGTGAACAGCCGTCACGTGTGTTGGTGTTTTACAGTATTGAGCAGTGTGAGCGATGAGGGGGGAAGTAGCTCTTGCATGAGCTCTGCAGCCCCTTCAAGACAGCTAATCGTTATGGGTTGCCGAGAATCGAAATCCCACCTATCAGATATTGATGACATATCCAAATTTTTTCTCTCCTGGAAACCATTTTGATGGAGCCAAAGTTTATAGATTGTGCAAAGAAATCTAGTGAGGTAAAGGGAATGTGTCGCTATTAGGCTGGATTCACACGACCATGTTACGTCCGTAATGGACGGAATGTATTTCGGCCGGAAGTCCCGGACCGAACACAGTGCAGGGAGCCGGGCTCCTAGCATCATAGTTATGTACGATGCTAGGAGTCCCTGCCTCTCCGTGGAACTACTGTCCCATACTGAAAACATGATTACAGTACGGACAGTTGTCCTGCAGCGATCCGTACTTCGGTACTTGCAGCCGAAATACGTCCGTCAATTACGGACGTAATGCCCTTGTGTGCACATACCCTTAGATTCTAATTTATAATATTTCCATGTACTGGGCACTAGAGGGAGCAGTTCCCAAAATTGCAGCATTGTAACTGTGGTAAAGCAACCTCATTGATTTATGCTGCAATTTTGGGGTGGACACACTCTCCTCTAGTGTCCTCACGCAATCCCCCCTTCCTTCTTCTGGCTAGTGCCAGGAGAAGGAAGGGTTTGAATCTTCAAACCTCCTACACTGTGTGCCGCCATTTTCTGAGCGACTGCACAGTGTAGGAGGATTAGATACAGGGCTCAGCAGACAGTATCACATGAACATAGTACACACATCAGATACACGAACATAAATTACCTGCTCCTGCCGCCGCCTCCGCTGGTCTACGCTCCTATTCCTTGCGCCTGAACATATGGCCGGAAGCCGCGGCCGGAAGTCGTCATCATACTGTCCGGCAGCGGCTTCCGGTCCACATGAAAATGGCGCCGGATTTCGCTCTATGAACGAGCTTTGTTTTTGTCTGTGTGGAAGCGGCGCATGCGCCGTTCCCACACAGATGGTGTACGCTTCTGAGAATGGAACGGCTCCCGTTCGCATTCTCTATGGGGTTGTATGTGCCGTATTCCATCTCTGTATGTGTCGTTAATCTACACATACAGAGATGAAAAAAAAATGTCAGCCCCCATAGAGAAGTAAAAGTTTGAACACAGTAAAAATGAGAACGTGACAACACTAAGGGTATGTTCACACGACCTATTTTCAGACGTAAACGAGGCGTATTATGCCTCGTTTTACGTCTGAAAATACGGCTCCAATACGTCGGCAAACATCTGCCCATTCATTTGAATGGGTTTGCCGACGTACTGTGCAGACGACCTGTTAATTACGCGTCGTCGTTTGACAGCTGTCAAACAACGACGCGTAAAAATACAGTCTCGTCAAAAGAAGTGCAGGACACTTCTTTGGACGTTTTTGGAGCTGTTTTCTCATAGACTCCAATGAAAACAGCTCCAAAAACGGACGTAAAAAACGCCACGAAAACGGCGTGAAAACGCCGCGAAAAATGCGAGTTGGTAAGAAAACGTCTGAAAAGCAGGGTCTGTTTTCCCTTGAAAACAGCTCTGGATTTTCAGACGTTTTTGTTGACTACGTGTGAACATACCCTAATAAATAACATTTTTGTTTATATTTTATTAAAAGCAATATAATAAAAAATAAAGGGTGAGTGGGGACGTGGAGAGGGGGTATGTACACACTGCAATATTTAGATGCAGCAGTGCCCAGTACAGTGGGCATTTTTTTTTTTTTAAACATTGTATTGCACAGCCGCTTATTCTACAAGAAAAAGAGGACTAAATAAAAAGCCTATATCCTGGAGAACCCATTTATAGATTGGGGGTGAAAAAAATTATTGTCTATGGAAGGCAGGATTGAAACTTTACCTACTTTCAAGTGTTCTATATTAAGTCCGGACGTGAATGCCAAAACAAATATTTCTTTAGAAATTAAAAGCAACGATTATAATTAAACGCTGCATAACAGAAAGAAATGGGAAGAATTAAAGAATGAACATGTAGCAATAACATTTGTAAACCATGATATGTGTAACTTTTGTTTTTCAGTAAAACGCTTCAAAAATGTATACTGTCCAACTTCTCTCCAAAGGTAAACACATGTAGCCTTCAAGATAAAGCGTGGGCACTTCATCAAAACAAGCAATGCAATCTCTATAACTTCACCCACGACTAAAACAAACAGTGTTTAAGAAATCCTTGCACTAGATATACTGTTTTGTTCTCTTTCAAGCTGTCATTTACCGTATTTCTTACAAAAAATAAATAAAACACCAGGTTCATTGGGTATAACTATGACATTTACTAGATCGGTTCATTTTATGCAACTACGAAAGGCAAATCACTGTCAAACATAACCAAGAGAATTGTATAACTTCGAATGGATTTTGGGTAAAAAGTGTTGCACATCCATGTCTCCAGAAAAAAAAGGCACTGGAACACATTTGTATACATCATAGTGAAACATCATCTTATACTTGGAATATGTTATTTTGGTAATATGTAATTTTTTACACTGAAATCTAAAGTGCCCCTCTTCTTTGATTGACAAAAAATAAAAATAAAAAGAACAAAAGACCCTGCAGTGTTGGTCTCTCCCAGCTACATAGGTACTCCCATCTTCAACATTTGTGGCATAACCACAGAGGTGCCACCTCCGAAGTGTTTGGAAGTTACAGAAAAAGACAAGCTGTATCGCTCATCTCTTTCAGTAACTACCATAGCTTTAATAAAGAGGGTTGTGAGAAATCCACCTATCTATTGACTTTTATATGGAAAGAAGCCAACGTGAATCTGCAGATATGCTGTAAAGGGTTTGCCTGACAAAGGTTCTCTGTCGACGCCCGGGGTTAATCAGCCTTCATCAGCTCCAAGGTCTGTTGGAGTGACGCGATCTGTTACCACTCAGGTTTGCAGGCTGAGGAGAGGGAGAACCTACCACAGCCTGGCCTGACGGTTCTAGCTCCCGCCCTTGGTCTATTTATACCCTCACTTGCAGCATGTTCCTTGCCTGTGATTCTCTTGTTTCCTGGCTCTGCTATTCCTGCTATTTACCTGATTGACCGCTGTAACTTTTTGACCCTGGCTTGCCTGACTATTCTCCTGCTCTGTTTTGCTACTACGTACTCTCCTGGTTTGATTTGGCTCGTTCACCACTGCCTGTTGCTCACGGTTTTCCGTGGGCAACTGCCCTTACTCCCCTTTGCTTCTGTGTGCCCTTGTCTTGTGTTGCCTGTCTTTGCACTTACTGAGCGTAGGGACCGTCGCCCAGTTGTATGCCGTCATTTAGGACGGGCCGTGCAAGTAGGCAGGGACTGAGTTGCGGGTAGATTAGGGCTCACCTGTCGTCTCCCCACCCCATACCATTACATATGGGTCCCAGGATTCCCGTTCTCCAGAAAGTTAAGGATCCCAGAGGTGGGACAAGCACCTTTCAGGCATTTATGCCATATATCTATCATAAATGTTAAAGATAGAAAAATACCCTTAAATACCCATAAATCATTGGTGTCCTAAAAATTTACTCTTGTAGTTGGTTGCTAAGTACACGGTGCTGAGTATTATTATCATTAGATTTTAGTTTATAGCTCAGGGAGCCTTTTAACGTAGGTTATCTGTTTGGCAAGAATTAATTCATGATTAGGCCTCATGCACACGACCGTAGCCATGTGCACGGCTATGATTTTTGGGGCGGCCGGCCGCGGACTGTCACCCGCGAGCCGCCCGCAAATCGCGGGCTGTGCACATGGCCGCGGCCATTATTTTCAATGAGCCCGGACCGCAGAACACGGCCGTAATAAGGCTTTGCCCGTTCTTTCTGCAGTCCGGGCTCCGGGGCCATGCACGGACCGTGGAAACCATGGTCGTGTGCATGGCCCCATAGGAATGAATGGGGCCGCAATTGTCCCGTGGATTTTCGTGGGAATTGCGGCTGCAAAAGCACGTTCGTGTGCATGGGGCCTTAAATTACTCTGTAAACACGGGGCAGAACTAAGAATACATCCCTTTTTTTTTTCTTTCACAGAAATGGAAAAAGACCAACAAATATGTATAAGAAGCTTAAATACCTGCAATCACACCATCTTATTTTAGGCCAGAGGCACAAAACCATCTAGGAAATATCGAAGAAATGCTTCATTTAGGATATTTTTTGGCCTCTATCGAAAGCAGCTGTCTGTCACACTGAGAAGGCCTGGCATTCAGGGCGCTGCCTCTCACATTGGGGAAGTAATGCAGCAGGCACCCTGAATATCCTAAAGAAAGCACAGAGGTCAATGGCTACAGCATAGTCAATGTAAGTGTACATGTAGCAACTACAAAATGTGCGATGTAAGAACTAGATCAGTTGGATGAGAAGGTGGGGGCAGCAATATACTATACCTAGCAACACTTACCTATAACAGTATTGTGCAATGAGTGCGGGCGCTCTTAGCTGCATGTCACTGACAGCTGCCACCTTCTACACTCCATCCCTACCTTACTCTGTTTTAAAGAGTTCCTGCCACTTCATCTTCTGCCACCTGCCCCTCCACTTTCTGTGATTTACTAATAGTACTGTTGTCACTGCTGACTCCTGCCCTGGGCACTGATTCAGGCAAGGGAGAGAAGTGCCAGTCCCAGGTATCAGGCTCTACCAGTGCAGAAATGTATTATTGACTGTATGCATAGGAAAAAGTTTGCCCCTGACTGCAGTAGTGGTTCACTGCACATAACCTGGTATTTGAAGTACAGGCCCAAGAGCATAGAAGTATAATAAGTACGTAAGGCATTATGTTAATTTAAGGTTTTTAAAAAAAATTATCACAGAGCATGACACATGAGTCAACAAATATAGGATAGGGATCCAGCAAAAAATTGTAGTAGAGCATATGAGGCTGGATTCACACGAGCATGTTCGGTCCGTAATGGACAGAACGTGTTTCGTCCGCAAGTCCCGGACCGAACACACTGCAGGGAGCCGGGCTCCTAGCATCATAGTTATGTACGACGCTAGGAGTCCCTGCCTCGCTGCGGGACAACTGTCCCGTACTGTAATCATGTTTCCAGTATGGGACAGTAGTTCCACGGAGAGGCAGGGACTCCTAGCGTCGTACAAAACTATGATGCTAGGAGCCCGTCTCCCTGCAGTGTGTTCGATCCGGGACTTGCAGCCGAAATACGTTCCGTCCTTTACGAACCGAACATGCTCGTGTGAATCCAGCCTGAGTGTAAGAAAGTGCCAGACAAAACAGTGTCAAACATATAGATGTATAGCTCATTTCAAGTCAGAATCAATCGAGACACAAGAAAAATAGCGTGAGGTAGAGTCATTGTCAACCGGGACCCTAATGAGAAACATGGCAAATGGGGCAATAAATTTGTATAGCAGACGATAGAAGAGTTACAAAACAAACCCCATTACTGAAACAAAACTGTACCAATACCATAATTACATGAGGATATGTTATAGTAAATACATGGAAGCTGTTGACCTACAAAATAGTACCCACACAAGGAAGAGGATGATAATAATAATAATAATAATAATAATAATAAGAATAATAATAATAATAATAATAATAATCCCTTAACCCCTTAAGGACATGGCCAATTTTGGCCTTGAGGACAGAGCAATTTTTTTACATTTCCCCTCTTTGCATCCCGACGCTCATAACTCTTTTATTTTTTGTACGACGTAGTTGTATGAGACTTTGTTTTTTGCGGGACAAGTTGTACTTTATGTAGGTACCATTTTTTGGTACAAATACATTATCGATTAATTTCTATAAATTTTTATTTTGGCGAAAATGCAGAAAAATAGCAGTTCCGCTGCAGTTTTAATATTTTTTTTTTACACCATACACCGATCATCATAAATAATGTTATACATTTGTTGTACAGGTTGTTACAGTCGTGGCGATACCAAATATGTGTAATGACAGGGATAGGGAAACAGACAAGTGAGCCCTAATCTACCTGCCACTCAGTCCCTGTCTACTTGCAACGACCCGCCCTAGGCGACGGGGTACAACTGGGCGACGGTCCCTACACTCAGTAAGTGCACGACAGACAACCAGACAAGGAAACACAGAACAAAGGGAAACGGGGCAGTTGCCCACGGCAACACCGTGAGCAACAAGAGTGGTGAACGAGCCGAGTCAAACCAGGAGTGTACGAGGTACCAAACGCAGAGCAGGAGCGTAGTCAGTAAAGCCAGGGTCAAACCAGGAGTGTACGAAGTACCAAACGCAGAGCAGAAGAGTAGTCAGTAAGCCAGGGTCATATGAAGCAGGGTCAAATAGTACAGAAGCTGCAGCAGGGCCAGGAAACCAGCAGAGAAGAATCACAAGCAAAGGAGGAACAGGAAAGGCAGGTATAAATAGACAGAGGGCAGGAGCTAGCTCCATCTGGCCAGGCTGTGATAGGCTCTCCCACTCCTAAGCCTGCCATCCTGAGTGGTGGAAGATGGAGTCAGTCTCACAGACATAGAAGCAGGTGCAGACTGATTACCTATGGGCGTGGATACAGAAGCTGTGCCTGGCAGATCCTTAACAGTACCCCCCCTTTTATGAGGGGCCACCGGACCCTTTCTAGATGGACCTGGTTTATTGGGGAAACGAAGGTGGAACCTCCTGACCAATACCCCAGCGTGAACATCCTGGGCGGGTACCCAAGTCCTCTCCTCAGGCCCGTATCCTCTCCAATGGACCAGGTACTGGAGGGAGCAGCGTTTAAGGAGGGAGGCATGAAACACGTCGTGTACTCGAAAAGATGGGGGCAACTCCAGTCGGAAGGAGACAGGATTGAGGACTTCAATGACCTTGTACGGCCCTATAAACCGGGGAGCAAACTTCTTGGACGGGACTTTAAGGCGCAAGTTCTTAGACGATAGCCACACCAGATCCCCGACCATAAACAAGGGGTTAGCAGAATGTCTTCTATGTGCCTGAGTTTTTTGTATGCTCTGGGACGCCTCTAGGTTCTTCTAAACCTGTGCCCAGACTGTGCACAGTTCCCGATGAACGACCTCTACCTCGGGATTGTTGGGACTACCAGGTGAAACGGAGGAGAACCGTGGATTAAACCCAAAATTACAGAAAAAGGGGGAGACCCCTGACGAGTTACTGACCCGGTTATTAAGGGAAAATTCGGCGAGGGGAATGAATGAGACCCAATCATATTGATAGTCAGAGATAAAACACCTTAAATATTGTTCTAGAGACTGATTAGTCCTCTCGGTTTGGCCATTAGTTTCAGGATGGAAGGCAGAGGAGAAGGACAGATCAATCTCAAACTTTTTACAGAAGGCTCTCCAAAACAAAGAAACAAATTGTACCCCTCTGTCAGAAACAATATTGACAGGGACCCCATGGAGACGCAGGATGTGTTTGACAAACAAGGTAGCTAACGTCTTAGCATTGGGTAGTTTTTTGAGGGGCACAAAGTGGCACATCTTACTGAAGCGGTCTACTACAACCCACACCACCGACTTGCCTTGAGATGGAGGCAAATCGGTGATAAAATCCATGGAGATATGGGTCCAAGGTCTCTGGGGAATGGGCAAAGAACATAGTAAGCCCGCTGGTCGGGACCTGGGAGTCTTGGACCTAGCACAAACCTCACAAGCGGCGACGTAGGCCTTAACGTCTTTAGGCAACCCAGGCCACCAATAGTTTCTGGCAATGAGGTGCTTGGTACCCAGGATGCCTGGATGACCAGATAGTGCGGAGTCATGATTTTCCCTAAGTACCCTTAGCCGGAATTGCAGGGGAACAAACAGCTTGTTCCCAGGAAGGTTCCCGGGAGCTGAACCTTGATCAGCAGCAATTTCAGAGACTAAATCAGAATCAATAGAGGAAATGATTATACCTGGAGGCAAAATACAAGCAGGATCTTCCTCCGAAGGAGGGCTGGCCATGAAGCTACGCGACAGTGAATCAGCCTTAATATTTTTAGACCCAGCCCTATAGGTAACCAAAAAATTGAATCTGGTAAAAAATAACGCCCATCGAGCTTGTCTCGGGTTTAGCCTCCGGGCCGATTCTAGGAAAACCAGATTCTTGTGGTCGGTAAGGACCGTTACCTGGTGCCTAGCCCCCTCCAGGAAGTGGCGCCACTCTTCAAATGCCCATTTAATGGCTAAGAGTTCGCGGTTGCCAATATCATAGTTACTCTCAGTGGGCGAAAACTTCCTGGAGAAGTAAGCACAGGGACGGAGATGGGTGAGGGACCTGGTACCCTGGGACAAGACAGCCCCCACTCCCACCTCGGACGCGTCAACCTCCACGATAAATGGCTCCATTTGGTTGGGCTGAACCAACACTGGGGCCGAAATAAAGCACTTCTTAAGGGCCTCAAAAGCCTGGACAGCCTCAGGAGGCCAGTGGAGGAGATCAGCACCCCTGCGAGTGAGGTCCGTAAGAGGCTTAGCGATGACCGAGAAGTTAGCAATAAATCTCCTGTAATAATTAGCGAACCCCAAGAAGCACTGTAACGCCTTCAGGGAGGCAGGTTGGACCCATTCCGCCACAGCCTGGACCTTGGCGGGGTCCATGCGGAATTCATGAGGAGTGAGGATTTGACCCAAAAATGGTATCTCCTGCACCCCAAACACACATTTTTCGGTCTTCGCAAACAGTTTGTTTTCCCGAAGGACCTGGAGCACCTTCCTGACATGCTCAATGTGGGAGGACCAGTCCTTGGAAAACACAAGTATGTCATCAAGGTACACTACAAGAAATACCCCCAGGTAATCTCTTAAAATCTCATTTATGAAATTGTGGAAGACCGCGGGATCATTACACAACCCAAAGGGCATGACGAGGTATTCGAAATGACCTTCGGGCGTGTTAAACGCAGTCTTCCACTCATCCCCCTCTTTGATGCGGATAAGGTTATACGCCTCCCGTAGATCAAACTTAGAGAACCATTGGGCCCCCTGAACCTGATTAAAGAGATCAGGAATCAAAGGAAGGGGATACTGGTTCCTTACAGTGACCTTATTCAAGTTACGGTAGTCAATGCATGGCCTAAGACCACCATCCTTCTTCCCTACGAAGAAGAAGCCAGCACCTACCGGAGAAGTAGAGGGGCGAATGTAACCCTTGGCCAGGCATTCCTGGATATACTCTGTCATGGCTTCACGTTCGGGACAAGAGAGATTAAATATCCTACCCTTAGGGAGCTTAGCTCCTGGTACCAAATCGATAGCGCAATCGTATTCTCCTTAGAGAAAACATCAGCGAAGTCCTGAACAAACTCAAGTAGCGTGTTCACCTCCTCAGGGGGAGAAATAGAATTAACAGAAAAACATGAGGTCAAGCATTCATTACCCCATTTGGTAAGATCCCCAGTATTCCAGTCAAACGTGGGATTATGCAACTGCAACCAGGGAAGGCCTAAAACCCAGTCGGACGATAATCCCTGCATCAACAGTACAGAGCACTGCTCCAAATGCATGGAGCCAACAAGGAGTTCAAAAACAGGGGTATGCTGTGTAAAATAACCATTAGCAAGAGGAGTGGATTCGATACCCACTACCGGGACAGGTTTAGGCAAATCAATCAAAGGCATAGCTAGAGACATAGCAAATTCCACAGACATGATATTAGCAGACGACCCTGAATCCACGAAGGCACTGCCGGTAGCAGACCTACCACCAAAAGAGACCTGAAAGGGAAGCAAGATTTTATTACGTTTCATATTTACGGGAAATACCTGTGCACCCAAGTGACCTCCCCGATTTAGGCGCGGAAGTTTTCCGGCTGCTTATTCTTACGCCTAGGACAGGTGTTCACTTGATGCTTGTCATCCCCACAATAGAAGCAGAGACCATTCTTCCTGCGGAACTCTCTACGTTGTTGGGGGGACACGGAGGCCCCGAGTTGCATGGGTACCTCCGAATCTTCCGTGGAAGAACGAAGCAACGGAACCTCAGGAGGCATCATGGGGGAGTCAGAGGAGTAAACACATAAACGTTCACGTTGTCGTTCCCTGAGACGTCGGTCAAGTCGTACCGCTAAAGCCATAACCTGGTCTAGGGAGTCAGAAGAGGGATAGCTAACTAGCAGGTCTTTCAGGGCGTTCGACAGACCCAACCTAAACTGGCACCTTAAGGCAGGGTCATTCCACCGAGAAGCTACACACCACTTCCTAAAGTCAGAGCAATACTCCTCAACAGGTCTCTTACCCTGACGTAAGGTCACCAGCTGACTCTCGGCAAAGGCAGTCCTGTCAGTCTCGTCATAAATGAGTCCGAGAGCAGAAAAGAAAAGATCAACGGAGGAAAGTTCAGGGGCGTCAGGAGCCAAGGAGAAGGCCCATTCTTGGGGCCCTTCCTGGAGCCGGGACATAATTATACCCACCCGCTGGCTCTCAGAACCTGAGGAGTGGGGCTTTAAACGAAAATAGAGCCTACAACTCTCCCGAAAGTAGAGAAAAGTCTTCCGGTCCCCTGAGAACCGGTCAGGCAACTTGAGGTGGGGTTCAAGAGGTGAGGTGAGGGGCACTACCATGGTAGCATCAGGCTGGTTGACCCTCTGAGCCAGGGCCTGGACCTGTAGGGAGAGACCCTGCATTTGCTGAAGCAGGGTCTCAAGGGGGTCCATAGTGGTGTGAGGGACCAGGGTAGAGTAGGTATATGGGCTTGTGATTATGTAATGACAGGGATAGGGAAACAGACAAGTGAGCCCTAATCTACCCGCCACTCAGTCCCTGCCTACTTGCAACGACCCGCCCTAGGCGACGGGGTACAACTGGGCGACGGTCCCTACACTCAGTAAGTGCACGACAGACAACCAGACAAGGAAACACAGAACAAAGGGAAACGGGGCAGTTGCCCACGGCAACACCGTGAGCAACAAGAGTGGTGAACGAGCCGAGTCAAATCAGGAGTGTACGAGGTACCAAACGCAGAGCAGGAGCGTAGTCAGTAAAGCCAGGGTCAAACCAGGAGTGTACGAGATACCAAACCGCAGAGCAGAAGAGTAGTCAGTAAGCCAGGGTCATATGAAGCAGGGTCAAATAGTACAGAAGCTGCAGCAGGGCCAGGAAACCAGCAGAGAAGAATCACAAGCAAAGGAGGAACAGGAAAGGCAGGTATAAATAGACAGAGGGCGGGAGCTAGCTCCGTCTGGCCAGGCTGTGATAGGCTCTCCCACTCCTAAGCCTGCCATCCTGAGTGGTGGAAGATGGAGTCAGTCTCACAGACATAGAAGCAGGTGCAGACTGATTACCTATGGGCGTGGATACAGAAGCTGTGCCTGGCAGATCCTTAACAATATGTCTATATTATTTCATGTTTTGGGACTTATATTTTAAAAAGTTTATATATTATAAAAAATGTGTGTTTGTGTATTTTTTTAGTTTTTATTTATTTATTTATCATTATTTTTTTTTTACATTCATTTAACTTTTTTTTTTAATCCCATAAAGGGATTTATCATTTTTATTTTGTAACTGTAATGTACTGGCATAGATCTATATGCCAGTACATTAGCCTGTGTACTGATTGTACACAGGCAGTTGTTAGGGCATACCTCAGTATGCCCTAACAACAGGAAATATGTTCAGACAGCCCTGGGGTCCTTCAATGGACCCTGGGCTGTCTGGCCATATGATTTGTGGGCTTTGATCGCGTCACAGTTATTTTCTGTGACGCGATCAATGTGCAGTCCCCCCTCTTTGAACACCGCGATCAGCTGTCATCGCGGCATTCAAAGGGTTAACGGCGGAGAGAAGATGTTTCTCTCCTCTCCGCTGTCAGAGCGGGGCCGTGGCTGTGTATTACAGCCGTTGCCCCGCTCTCGATCGCGCGCACAGACGCGAACAGACGGCTGTCACACAGGACGAGTATGCTCGTCCTAATGCGCGAAGTGCTCGCCGCTCAGGACGAGCATACTCGTCCTGTGTCGGCAACCAGTTAATGACCAGGCCATTTTGCACGTTAATGATCAAGGATTATTGATTGTTTTTTCACTGTTGCATTCTAAGAGTCGTAACTTTTTTTTTTATTCTGTCGACATAGCCGTATAAGGGAAT
Source organism: Rhinoderma darwinii (assembly GCF_050947455.1). Taxonomy (NCBI): domain Eukaryota; kingdom Metazoa; phylum Chordata; class Amphibia; order Anura; family Rhinodermatidae; genus Rhinoderma; species Rhinoderma darwinii. The sequence continues at coordinate 121,272,697 of NC_134687.1, forward strand.
GTTTGTTGCGGGACGAGTTGTATTTTTCAATTGCATATAATATATTGATCAACTTTTATTAACTTTATTTTAGTAAAGAATTGAATATAAACAGCTGTTCCAGCATTGTTTTTCACGGTATAAATTTACGCCATTCACTATGCGGCATAAATAACATGTTACCTTTATTCTATGGATGAATTTATTCTATGGATCGATTTATTCTATGGCGAGCAATGAAGAGGCTGCAGAGCACGTACGAGTGCCACGGCCACTTTAAAGAGCTTAGTAGTGGAGGTACCGAGAGTCGGACTATCACCGATCTAATATTCATGGCCTATTCTAAGGATAGACCATCAATTTTAAAATCCTGGATAACCCTTTTTTAATAAAAATTGATCTGTAAATCACCAATATTGAATGAACTGTAAATTATAACTTTTTGAATGTGTCACTATCATTAACAAGCTTCTCTCTTAAAGCAGAAATAATATTTCTAGCAGTCGGAATATTTGTTTATGATTGTTTGGAAGCAATGTGCTTGAATAGTGTATAACACTTATCCCTAGTCTGAGCAAACGACATAGATATATAGTGGACAGAAGCTGCTGCTTGGCACATGCCCACACACCTTCCAGCATGTAAAATGCGTTCTCAATGGCTTAGTAAATAAATCTTATATAACCGAGCACATTACATGCTCAATCTTAGCAATATGGTATCTTTTGAACTCATTTTCAGCAGTAGGATTTAAACTAGAATGACATTAAAGACAGGGTGGAGAAAGGTCAGTTTACTGTAAAACATGAAGGTTTCTGGAGGACTCCTTACTCATTTCATTCGTTTTCAGCTGATTACCTCTTGCAGACCACCCAAACCTGGAAACATTGGCCTGGTTTGCAGATGACCAGGTGCCATTTAAGTGGCACAGCAGAGAAACACTTGTTTACACAGCACTCAGTGTACAAAATACAGAAAGAGGCGATGATGTAATAGATCACATGATTGCCTAATGCCCCGTACGAGCAACGCCCATAACTCTGTATGGAACATAGCTGTAATATCCCCAGGGGCTGGTATGGCGGGTATACTAAAAAATATTCAACAAAGTTATTAACCCCTTCCCCCCTACTTGCATTCTGGGCCCTAATGACCAAGCAATTTTTTATAGTTTTTCCATCGTCACATTCGAAGATCTATAACTTTTTTATTTTTGCGTCGACATAGCTGTATAAGGTCTTGTTTTTTGCGGGACAAGTTGTACTTTTTAATAGCACCATTTTGAGGTACATATAATTTATTGATTAACCTTTATTGACTTTTGGGCGGGGGGAAATAGAAAAAAACTGAAATTTTGCCACTCTTTTTTGTGTCGTAAATCTACTCCGTTTACTTTATTCAATGGGTTGTTACGATTGCAACGATACCAAATTTGTATAGATTTTTTATGTTTTACTATTTTTACACAGTAAAAACACTTTTTTCAAAATTATTTGTTTTTGTCTCCATATTTGAAGAGCCATAACTTTTTTATTGTTCCGCCGATGCAGTTGTATGAGGGCTTTTTTTTTTGCGGGAAGACATGTAGTTTTTATTGGTACCATTTTGGAGTAGATGCGACTTTTTGAGCACTTTTTATCATATTTTTTTTAAGTCAGGATTCACAAAAAACAGCAATTTTTCCGTTGTTTTTTATTTTATTTTTTACGGCGTTCACCGTGTGGGTTAAATGATGTAATAGCTTTATATGTGTAACTTTTTTGCTTTATTTAGTTTTTTTTTAATAGTAAAGCATTTTGTAAGGGGAAAAAGTGGGTTTTTCATTTTTTTTCACATTTTTTTTAAATTAACTTTACTAAACTTTTTTTTAAACTTTTTTACTAGTCCCACTAGGGGACTTTAATATGCGATCCTCTGATCACTTTTATAATACACGGCAAAACATTTGTATTACAGTTTATTACTGCCTGTCCGTTTAAAACGGACAGGCATCTGCTAGGCCATGCCTCTGGCATGACCTTGCAGGCATTCACTAGAGGCAGACCTGGGGGCCTTTATTAGACTCCCGGCTGCCATCGGAGACACAGACACTCAGCGATCTTATCGCTGGGTGTCAGTGGGATGAGAGGGAGCTCCCTCTCTCCAAAACTACTCAGATGTGGCGCTCACTATTGAGCTCTGCAGCTGAGGGGTTAAACGGGTGAGATCGATACTAATATCGATCTCACCCATTCGAGCAGGGATGCCCCCAGCCCTTAGCTACCTCTGGTAGCTGAGAGCAGGGACATTTAACGGCTCCCTGCTCTGTTTATCTATTCTGATGCAGCGCCGTGAAAAGGCTATTGCATCAGAATAAAGCCCACTAATGACCGCCGTGAAAAGGCGTATCGGCAGCCATCAAGGGGTTAATGGAGGAAAATACCCCAGTACTAAAGTGGTTAAAAAAAAAAAAATTGTTTTTGTGACGCTAGATTCTGGTACCTATAACTTTTTTATTTTTCTGTTGACAAACTGTCGTTTTTGCTTGTACCATTTTGGGGTACATACAGTGCTGTGAAAAAAGTATTTACCCCTTTCCGATATTTGCTAATTTATCACATTTAAATGTTTCAGATCATCCAACTCATTTTAATATAAGATAAAGACAACACGAGTAAACATAAAATTCTGCTTTTAAATTATCATTTTATTTTTTGAAGATAAAGATTTATTCAAAACCTATATCACCCACATGAAAAAGTAATATCCCCCCTAAACCTAATAACTCGTTGTGCCTCCCTTGGTAGTAACAACTGCAACTAAACGTTTGGGATAACTTGCAATTTGTCTTTTTCATTGCGATCAACGAAATTTGGCCCACTCTTCTTTGCAGAAGTTTGTTAATTCGGATACATTCAGATTTGGACTTGCTTGTTTGCATCGGATCATTGCCCTGCTGCAAAACCCAACTGCACTTGAGCTTTCAGTCACTAACGAACTGACGGGTCGACATTCTACTTCAGAATTTTCTGATAGAGAGCAGAATTCATGGTTGTGTCAATTATGGCAAGTTGTCCAGGTTCTGTAGAAGCAAAGCAGCCCCAGACCATCACACTACCACCACCATGTTTGACTGTTGGTAGGATGCTCTTATGGTGGAATGCGGTGTTAGCTTTATGTCAGATGTAACGAGACCCATGTCTTCCAAAATTCTCCACCTTCGACTCATCAGTCCAAAAGAATATTATTCCAAAAGTCTTGGGGTCATCTAGATGTTTTTTGGCAAATGTGAGATCAGTCTTTGATTTCAACTCTCCAATGGATGTCACGTGTCTTTTTTGTTGTGGAATTTGTGTACATTGACCTTAATTGAGGCAAATGAGGCCTGCAGTTCTTTATATGTTAGTCTTGTTTTTTTCTGGCTTCATGAACCTTTCCAGTCTGGTAGATTTCAATGACTTTGCTTGGCATCTGTGTTTAAATCTCTTGAGAACCTGGCATCATGTGCTTCTTTTTGAGACCTTCTAGCCGGCTTCACATTAGTAGAAGAATTCATTAAACAATTAATGTTTACATTTAACATGTTTGGCAGTAATCGTGCCTGGGTGTGACTAGTGAAATTAAACCCAATTATTAATTGCATTTTGTTAACTGGTTGATATAGTAACTTAGGGGGCAATTTCTTTTTGTACATAGGGTCAGGTAGGGCTGAACAGCATTTTTCCTTCAATAACTTAAATCATTGTTTAAAAACAGCATTTAATGCATGTAATATTTAAAGTACTTTGATTAGCTGAAACATTCAAGTGTGATAAATATGTAAATGTAAGGGAAAAAAGCCGATTTTAATATTTGTTTTTACTCAGATTTTTTTTCAAAACCTTTTGTTTTATATTTTATTAAATGTATTTACTTATTGCCAGTAGAGGACTTGAACTTTCAGTCCTCTGATGGCTCATATAATACACTGTAATACTTCTGTCAGTGTAAAATTGACAACGTACCTGGCAGACCTAGGGCCCATTATTAGGCCACAACAACCCATTGGCACCCCGTGATCGCATCAGAAGCGCCAACAGGGAGACAGACGAAGCTTGTAGACAAGGAGTTAAATAGGACCCGTCACTTTTCTGGGGGGGATTTGTGTTCATCTGAAAGAAACTTTGGAATTTGCATCATATACAAATTTCAAAGATAAAGCTTTGTATTTTAGCATAGAATAGTTAGTCACTCATAGTTGAAGAGACCTGGTTTCCAAACCATCCCACTTCCGTTAAACTTCCCACAAGTCTTGGACCTCTATTCAGTCTTAACGTATTTAAAATGGCGGATTCTTATAAAAAATTTGCCATAGGCACAGAAAATTCCAAGTGTTTTAACCCAGTAAGGACTTTTGGATTTAAAGGGTATGTATCACTAATATTTTTTTCCCAAATAAAACCAGATAGTCTTAAGCCACTGGTGGTGCACAAGACCTCAATACCAGACAATTGCTTTCACATGGGTGCAGCACACATCAATTCTGACAGAAAACAAAAGGCACAACTAACTCAACAGTGGATGAGCAGAACTGAATACTGAAGGTAGCAGAAGATGGTGACGATGCATAATTGGAGTGGATGGCAGATGAATAGCAACCTAATAGTTAACCCTTTCAGGACCAAGGGTCATCGATACCTCAATGACCAGCCCCATTTTTTCAAATCTGACATTTGTCACTTTATGTGGTAATAACTCTGGAATGCTTTTGCCTATCCAAGCGATTCAGAGATTGTTTTCTCGTGACATATTGTACTTTATGTTAGTGGAAAAGATTTGGTCAATAAATTCATAGCTTATTTTTGAAAAACACCAAAATGTAAATAAAATTTGCAAAAATTATAATTTTTCTAATTTTAAATGTAATCTACTTGTAAAACAGATAGTAATACCACACAAAATTGTTGCTAATTAACATCCCCCATATGTCTACTTTATATTTGCATTGTTTTTTGAACATTATTTTATTTTTCTAGGACGTTACAAGGCTTAGAACTTTAGCAGCAATTTCTCACATTTTCAAGAAAATTTCAAAAGGCTATTTTGACAAGGACCAGTTCAGTTTTAAAGTGGCTTTGAGGGCCTTATGTACTAGATAGACCACATAAATCACCCCATTTTAAAAACTGCACCCCTCAAAGTATTCAAAACAGCATTCAGAAAGTTTATTAACCCTTTAGGTGCTTCACAGGAGTTAAAGCAAAGTAGAGGGGAAATTTACAAATGTCATTTTTTTTGCCGAAATTCATTTGTAATACATTTTTTTTCTGTAACACAGAAGGTTTCACCCAAGAAATGCAACTCAATATTTATTGCCCAGATTCTGCAGTTTTTAGAAATATCCGACATGTGGCTCTAGTGTACTAATGGACTGAAACGCAGGCCTCACAAGCAAAGGAGCACCTAGAGGATTTTGGGGTCTCCTTTTTTTTTAGAATATATTTTAGGCACCATGTCATGTCATGTCATGTCAAAACAGTGGAATCTCCCCAAAAGTGGTTTTGGTAACTACACATCTCAATGAATTTATCTAGGGGTATAGTTAGCATCTTGACCCGACAGGTCTTTTGCTTTATTTATTGGAATATGTCTGTGAAAATGAAAATGTCATTTTTACAAGGAATAAATAATAAAAAGCACCACAAAACTTGTAAAGCTATTTCTCACAATTACGGAAATACCCCATATGTGGTAATAAACTGCTGTTTGGACCCACGGCAGGGCTCAGAAGGGAAGGAGCGCCATTTGGCTTTTGGAGTGCAGATTTTGCTTGGTAGTTGTTTTGTTTGGGGTTTTGCTGGTATTTCAGTTTATAATGTGGGGGCATATGTAATCTGTGCAGAGTACATCAGGGCATAATAAGAGGGTATAATAATGTGGTAAATAAATAATAATTCATAGATATGTGGCCGGTGTCGCACTGATAAATGGTGCCCAATCTTATCCGCTTTTGGACACTCTGCACAATTTCTGTCGCTATATTCTGAGCGACAGAACTTTTTTTTATTTTTTTCTCCACCGGAGCCGTGCGAGGGCTTATTTGTTACATTACAATCTGTAGTTTTCATTGGTACCATTTTAGGGTACATGTGATTTTTTGATCACTTTTTATTCGATTTTTTGGCAAGCAAAGTGACAAAAAAAAAACATACATTTTGACAAACTTTTTTGTCCTTTTTTTTACAGTAATCACTGTGCACTATAAATGACATTTTACTTTATTCTGCAGGTCGGTACGATTACGGCGATACCATATGTATATAGATTTTTTTTATGTCTTGTGGCGTTTGCGCTATAATATCACTTTTCTATCAAATTATTTATTTTCTGTGTCACCATATTCTGAGAGCCATAATTTTTTTTATTTTTCAGTCAAAAAAGCTGTGTAAGGATTTTTTTTGCGGGACGGGCAGTAGTTTTTTTTGGTATTATTTTGGGGTAAATGCAAATTTTTGATCACTTTTTATTCTATATTTTGTGAGGAGTGATGACCAAAAAAAAATAGTGATGCTAGTATTGTTTTTCAATTATATTTTGCTGTGTTCACCGTGCGGGAAAAATAATTATAGTTTTATAGTTGGGGTCCTTACGAACGCGGTGATACCGAATATGTGTACTTTTTTAACGTTTTATTTTTTTTCCTATAATAAAAGACTTATTATAGGAAAAAAAGCATTTTAATGTTTTTGTAACTTATAACTTATTTTTACACTTTTATAAAACATTTTTATTACTTTTTTTTTTACTTGTTCTACTTGAAGACCTGCAGCACTGATCGCTGCTATAATACATTACACTACCTAGGTAGTGTAACGTATTATAAACTGTCAATGTGATGCTGACAGTCACACTGACAGGAAGCCTATGAGGACCAGCTGGTCCTAATAGGCTTCCGTGAATGGCAGACTGGAGACCGTTGTATGGCCTCCGGTTTTGTCATGCAAGCGACGGCAGCACCCGCAATCGGTCCTCGGGAAAGTTTGTTGTAGCAAGGGTTGACAGCGCGATCCGGGTGTCAGCACTACTCTGAGACACCCGGATCGCGCTTTTAACACCCACTGTGAATTCACGTCGGCGGTGCACAGAGCCCAGCAAGCGCCGACATAAATTTACTGTGGGCGGTCAGGAAGCGGTCAATAACGGTGATCATATTCTCTGACAGCCGAACCAATCGGTTCGGCTGTCAGAGAACAGGTTGCTGGGGAGCCGCAGACACTGACCCAGCCGGCGTCCGAGCGCTTTTCACAGCGCTATGCCGGCTGGAACAGACATCTGTATATACACGTCCTGTCAGCACGGGGTATGTGCGAAAAGGACGTTTATGTACAGATTGTCGGCATGAAAGAGTTAATAGATGAATAGACAGTGGATAGGAATTAACAGCACTCACTGACCCTATCTGAATACTATCCCACAGCAGGTTAAGACAACAGCTGGGCAGAAGACCAAACACACAGGAAAGGCAAACAAACCAGTGGAACTACTGATACCAGGATACACATTAAACCACTATACAAAAACTAGATTTCCCAGAGGACCAACAGGTCCCACAGTACAAACAAACACATGTAAAAGAACAAAGTCACCATATAGAATCTGAAAAGAGTGTAGCACATGCCAGAAACAATACAACCAATTCCTTAGTAATCCAGGTCAGAAGTAT